>NW_027072034.1:140433282-140985731 GCF_038088225.1 Cyrtonyx montezumae | reverse complement strand
AAAGGAAAGGAAAGGAAAGGAAAGGAAAGGAAAGGAAAGGAAAGGAAAGGAAAGGAAAGGAAAGGAAAGGAAAGGAAAGGAAAGGAAAGGAAAGGAAAGGAAAGGAAAGGAAAAGGAAAGGAAAGGAAAAAAGGAAAGGAAAGGAAAGAAAAGGAAAGAAAAGAAAAGAAAAGAAAAGAAAGAAAAGAAAAGAAAAGAAAAGAAAAGAAAAGAAAGAAGAAAAGAAAAGAAAAGAAAAGAAAAGAAAAGAAAAGAAAAGAAAAGAAAAGAAAAGAAAAGAAAAGAAAAGAAAAGAAAAGAAAAGAAAAGAAAAGAAAAGAAAAGAAAAGAAAAGAAAAGAAAAGAAAAGAAAAGAAAAGAAAAGAAAAGAAAAGAAAAGAAAAGAAAAGAAAAGAAAAGAAAAGAAAAGAAAAGAAAGAAAAGAAAAGAGAGAAAAGAAAAGAGTAATGATGGGAGAAAAGGATATCCTAAAGTTTTTAGATATGAATATAATCATTTATCATGGAAGATACAGTAGTATTTTTCATGCCATTCCGTTTGCATGTCCTAATGTCCACACAGAGTAAAACATTCACTTAAATGTGGTATTAACTATGCCTATAAGTTATACCACAAATGTCAGCAATCTTCACTCGAAACACTTAGTTTGATGCATCTCATTGCACTTTTTAAGTACTCATACACAAATAATCTTCTATGGGCATAGTAATCACATAATTCTCAAAATATCATATTTTCTGTAAATATTCATATCCCAAAATAGAGACTCTGTAGTAGTGACTATCAGGTGATAATATCCTACATGACTGAAATTTTACAAGGAGACTTGAAAAGGAAAAATATATATAACAAGACTACATCTGCAATTTACACTTTTAAAATACTGAAATATCTTTTTTAAAAGGAAGCCTTTTCTACTCTACAATCACTTCTTCTCAATTCCATATGAAAGATATTGGCCACACACATTAAACAATGCTGAAGTCTTTTTCATATGCTATTTTTCAGTGTGCTACTTTGCCATTTGCTAAATGAAGTCATCAAATACAGTTTGTACATATTGAAAACACAGCAATGACTGAATGAAATTTTAACTGAATATTTTGTAGAATTATTAAAATAGGTGTGTGGTGTATCAAAAGTAGATATTAAAGATGATGCTTTTCATTTAACATATAAAGTAATCTAAATTTATCCGTATCAGGGAAGATAAATTCATTTTGTAAATTGAAAGGTTTTTTTTCCAAGCTGTGAAAAATGCAAAGATGAGATTATTCATTACTGTTCATTTCTGAATATGTTAGAGTACTCTATTGTAGCATGGATACATTTCTACGTTCTTCCATTGTAGCATTGCATACATTTCCACACTGTTTTGTTTTAGGTTACTGATGGAGAATTTAGGAACTTTATTTAGATCTGCAGTGTACTCTGAACTAGGGGAGCTGTCCGAAATCACTGCCTGTAGCAAAGCAGAGAAAAAACTGCCTTGAATCTGCTCAAACAGTGATGAAGAGTGGAGGCAAATACAATTACTTGTCACAGACCAAGAGAAGAAGAGCAAGATTCCTAGTGTGGTTACTGAAATAAGTTTAGTTGACTTCCCAACTTAGTGAGATGGTCTAACATTGTATTTTCTCATGGACTTCTATCTGATTGTCTATTATCCTTATAGGACTAAAGAGTTCCTTTTAAGAGGTGGAGCTATTGAGTAACATAACCATGGGGTTAGAATCAGGACTGGGACAGAGCAGTTAATTCTCAATTACTAATTTTCAAGTCAACTTTCTTGCAGTTCAGCAAATCCACATTTCAGACTGGATCCCAAATTCCAAACATTGATATTCCTAAATAGGAATAAATAAAAAAATAGGTAAAAGGCATATAATGGTGCTTTGTTTTTGGTTTTGCTTTTGTTTATTTTTCCTGTCTCTTTGTTAAGAACAACTGAGATGTTAATTGTTCATTACAAGACCTGTACAAAGTCATTAAAAAATTCCACTGCTGAAAATCAAATCCTTTGCCTGTATATCACTGCTCCACATAAGGTATAAAAAAGTTAAACACATTCTTATTCTGATTCTCTGGGCAACTGAAACTCATTTGTTTCTTCTTATTCTCCATTTTCTCTGTATAATAAAAGAACTAGATGAAGATCAGCATTTAGGTTTATTTCAGCATCTTTATCAGCTATCTGAAACAGCTTGCTGCTCAAGAACTCAGATTGTTTCCCATTTGCTGTGTTAATTATTCAAAACACTTAATACAGAGCTAGTTTTGTCTGGAAAAAGTGGCAGCATGAGAAGTCAAACGTCTTGCACTACATGTGCGGAGGGTGAAGCAAAAACTGGGAGTCAGGAATGGGAGGACTGTAGTTTTAATGCAATGGAGGACTGTAATTTCTGTTGAGCTCTATTCACTAGGAAACCAGAATATCATGACTCTGTACTCTGATATAGTAACAGTTGAATATACTGTTTTGCTATCTACTTTTTCTCCCATAATCCTGTTGCAGGTGAATTATACTTCTGAAGGAAGGAGTTCAGATTTGACTCAAGAATTTTGCTTTCTTTTAAATGTTTGAATCTTCAGTGAAATGATTTGTTACATTTTTATTACTAAGAACCTCATACAGATCAGAGAACGTTCGTTTTATTTTACCATAAATACCTTCTGAAAGTGGTTCAGGGAACCAATCCAGGTAGATGAGGAGCATTGCACGAAGCATTATACAGAAAATTCAAGTGCTTGATACCTAAGTCCTTCTGGGTTTAAAACAGCTATTGTAGCAAAGGCTTTCTAGATCAAGATATGTCAGGTGAAGTACAAACCACTCAGAATGATTTACCATCAGCTGAAATCGAATTTTTCAATCTTGGCCATTCTACTGAGATTCTTTGAGTGAGGAAGGGAAAACATATTTCTAAAACCATTTTGCCTACTGAAAGAAAACAAATTTTGTAGCGTCATAATCAGTGCAGCTCTGTGTTCAACAGTGGTGAGGTCTGCAGTTTATCAACTCTGCTTGCATGAATAAGTATCACTTCAATAGTCAATAGAATTCCTTATAAAGGCAATCTGTAGGTTTGCAGATAAATCAAGCAGCTAAAGAGGCATTAAAGTGTGCAAGAATGGTAGAGGGATACAAGCTGTTTAGAATCTATTTAGCTAGTATATAAAAGAAAGCTGGCATGGTTTAAAGTAATGAATGCTGCAAGCATCCCTCATACTATTGCTTCAGTAGTATGAGCGGGGGCTGAGAGATTTGAAAAATGATGTTGAAAATAAAAGGCTTTATACACATTTTTTATGTTGTTAAATCTGATGTAATTTATGAAACAGCAGGTAGAGCACAGGGGGTTATTAAAATATAAGATATCCACATGTCCTTCTGAAGTGGCTTTTGACAATAGTATCACTCTTGAATAAAAACTATGATTTTCTTACCAGCTATAAATAAAAATACCCAAATGGAATCTGTTTCCTTTTCTTTTTTATCCAATAAAAGTAACCAAAAGGATATTTAAGAACAATTTAAAACATGGGCACCTAAACTGCATCATTTTTACATGTATAGTAACTGGTACAGTATCTCTTTTCACTGTACTTGAAATTATTGTTTCTTCGTTATTTTCAAGCATTATCATATTAAAACACTGCTGGAAAACAGAATTAATCGAAGGATTTGTTGCTACTTATTTCCACTACATTCTTACAATTTAGTTGAAATGAAATCTAAGTATTGAAAAGAGGAGGATACTTTTTTTTAACATTGAAGTTTATTTTGCTGAAATGCTATCCAGACGACTGCCAGTCAGTGATATTTAAAATTAACTTGTATATGCCATCACGTTAATTGGAAGTATTCAGCTCACTAAGATGGTTTTACAGATTCAGTTTCTTTGTTATAGCACTCAGCTGCTATCTTACCATTTCTCAGTCCCAAAGTTCCTTCTATTCTTCCTTTGTATCCACAATTTCTCTCCAGTAACCACTATTCCTACCTATTCCCATCAATCACACTAAACTTTAGGAGCAGCATGCAAAAGATATTTGACATTATAATATTAATAGTGGTAAGACTAGAGAGTTGCATGTGTTTGATGCTTCTTTTCCATCCCTCTACAAGTTCATAAGCCACTTTTGGTCAGTATTTGTATTTTCTTCTATTAAAGAAGAGAGATTATTAATGACAGTTATTGTTTTAATCTTCCATCATGGCAGTAGTGAGAGCCAGATCCCTCCTAATGAGATGCTATTAAACATTTGGCCAGGATAGCTGTGGAGGTCTGGGTAGAGTTCACAGTTATGTTGTTCTTTCTCAGAAACAGAGACCTCCCTGGGAGGACTTCACTTCATAGTGGACTTCATAAGTTCTTCAGATAAATTCTGAGGAATATCATCCCCTTTCCATTTCCATCTTCAACTCAATTCTCTAATTAATGATAAAAATTCTATAAAATAAAATCCTACAGTTATATCCTCTTCTCAATGCTTGCTTAGTTACTTCTATTCTTCATTCCCCATTTAACTTTTCTTTTGAAAAATACGATTAATATTGTTACATTAACACCTTCAGAACTAATATCAGCTATGAATGAAATAGAACATATCTGGAGATCTTAATGCTTGTGATTTTGGAATAAAAAGAATATGATACCAATAAGATAGCAAGTGATCTGAGGATCTCCAGAGATCATTTGAAGAAAGCTGAAATAGTGTGAAACCTGGACTGTTCAGAGATGGCCTGTCTGATACTAGTGGGAGCAATTTAATATTGCATCTCTGAAAGTAGTAGAAACAACTTGCTCCTGAACATCCTCAAAAAATGCTCATGGCAACAAGCAACAAAGCTATTCACATTCTCCCTTAAAGGGCTTGTAGTCCTTTGCCCTCGATTCAACTACCTTTCTGCAAAACAGAATTCTGGTCAGCTACGCACAGTTTCATGGTTTATGGCTTACCATACATGTGTCTTATTCAAAGTTAGCTAGTTTGTTAGTTTATTAAGAGAAATAAATTCTCTGGAATGCCAAAAGCATGTTAATCACACCTCTCCAATATAGGACGTTTTCACATGAAGGGGCTTACTGTGACATTTAGCAGACAAGCTTAAAAGGTACTGAGCTGAGCAGTGGAAATCTTCTATCCAACCAAAATTGCACTTTTGAAAGTTTCAGCTTTTGTGGAGTGTATGAGGATATCATTTTTTTTCAAAGCACGTAAGAAAACAGTTTGAACAAGAAAGAAAGTTTGAACAAGAAAGAAAGAACACAAATACTCTGAGACTACTTTCTTGAAATTTGTTGTCTAAGAATATCCTATATCCTTTGCAGTTGTTCCCCAAATTTAATATCTGATCTTAATCTGTTATACATCAAACAGAAATAGCTGAGGGTCTTTAGGACATATAAAAAACAGAATACTCTTGCTAAGCTCAACATCATTAAAAAGAGGAAGGATATTGGTGGTTTTTTTGTCTGTTTCTGTCATTGCTATGTTTTGTTTTGCTTTTAATGAAAATCCTTTCCAAGTAAAAAATGTAAAATTAGCTATTTTATTTTGCTGATTCATGCTGAAAGTATCTTTAGGTGGTTTAGGGAATGATACAAAATCTCTCACTGTCTTCATTTGTCGTATATTTAAAACATACAAGTATTAAAAAAAATCATCATGTTCAAATAAATAAAATTTTATTATTGGATAATATATGGGGGAAAATAATAGTAAATTTGACAAAAAATAACAGTGGACTTCAATTCTTTTCTTTCTTGCACAAAATATTGAAGAAAGGAAAAATAGTACATTCTTATTGGAATAATACTCTACTTTGGATATGTCCAATTTTAGATGATTTGACCAGATGATTGATAAATTCTATTTCTAAAGCAATTTAATTTCAAAGGTGAATAATATGAATTTCATTAGTAGAAGAAATGACTTTCTCTCAAACCATGGTGGATTAAAGTGCAGCATTTGTCAAAAAATGAATCAGTAACAGACAACAGACATTGAGTTTACATCAAAAAATAAACATAAAAAAAAAAAGAAGGAAGCAGGGAATAATAAATCTTATGCTTTATGGATTAAATCAATCTTATTAGAGCCACAGGCTTTTGTCTTTCTCCATGATCTGCTAATGGCCACTGTGCAGGGTAAAATTAGCATTCTGGGGATTTGATCCCAGGGTTTATTTTTGTCTATTTCATGCACAGACAAGAATTACTCAGTTAAACATAAAGTAGGTCATTATTTTCAAAGCAGTCATTTGAATCTACAAAGAAGTTCAGAGTTCTATGGATTGAACACAACTCTGCAATGTATATCACACCACAGACATAAGCTCATAAGAGCTGTATTTGGAGTTGTAAAACTTTGCTTTTTGTCTTCCACGATGACAGGAGAATGCAGGGACAGTGGCGCAAAGAAAAATGATTGAAATGAACTAGTGCTTCTTCTTCATTCTTCAGACATTGATACATATGTTTCATTCAAACCACTGAAGTAGCCAGAATAGAAAATTCTTATTCCAAGCATCTTGCTGACAACAGCTTTAATGCCAACATCTTTACTATGATTCTGACATTCCCACTTCACCTCCACAGTTCATTGCTGAGATTTGCTGTAGGGGGAAGAGCTGAATAATAGCATAATGACTTTGCTGTCTTATCTGTACAGACACTTTATTTTGGAAGTTTCATAAGTGTTGAAGATTCATAGACTTAAAGTGTATCTTTAAGACTTTTTCATTTGCGTTCTTTTTCAGACTTTCAATTCGTGTTAGACTAGAATATCTGAATATGAACAATATCCATTCAAGCCTTAGGTGGCTAACTGAAACTGTACACTGATGTTTTTCTTCTATTAGAGTGTTGAAGCGGTCGGTGCTCCTTGTACAACACAGGAAGTAAGCCACATTCGCGTCTCACTTGCCATTCTGTTTCTCCATCTCAAAATAGATAAAAGAGTACCTGGAGACCGTACCCATGGAAACACTGACACAGCAGGAGGCAAGATCATTTATTTTTGAGGATTGTGCCTGGATTTTTTACTTTTTTTTAGATGCAGTGATATTTTAAGCAAATTCTCTCTCTCTCTCTCTCTCTTTCTCTTTTTTAATAAATAAATACTTTGAGGCTTGAAAACATTACAATGATATAAAGCAGTAAGGATTTTTAGTATTCTTCAAATAAAGTTGACACTTCAGACGATTTATTCAAATACATAGAATTACTTTTTAAATTGAACTCCTAACCAGAATACTTTTTACTTGATGTTTAGAGGGAAATAAGCTAAGTAGGGCTACAAATATTCAAAGTCAGCAGAAGAATATTTTTTGCAGCCTTGAAGCTGAGCAGAAATGCTTTCTACAAAAAAAAAAAAAAAAAAAAATTAAAAAAATCTTCAATTCATTTCTGTATGAAGTATATTTTTATCTTCAATTCCTAAAGAATGCTCCAGCAAAAAAACTCAAACCGTGATAGGCCTTAGGCTCTCCTCAAGCCAAATAACCTGGATACAGGAGATTAAAAATTGGTGGTTATTAGAAAGTTCACATGAAACAAGAATTGCTGAAATGAATGTTGCCCAAAGCACTGTTAAACTTTAATGCGTTTCGTGTGCATGCAGCCTAAGACAAGATTAAAACTCCCGAGACTAACTTTTAGGTAACCTGCACTGACAGCATAGTACCATAGACCTTAGCTTCAAAGCTAGGCTAAGAAGTTGGATAAATAGCTCTCTACTGATATCTACAGTGCCATAGGGACATAACTATTGCTAATTCAGACAACTAGGCTAAACCTGTTATAGATATACCTAGAAAGAAATGAAATCAGATATTTATTATATCATAAATTAACCATTAAACAAAAATAATGTCTCACAGGCAAGTAATAGTATTATCTAATATTATTACCTAACATTCAGAGCTTTAAAAGATTATTTAAAAATCTTATATAAGTATATAGACTTTATTCTTTACCTGTAAACATTTCTTGTTTGTCAATAATTCAACAATTTCAACACTCATTGTTCTTAAGAACTGCAAGTGTATTAGCAACTAAGCACTGAAAGAGAGAGCATCCAATCATTCACTCTCTTATATTTAAGGACCTGGAAAACCTGTGGAAATCTTTACTTATTCTGCTTCTTCTTTTTTCTTTTCTTTTTTTTTTTTTTTTAAGCAAATCAAGGCCTGTGGTTAAAGATGAAAAAAAAGCCAAATGTGCTTCTAGGCATTTAACAAAAGAGATGAAAGGATATTTATTTGTACCAAATCAATTTCCCACCCAAGAATCAGATTCAACATCAAGAGATTTGATAAGTGTATAAGTAATTTAGCTTTAGTGACTGTTAAGAGCAAAGGAAATGAAAAAAATATAAATCAGTATCAAAGCTATAATCTTAAGCAACCTATTAAGGATTTTGGTGAGTGGATCATAAGTTGATCAGTTTTGGACATTGTACAAGGCCTTTATGAATGGCTATTTGTGGCACAAGGCACAGCAAAAAATCAAAACTGGTGTTTCTTTATATTAATTTAGAATATAAATACATTTTTAGATGGTAGTTATAAACAGCATGATTACTATACAACATTAAGCATATGAAAAATAACCAGAGAGGGCTGGAAAAATTTTATCATGATTATTTTCTCCAAATTTCTTCCACTGATAACTAAATATTGAGATAAGTCATTGTCTTAAAGAACCTTTGCTAAATGCTGTACAAATGTCAACATATTTTGGTATTTATTAAATAAAATGTTTATGTCTGAAAAGAAGAGGAATAGGAGCTTCGGGAATTCAGAATTCCATTGATTGTAGAAGTAAGATAAATGAAAAAGTCAGAAGCAAAAGTTTACTCTTAGCTAGACTAACCTCTCTCTTTATGTTATCTGAAGTAACATCTACACAAATTTTACTTCAAAACATCAGAATCTTGAATTCAATAGAACTGAAATCTGAAAAAAATGGCCATTTTCATAATTCTTAACTTCTGTTTGTACAGAAAAAAAACCACAGGTAGACTTTGGGGATATATTTAGTAACTTGTCAAACACATGTATTCTGGATAAATAAATGTTTATCATCTAGTTGTCTGGAATTTTTTCAAGGTGGTTCATGCTTTTCTTGCAAAAGTTTGCAATGTATTTGCATTTCTCTCTGAAAACAGTGAGTAAAATACAATGTGTAAGTGTCTGATATTATCTGTATGTGTACAAATGAAATAATTATGATATGAATAAATGTCCTTTTTAAAATTTTTTTTATATATATTTTAAATAAGCTGGAAATTATTCTCTAAACATAGAGGAAGAAAAGAAGCCATAGAATATTCACAGGAACCAGTCATTGAAATATCATAAAAACAAGTATATAAAGAAAAATCTCTGTATGCTACAAAGCGACTAAGTTGGTAATAGAGCCAGTAATTGCAGCAGAAAGTCACAGTGGGAATATATTCAGATATACAGTATGAAAAGATAAGGCTGTATAACAGCATCATTTAGCCTCCTCTCTCCCACTTATCTAAGAACATTTGGCATGTGTCTTGATCTTCAATAGCTATCTCAGATCCTTTCATTTAATAGCATCTGCATGTTTTATTAACATTTTCATCTCTCTTCCAGTTTATCAATGAGTATATTAAATAGAGGTCAGAACTCTAGCCCCCGGAGTCAGCCTAAGATACCTCCCATTCACTTACTTCATTGTTAATTTTCATTAGTCTTTGATATGGCCTTTTAGTTAAATTTCAGTCCATTGACTTTGTTCTCTAAGGGATAATTTATATGATTTTTTTCAGGAGAAATGTGATAGTCTTCTATTGCGTGAATTTATATCTGTAGAAGCTCTTCTAAGATGAACGCATACTACCAAATCAAGTCTATATCACCGTGTCAAACACTCCATTGAGGTTAAAGAAAATTGTCCATGTGTGTAATAATAAAATCGTAATATAATTAAAATATTTCATGAAATACAGTGCCTAATTTTTATGAGTTCATTTGTTCCCAGTCATTGGTCCTGCACATGCTAATATTCTCCAGCTTGAATTAAGTTCAGTACAATTGAGAATGCTCAGCACCATCTCTACACATGTAATGATTTTTCTTCAAGATGTTAATGTAGGAACTTGCTTAACTATGTGTGAAAGAAGCAACCCAGAAATGAAAGAACCATCCAAATATTCTCACTGAAATTAAGTATTGTTATGCACATAAGTTTTGATCTTCACTTAAGTTAAATCAGCATGTTTTCATTTCATTCAGTAGAACTCATCCAGTTCACTTCATTTAATGATCTGCCTTTTTTATTTTCCCTAGGCCTAAGAGATTCTACCTTGAGAATAATTTCTTTCATCTTTTCCTAAGATGAGCTCACATATTTGTAAGTTTTTGACAATATTTTGGATTTTTCCAGTTGTATTTTTTACATTTTTCACAGAATCATGGAATTGCAGGGGTTGAAAGGGACATCTACAGATCATTGAGTCCAATCCACCTGCTAAAGCAGACTCCCTACAATAGGTAATTCAGGTAAGTGTCCAGAAAAGTCTTGAATAATTCCACAGGAGACTCCACATCCTCTCTGGACAACCTGTTCCAATGCTCTGTCACCGTTACTGTAAAAAATAATTTTATAGTAAAAAAAAGTTATTGTTATTATGTTGTTATTATAATAACAATTTATCATAATTTAAAAAAATTATGGTGCTCATTCAGAAGTTCTCCAAATACTTTTATAGATAATATAAATATCCCCTCTCCTTTTGTAATAAAAAAGTGTAGAGCTATGCTATTAACAAGAGCATTTGCCCAAAAGGAGGACATAGTAAATCCATCTTGCATTATGCACACCTAAATCCTTTAAGTTTATAGCATCAAGTCTAAAGGGGTCTAAAGCACAGCAAAATGACTCATTGGTCTGAAATATCTGCCTCCAAAATACTGACTTTTCTGAGAAAATTTACATTTAATAAATGAGTACAATCTTTACATTACAAGACAAATAAATTAATTTGTAGAAAAATATAGCAGATATTCTGTAATTAAAATTATAGCTAATGTTGTGAACCACTCTTGTATTCTTTAAAGGTGATCATTCTGCAATAAAGACAATGAACTTTACCTTCCTTTTATTCAGGACTGAAAGGAATGTGAGTACTGGGAAATGTTTCTGTGGCAACTTGTCCATGTTTCATATTGCCAGAATTTACACATCCTTTCATGTTCTGACTATCTTCAGCTTAGTGTACTTTTTGATTTTAAGCACTCTGATTCCCCTTACCTAACCATATGGACCCTACATTTGTAGAATCTTGTCACTCTTCGTATTTGAAGGCTTTTTCCCTACTGTCCTATGCAAAGCATGAAAGTTCTATTTCTACAAAAGGAAATTCATCAAAGAATGAGAAAGGCTAAAGCAGGCCTTATAGAATTATAATTAATCAAGATCATATGAACCTGAAAGAATGTGAGCTGGGTAACATTTCCCCTCACATTTGAGTGACATTTACCCACTCCTTATACCCACCAATACAAAACACTGCATGAGTTACTGAGTGCTTTGTGAAAGTTATACGTGTACAGCCCTGTGGTCCAGAAACCAGCTTGAGATGGCTGTATTGCTTAGTGCTTTGTATTGAATACTAATGTAATCAAATTCACAGATACTTGGGATTGCAAAAGATCAGTGACACAGTTCAACACTGAATAGATTTTACTAGTGCTAGCCTAAATGTATTAGCTGCATTATTCTGGCATTAGTGTGATATTTATTTTATAGAGAAGCACTGGCCTGAAGGTAAAACGTTTGGAACAACGCCAGCTGAGAAGGTGTCACGTGCTAAAGAAGCCCCACCATACAATGAACTACCAGACAATGAAAAGAGATACGCCCTGTTCACAGATGGATCGTGTCGCATTGTGGGTAAGCACCGCAGATGGAAATCTGCTGTGTGGAGCCCCACACGACGAGTTGCAGAGGCCACTGAAGGAGAAGGAGAATCAAGTCAATTTGCAGAGGTAAAGGCTGTCCAGCTGGCCTTAGATATTGCTGAACGAGAGAGGTGGCCAGTGCTTTATCTTTACACTGACTCATGGATGGTGGCAAATGCTTTATGGGGGTGGTTACAGCAGTGGGAACAAAATGGTTGGCAACGGAGAGGTAAACCTATTTGGGCTGCTGAACTGTGGAAAAACATTGCTGCCCGAATAAAGAATATGGTTGTAAAGGTGCGCCATGTAGATGCTCATGTTCCTAAGAGCCGGGCAACTGAAGAACAGCAAAATAACCATCAGGTAGATCGAGCTGCCAAAGTTAAGGTGGCTCAAGTAGACTTGGACTGGCAACACAAAAGTGAATTATTTCTAGCTTGGTGGGCCCATGAGACCTCGGGCCATCAAGGAAGAGATGCAACATATAAGTGGGCTAGAGACCGAGGGGTGGACTTAACTATGGATGTTATTGCACAGGTTATCCATGACTGTGACACATGCGCCACAATTAAACAGGCCAAGAGGATGAAACCTCTTTGGGAGGAAGGGCGATGGCAAAAGTATAAATATGGGGAAGCGTGGCAGGTTGATTATATCACCTTACCACGATCTCGCAGTGGTAAGCGTTATGTGCTCACCATGGTAGAGGCAACTACTGGGTGGCTTGAAACATATGCAGTAACCCACGCCCCCGAAGAGACTGGAGCCTCAATCCAGTTAAAAAGCCCTGGCTTTCTGCTTTAGTAGCTTGTGTGCAGTTATAGCATTGATATAGCTAGACAGCAAGTGTAGCTGAGGCGTTAACATTTGCACACTAGAATCATAAGGGTTACTTAGAGGTACCTTCTCCCATTATGTGCCTGCCTCCTGATAACTACAGAAGCGGATTTACAAGCTATGAGGATGAAAAATAAGATACCTATGCTCAGGTGACACAGCAACTAAAGTGGAATTTTCAGGATTTCTTCTGATTTAAAAGTTTAAAGTCCACCTAGGTGTCAGTTCCATGGTCTGGATTCTTTTTGTTGCTGCTGCTTTTTGTTTGTTTGTTTTCCTAATTTCTGGTCCCATGAGAGATTTCAATGTAGAGATTGCTATAAAGTTAGTGTAATTATTGATGGACATGAGTTGCTAATTTTCCCTGACATAAGTCTGCTGCACAACATCAAAGACAGCAACTAAATTAAAAACTTGAAAAAGAAAGATGAATGAGGGTATCAGCATATCGGCCTTCAATCAATTTTGTTTGCAGCCAGCTTCACACAGACATTAAAACTTATTTTAGGACTTGGCTCATTCAACCTGTCCATTCATTTGAATCACAATTGAGAACCTGTAATTTTCTGCTTTGTCTGATCCTTACTTTTTGGGAAATGATTAGATTTTCATGACCCTTCCTGTCAGATCTTAATTGGATGGCTAATAAATGGAAAAAAACATAGATTCATAGAATCACATAATCATTCAGTTTGGAAAAGGCCTCTAAGATCTAGTCCAACCATAAATGTTAATTATGGATGTTGTCTGCTGTCTTCATTTCCCTCTTCCCCTCCTCCTGTTTTTTCTTAATCATATTTTAACTCTGGTTTAATTATTTTTATACCCATTTTAGCACTACTTCAATTGAAAGTAATAAAAATAGGCAGCTTTCTTAGATATACTTGGCCTGCTATAGTGAAGCAATGCTATCTATTCAAAATGTAGACACTCTGAAAATCTCATGAAGTTTCAGCTATTACATCCACGTTTGCTAGGTTTGTAAATGTCAAAGTCACCTATTTTGTTTTTAGTCTTCATGTGTCAGAGACTTAAAGCTCACCTTCCCACAGTCAGTACATCAAGTTTGACTAAATGTATGTGCTAACATGTCCACTCTATTGTAAAACTGCAGGGTATAAACTGCCCACTTTACAGAACTGTTTTTTTACCATTGCTACAATAGAATGCCTGAAAAACAGAGCATTTAAATGCATCAGTTGCATGGAATGAAAAGGGAAGAAAAACATGGACATTGAAAGAGATTCTCACATTATTATTGTTATTATTATTTGCTTAATCAGATATTGTTGTCAAATCTTGCTCTAAATAGGGAATACAAGCTTCTAGCAAACTAAGTTTTAAGTTTAACTCAGTCAGCACAGATTCAGAAAATTCTTATTAATATTTTGAGATTACTAGCCCTTTGACAGCCTTCTGAGATGTTTAAGACATGCAACAGAGCTGATGAACTGAAAGCAAATGATTTGTGTCATAAAAAATGATCAAACTGTAGTGGAGATTTTTCTTTACACTTTCTTGCACTTTGAAAGATGAAGATTTCTAACTTAAACAAAATTAACCTTTCATAAGTAGGTAGAATTCCATATGTATTTTTATATATATGAATGTGTTTTAGCAAACATTAATGAAGATAAAAGCTCAAGTTATAACATGAAATGAAAAACATTGACTGAAGTTTACAGTTGTAAGGCTGAAAGCAGATGGATGACAATGCGTTGTATTTCACATAATTCAATGCATCATATTTTCTACAAGCATATGCTTTGGTAACAGCACAGGACAAATTAATAATATTTTGAATATTTCACAAGATGTGCAAGCAGAGGTATGACTTGTCTGTGAGGACAAAACTGTTCTCCATAGATTGTCATTGTCTGTGAAAACAAAACTACCCTTCACAGATTGCCATGGAGATCTTAATTTTCCTTTAAGTTTCTTACGACATCTAGAAGTAGACACATTTATTTCCTATTCACTTCTATTGTTGTATTCCTATTCACTTTTATTGTCTTATTCACTTCTTATTATTTCCTATTCACTTCTACCCTGTCCATAATTCATCTTAGGAAGTTCTTTAAAGTTGGTTTCTGAAGTATAGCTTCAAATCTTGAAGGAAAAATAATGAAGAGAAGCTACTGTACATATATTCAGTAGGATTTCTTGTTCTTACCAGCTGAATCAACTGCCTTAGTTACATAAAATACAACTTTTGTGGGTTTTTTTGTTTTGTTTTGTTTTTCATTCTAAGTTCTCTAAGTACATCAATTTATAGGACATGTATGACAGAATACTTGGGACCTGTATGCTGCTTGCCCAGGAGTAGGGAAGAGAAAGGGGAAATCAAGGGAATCAGTGAACTGATAAACTTAACTGAACTGGGATCTTAGGGGTAAGGATTTGTCATTTGTAGTTGTCATGTTCCCTGTTAAAGTGAAACAGAAAGGGAGAAAAAGGTTCTTCTGGGATAAAGCAAGAATACACCATATGCTGCAATTTGTGTTTTTGTCTATAGGTTGATGCATCTAAAGCTCACCTTTTAAAAATATTTTATATATATAAAAAACAATACTTTTGTCATAGAGTGAAACCTCTTCTCTGAAAGAACTCGATAAAATGAAAACTCAATCTGATATACACTAGTAAACCAGTGCAGCGCAGATGGAAGCTTACCTGAATATATATGACAATGGAAGCTTACCTGGATGCACTGCTCATTGAGAGCTGAACTGTATCTGTTCTTCTGTAGTAGCTTAGATGTGCTTTGGAAAGAATCAGAGGTAAGTTGTCAACCACTTTACTTCACAGTAACATGTTTTGGGCAGGAGATCTGAAGGCAACCACTGTTGATTTGCTTTAGACAGAATGCAAGTCAAAGATATTGGCTATAAATGACCAAAGAGGCTATTGAAAGGTTCTGTCAACTTCCCAAATTAAAAAAGCAAACTACCAGTAGTAGCAGTCCCTTGGCTGGGACATATACACAGAGATCCAGCACCCTGCAGCAGGAGTAGAACATAGTGGGACAGTGATTCATGGCCCCCAGAGCTCCACCGTGATTCAGGCTGCTCTGTTCTGACATCTTGAGATTCAAGGTCTTAAATGGTAGGAATGCAACTTGTGTGGGACTCAGGACAGATCTCCAAACAGAAATCAATACCTCTGCTACACATGCACAGCTTAGAAATCTGGCTTTAGATTTCATGTCACTAAATGAGGTGGTTCTTCACTTGCAGCTCCCACATGTTCCTTCACTCACACTCCCTATGATAAAGCTAAGAAACAACCGTCTACTGAAAAACATGATATTTTAGGGAATATTTGTTGAAAACAGAGCCCCTAGCCTCTCCTAGCTTAGGATTCAGTATCATATCCTACACATTTTCATCCATGAGAGAGGCATTACACAAGCTTCTACAACAGATATCTATTTTATAAATCTTCATAAAAATCTTAAGTGGCAAAAATTAATTTGAAGTATAAAGGTAGCTCATCTTTGAGACTTCTTGTTTCAGTTCCTTAGGATTAATGAAGCATCAGAGATAAGCAGTGCCATTTGATAGTTCACAGAAATGCATGAATTCCTATATCCTCCTGATTCAAACCTGTGGATGCTGGCTGCATGGCTTGCCACAGCCTGTGGAGTGGGTGCAATTTCAAACATACTGAGTGGGGTAGGATAAATTAAGGAGAAGGACTTTTCAAAATAACCTCCATAAGAATAAAAGAAATCATTAAATCTTTAAAAATGTGAATTAAAATAATAATTGGATTTTACTCTCCTTTCTTACTTTCTTACTTTCACTAAATTATATAAGTGTATCAGGGCAAGACATAGAGCAGCATTTAGTGGCAGCATCATGGCTCTTACGACAATAATTCACACATTTCCTTCCAGGGCTCTAGAAGTGCTTTGGTTTTGGCAGTTTAGTTACAGAACATCAAAAAGAGAAAATTAGATATTACCTACAAGCAGAAAATTTCTAGCAAGAGTCATTAAAGGACAGACTTTCACTCCAACTTATAAACAGGCTGAGCTTTGTTTCTAGCAACAGTGTATTACTTTCTGAGCCACTTGCTTGCACTTTCAGACACACCAGACATAGGAGAAAAGTTAGGTTTATTCATTCTTTCCACAGTTTGAGAGAAACTGATCCCATGAAACCTACTCTCCACTCTCTTTCTTGATGCTGTAGTCTGACTAAATTTATCTTAATCTGTGGTGTCAGAAAGGCAGTCACAGTCCCGCTTGCAGGTCCAGGTTCATACCTTATAGTTATGTAGGAAATATGAGTGCTACTGGCTCCTCTTATAATGAAAGGAGAGAAGCTGTCTCTTTCGAAGACAATTCATCCTGTCTTAAATCAGAATCATACTCAATAAGTGCCAGAACAGCACATTGGACATATATATTTCTATCTTAGGCACTGCAATGTCCAAAATCAGATTTGATTAATTTGATTCTTAAAAAGAAGTTTGTCCAAAGTCTAAAAGAATTATTTTCTTAGAGCTGGAGGGAGAACAAAGAAACAAACAACCAGATACAGTGATCTGAAACTCACTATTTGCATTCCAAGACAAGTTCATTTCTTAAAATGTATTTTTGTTGTGCACTGGAACAACAAAAGATTTTCTCCTTCTAATTTAATTACATGTAAGCAATTATCTCTAATTTCTTCAGTCAGAGTCACCATCCACATGTTCTTTCTTCTTCATCATCTGTTCACTGCAAGCAATTCATGTCTATATTATGTTTTACATTATTTGTTACCTTATCAAATTGAGATAATATACTCTCTGGGATAGTAGCTTTGTCATTTTCTTTCAGGAAGCAGATGGTGAAGCTGTCAGATTATCACTTACTCTGCTCCACTGATGATGTCTTTTTACAGAAAAGTCCATTAAGAGAGAGCATTCATAGTTACAGGAGGTGTCTTACTGTGACTGTGCAGCATTTTCCCTCTTTGTATCATGAAAAATACAGTCAATGACATAGCAAAACTGAAGTCTTTTTCTGCCAACCACAGCAGCAGTAACATTTAATCCAAATTTTTGGTTCATCATTAGTCTGTTTCCTTATTACTGATCACACTGACTCATGATACTCAGTCTAAATACCATTATTCTGTGTCTGTTCTAATCTAACAGGGAAATTAACCTTGCTGATTGCTTTATTTGTAAATTGTTTCAGAAGAACTTTCCCTGTGTCATCTGCAAGTCATGGGAACTAGGCAAATGAATGCAGTGTGATGCTGAAATTTCCAAAATAATTATCATCAACATTTTGATCATATTCCTTCGCACTACAACATATTAACATATTAAATCAAAATCTAAATTGGATGTCAATATAGCTCTAAATTTAATCATCATGAGAGCTTCATCTGATTTCATTGATAGCCTCTTGCTGTACAAGTAATAATATCATTATGCTGCTGTTTCTAATTAACATAAGAAAATTAAATTCAGCTTTCAGATAATATCATATGGAATCAAGGAAAAGGAAATTGTAATCTACTTTTACTGATTTCCAAAATAAAAGCAACTGTTGCTTGAAATTTAAATATTTAAAAAATGTTCTTATGATATCTTGGATTTATATATGTATTATACGATGGGTTGAATTGGGTAGTTTGAATACAGTGTCACTATTATAGTTGCTTTATTTGATTATTGCCTGAGAGAAAATTTGTTGCAATAATATCTATTTGACATATGAAAATATTTACATTTCCTTCTGTAAACATTTGTTCTGATTTGTTTGAACTGCAACATAATTTATTTATATTATCAGCTTTAAAATCAATTGGAATGAATCAGAAACATCAAAAGATGTAGCCTCTGCAGACTCCTCCTTTGAAGGAGGGCTTCAAAATATATATTTTTAAATTTTCAACATTTCTTTCTGCACTCCATTCTGTGCATCTGGCAGGATCTTGCATACTGTTTGCTGTATGTTTTGTTTGTAGGAATTTAATCGATTCTTAGGAACAGCTGTTTCCTGTAGCTGCTCTAAATATGAGAAAATGTATTTTTTTTCTGCCTGATCTTTCAGAACTTGCACCAGTTTCAAGATTATTGTATGAATACTCAGTCTCTGCTTTTATAAAAATGAGAAACCAGAAAATAAGAGCAGGACAGTTGTATCCCAGTTTGGTATATCAGTTATATATGTATCAGCTATATATATGTCTCAGTCTTGGAAATAGAGGAGGATACATCTTTAAAATGCCAAATAGCAATGTGGTGGTGATAGCGGGGAAATTTCAAGGAAACATACTTTTTGTGAGTTTAAATTGAATTCCTAAGCTGTCATTCCTATAAATAAAGAAACCCTGAGTAATTTTGCTTGCTAAGGTTTCAGTTTACCACTCTAATGTATTTTAATTTGCACGGCACGAAATTCCAATTAGACAATACTGTACTAATGAACAAATCTCCTGTGTGAGAAAATTCCTGCTACGGCTGCGTGAGATGGAGAAAGCTGCAAAGAGTGTTTTGGAGGGGAATCACACCAAATTCCTCTGTGTGATAAAAATATTTTGGTTGTAGAAACATTAAACACACTTCCGTGGTAATATTAAGGTATCACCACAGAAGTAATGAAAGATAAAACACAAAAAATTTGGGGTAATTTTTAAGCATGATGTACTAATTAATAATTAAGATCATCCAAGGTAGATAAGACCCATTAGTCTGTCAGGACTCACTAAGTCATTTTACAGAAAAGAATGATTGTTGTAAGTCAGGAGAACAAAAATCCTCTAATCTAATAACCAAGAAGCAATGGGCCCTCAGATAGGACCCTGAATTACATGCATAAGACTGCAGGAAAAGGAGGTGAGAAGGAAGGAAGGGAATATATGGAGCAGATAATGCAAAATACAGTATTGATGCTATTTTCTGAGGGAGACTAAAATTTCAAGTTTTGTTTCTAATCTTGAACTTATCTCTTGTACTAAATAGAAATAATACTCTTCCACAAGATTATCAGCCCAACCTTACACAGATGTTATGTCTCCACAGCAGCATAAAACTATCATGCCTCCAGGTCAGTTGTCTGACTTCTAGAAAATCAGGAAACAGCGTTTCTGGGCTGCAGTATATTTTAAAACAATTCTGTCTGCAGACCTCAGTTTTCTAGTTGTATAACAGCCATGAATGGTCAGATTTCTTACCTGATTTGTCCTACATCACTGGTGGGATATCTGAACTGTCTACTCAGACTCTAACCACAGTCAAATAATTTATGATGCAATTCACTTGGGCCTGAACTAAATTCCTAAAATATAGTTACGCAAAAAATCCCTTCTACAAAATGCTTATTTCTCTACACTGATGGAAAAAGAATGTAGGAAATATCCATAAGTCCCGAGTTATTTCTGAGAGAGACTGAGGTACCTCAGTTGTCACAAATTGCTTATGAGGCACTGTCACCACATGACAGAGGATGGGGATGCTACATTTCAAGATCTATAAGATGGGTATAAAGTAAGTTAACTTGCATAAACACATTATCCCTTTCTGAACTCTTGATTTAATTAGTAGTGTGCAGGAGTATATTCCACAAACTAATTAGTAAAAAAAAAAAATTACAGAAAATAAAAAACAAAGGCAAAAACCTCTTAGTTAAGTAGACTTCCCTTTTTTATGAGAATTTGTGATTTAATAATTTCACTTGGTGCCCTCACTTTCTGTAGTGGCAGAAAAGAAGGATAGTTATTGTCTACTCATACTTTCCAAACCTCTCATGAATTCATAGATCTCACATTTCACATACTTCACTCATTTTAGTAAGTCTGTAGTTGACCCTTTTGCCTTCACATGTGACTCATGGAATTCTGTTCCAACTGGTTTGAAATAGGGTAACCAGAACTGCAGACTTTTATGTTAGCTGAAGGTACTTCATGGATTCATGCAGGAAAATAGCACAAGCCATTTCATCTCCATTTTTTTCCCTAATAACTCCAAACTTATCTGCCAGTTTAATGTCTTTGTGTTTAGATAAATATTTTCATACAAACATTCACAGTGACTCAAAGACCATGTTCCCAAGAGGTAACTATAAATTTAGAACATGCCAAAATATAAACACAGCTAAGGTTATTTCCCCCCCCCATATTACTTTGTGTTGCTGACACTGTACTATAGCCACCACTTTGTTTCTGATAATTCTCAATTGAAAATTTTAGATCTGACTCTCCTGAAGATTTTGTATTATGTACAGTTCATTGCCATTTTCAAACTACAGAGAACTGGAAGTAAGAAAATGAATAAATACACTTCTTTCTAAAGATCTTAAACAGTAATTGGTTCACCGTTAATAACCACCCTGAAAAAAAAACCAAAAATAAAGCATTCAAATTTTCTATCTGATTTTAAAATGTTTCTGCAAACTCTGCCACACATTGTTTTTATGGGCTGTTTTTCCCTCCTCTCCAAAAGAGGTTTTTACTCTGGAGGTCAAAATGTGGCAACACAAGAATTGATTTACTGAGTAGCATAGATGTAGCCTTATTTCTATTCCTTATTTCCATATCCTTAGAATTTTTAAAGGGGTTTAGCTGCTCTGGGGCTCTCATAGGGAATTACCTAGAGCTCAGTGAGGTAATATAACATTACTCCCTGTATACATTTTCTTATCTGCCTTTTCCTCTTAGGATCCATGGTTCTATTAAAAAATATTCTAGGTGTTCCAAATCAGTGGCACTTTGGTATTTACTTGACTTCTTTTTGCATGAGGTTATATATACAGAAGGGGAGGTTATAGCCATAGGTAAATTTCAAGAGCATATTAGAGGTCTTTCGTTTTTATTCATAAATTATTACATTAATATTAATAGAAAACATCTTGAGGCCCGATACCTTATATTTCTTGCTATTGGTACTAGTGAAGCAGCTAAATCCAAAATTAAATACATACCGTTTTCCCAAAAGGGATAAAACAGATAAAATCTCCATATTTTGTGCCTAAAATAGTGCGTGTCATAAACTACAAGCTCCAGGTATTTTGAGTTAGTATCGAAAAAGAAAAAGTAAAAGAAAAAGAAAATCCCCCAAAAAACACATAGACACTCCCTAAACTCCAATATTTAATAGCAGGCAAACAAGTAAAGCATAAAGGTGTGACCTCAGATTATATGAACAGAGTCTGCACAATTAAAATGAATTAAATCAATTGTTGTAAAATACATACCTTTATGAGCCATATATATATAAAAAGACAGAAATTAGAAGTACATATATATTATTTAGCTTATCCTGCTTGTCCCTTTACTGGCCAAAAAGCCATTTCAGACTATTCCAGAATATTTCAGAGCTTATCACAAATACTCTAATTTATAATCTCAAAATAATCTGACAGATTCTTTCAGGCAGGTAGTGTTGCTAAGCTTACTCCTCTCTTTCACGACGTTGCCATGGTTCTTGAAATCTTAAATATTATTCACCTTCCTAGACGCATCACATATACTACCATCCACTTCACTCCAGTGAGTCAATCTCTGTTCAATCTGTTTTGCTATTTTTTTTAATTGAGTAAAGTAAAATATAAGGAGGGATTCCACTAATAGAGTTTAAAGTTACTTTTTTTCCTCTTTTTTTGTCTGAAAACTCATCCTCTTGCTTTTGGATGCTGACTCACAGGATTTCCCTACATTCACCCACAGGAACTAATCCTCCCAAAGTTGCTTCCTTCCCTGCTCACATCTACTAAGACTTCTCCCTTCCTAAGTTTTCATCCCTCTTTCACTCTCCTACACATCTTTCCTGCTTCCAGCAATTTTCTTTCCAATTTATTTTTGAAACCCAATTAAATTATTCTTACCAGCCTTATTCTAGAATCTGCATTTTGTATGAGAGATTTATGCTTTTAAACATTAATGGAGGGAGTATACCATAACTCCAAATGTGAACTTACATTCCTGTCTCCCCATGATGAAGGTTGCCTATACTTTCAGGTGTTCTGAAACTAAAGAACAAATCTGAAATTTGAGATATTAATTAAAACAGTTTATTGAGACCAGTACTGATATGACTCTCTGTTCATTGCCTCCAAAATCAATGTTTGTGGAGAGATGTAAATTTTCCCAATCAGTGATCATTAATACTTCACTATTGTCTATGTGGTGTCCCTAATCAAAAGCCAGAGTATGTTTGAACTGGAAAATAGGTTGGTTTTTTTTTGTTCACATTTGTACTTTTAGGGCATTTAAGGGATTGAAAAGCTTCAGGGATGCTTTAATCTGTATACAGATGATAGACGACACTAAATTACTGTGCCAGACAATATCAGTGGTGATAATTTACAAGCAGTCAAGAAATATCACAAGGAATTCAAGACAGCACAATATTAGAATATAAACTGCATCAACAAAGTAATCACACTCCTTCCAGATCTCCAAAAACCTTCTCTGCTCAGTACAGTGTCCCTTAATATTTAGTAGTAAACAAGATTATCTTTTCTTCAAGATTATTACTGCTATTGCTACTGTGATGAAATATGTATGGGAAAAGAAAGGTATTTGCATGTGCTTTGGTACAGAAATAGAATGGCCTTTCTAGGCATATACAGTATGCAGTCATGATTTAACACAGCAGGCAGCTAAGTATGACAGCCATTCATTCACTTCCTCCTCCCAGTGGGAAAGGAGAGAGAACTGAGAAAAAAAAACAACTCTGTAGATCTCAGGGGCTGAGATAAAAACTATTAACTAAGACAGAAAAGAAAGGGGAAAATAGTAGTAAGGATTATAGTATATACATGTGTTTACAAAACAAGTGATGAACAATGCAGTTGCTCACCACCTGCAGACCAGTGCCCAGATAGTCTCTGAGACAACTTGCTGCAGTTTTATTGTTCAGCATTAATTCATATGAGCATGGGATATCCCTTTGGCCAGTTTAGATCAGGTATCCTGGTTCTGTCCCCTCCCAGCTCCTTGTGCCCCATCTTTGTCATGAGCTTACTGGGCAGCACAAGAAGTTGAAATGTCCTTGACTCTGTGCAGCCTTGCCAAACAACAAAACCATTGGTGTGTTATCAACATTGCTTTTCTCCTAAATTCAAAACTCAGCATCATACCAGCCACTGTGAGGAAAATTAACTCCAGATAAAAGCAGGCCAGTAATGTTCTTAAATTATTTGCATGTGTCCAACTGTAGCAATAAGTTATCTAATTAGGGTGATAGGAGGATGGTTGGACTAGATGATCTTGTAGGTCCTTTCCAACCTAATATATCTATGAATCTATGAAGCTATGAATCTATGAATCTATGAAAAAATTCAAAATTCATTGATTGACATTTCAAACGGAGGATCGAGCAAATAAAAATGAGTTCAATTCAGAAGTTCAGAAAGAAAAATACAACTCTTCAGTACACATCTCATAAGTACAGTCTTCATGAGTTGATAGTTAGAACATCTATCCATTCCTTTTCAAATATTTTTTTTCAGAGATAGCAGCAATGATGTTTCATCAAGCCAGGAAAAATAAAAAATAAAAGATACCGAGAAGGCCAAGACTACCTTCTTTTTTCATTCCTGTTTCAGGAGAATTCAGAAGGGAACTGAAACTTAAAGTAGATGAAAAGTTGCTGGTGCTTCATTTAGTTGGTTGAGATCAATTGACTCAATTGTTATTGAGTGTAACTAAGTAAGTGATATCTTATTAAGAGGTTAGGAAATAGGATAAGAACTGTATTTTGATCTTTTCTTCTGTGTATATTCTACACATATTCACACCTGTGTCTGAAGCTGACTCTTCACCTTGGTAGATCTGATAGAAAAATACTGCTTTTGTAAATAACATTAGAAATATAAACTCTACTCATCTGCCCTGATTTTTCTTAGAATTGCAGGGCAACATATTTCCCAGCATCAAAAAATACTTTCTGCATTGTGAATCCTAGAGTGAGCACATCAATTCAATAATTGCTTAAGCATATGTCTAATTAGCCTAAAAAAAAAAAAAAACTTATTTTGAAACTACTGCATGAATTCTTAACAAATAGGTAAGAGGTTTCTAGAATATTTCCTCCTGTACATAGTTTTCTGAAGCACAAAAAAAGTTTAATCTGAAAATTAATCCATACATCTAAGTCTAAACACATACGGTTTGAATTTCTTCACACTTCACACCTTGTTTTTCTCTAAGGGAAAGGTTGTTTTTCCTTTTTGTGTGATTATATAACACCTGATACAACATCAGATAAGATGTTCTGTTATGTGGCCATCAAATCCATGGTGATATATTTCAAAAGAGATTAAGACGGTATATAACAATTACTTCCTGGACACTTTTCCAATAAAAGCAGAAAAGACCACCAAATAAAGCCATGAAACCACTAAACTACAAAAAAAAAATGGATCTTCATAAAAGGTTTCATGGAAGAATTCTGATATTAATCCAGCCATTAAGAAGAAAAAAAAAAAAGAAAGAAAGAAAGAAAAAGAAGAGTGAAATAGACTGGAAATATATTGAAATAGATATATACCTCTGTATTTTCAGATTAATTTTGACAGGGTTGATTTTTGCCCTTACTCTTTGACTATTTATATTTCCCTTCAAATTAACTGAATACTTGATTTTAAATTGCTGGAATAATGGAAAGAAAATGCAGGAGCTCCTTAATGTTCCATCAAAAATCATGTTCCCAGACTTTATAAAACCTTTCTGTATCTCCTTTTATTTCTCTATTTCTCAGTGGATGAGAATGTAGTTATGCTTCCCTTTAGTCTCATGCTTTAAATTCTACTGATATTTCAGAAAATAATTGACTCCA
The DNA here is from genome assembly GCF_038088225.1 of Cyrtonyx montezumae. NCBI lineage: Eukaryota > Metazoa > Chordata > Aves > Galliformes > Odontophoridae > Cyrtonyx > Cyrtonyx montezumae. Next base: position 140,960,167 of record NW_027072034.1, on the reverse strand, counting down.
AAGAAAATTTGTTTTGTCAATTGTATTGTGTTTACTTTTAGATTTATTTTATTTTTTAACAACGGCACATTCAGCTGGTCAAAAAGTATCAACCTCCCTTAACATACAAAAATGTTTTCTTTGTTTCTGCTTCTTTCTTGCTGAACAAAGAGCAGACTTCCATATTAATGCTTTACTCATGTGAATGAATCAATTAAAACTCAGTTATAAAGAACTGTAAATAACTATAAGGATATATTAAAACTCATTCATGTTTATTTTATGAATTCTTCCATCTGTAGATGTAAGTTAATTGGACTTGATTCATTGTTTTTTATACTGGGTTGGGTTTTCAATCTGAGTGTTATTACCCAGTCAAACCCTTTATTCCATATTAAAATTGCACTGATTTACGTATTCCTGTGGGCTACATGATGGCTCTTGGCAATCATAATGTAAGGCTCTGAAGACTCTCTGTGAAAGATTTGGTGACAAATCCTGGTTATTCCTTCCTTCTTTTCATGGGCTCCAACTCTCCAACTCTCCATAACAACCTTTATTTTTCCAAAAACCATACTGGAAACATGTACTCTCCTATTTTTTTTTTCTCCTTTCTAGTGCATTTGTTTCAACTTTAATCTTTGAAGCTGTATTTTATTTGGTTCTCTGTTAGTATTCTGAGAAATCTCTCTGAAATTTGACTGGGAATAGACTTACAGAGTTACCACAATAGAATATACTCAAAATTTACTGTTCTATAATCCAGAGTGGAACTTCAAGGTTCTCAGCTTGTGTTTCAGCATAGACTTCAGCCACAGAAGGCCACAGAATCTTGAAGAATAGACCGTGATCAATAGATAGTGATAACTCCTTTGGTATCAGGACAATGCTGCCTTGTCCTGTTAATGATAATTATTAGGAAAACGAATTGCAAAGTAAGCTCTTCTGAAATATCAGCAAGAAAATTGAAATCCCTGAAAATTTGTGAAGTATTAAGCATCAACATATATATACAGTTCAATACACAATTCTTTTAATATTAAAAACATTTCAAGTATTAATATATGTATTTTTTTACAATACACATTCATTGCATCATATATTAATTGTGTTCAGCTTATCAAGACATTTTAACAGATTAGGAAATTAATCCACAATGCAATAATATTTAAAGGTCATACAGTGAATGGGAGACTGAGTTGAGAAGTGAAACTACATTAAAGCTTACATATCATAGCCCAAAAATCCTCAGATGAAAACTTGAATTAAAGAACTGAGTAAACAGTGTTACTCTAAATTATATTTTTTACTTTTATTTATTTATTTTTAAAGGAAACAACCTATTTACCTACAAGCATTGTTGTTTTTTTTTTCTTTGGCTGGTGTCTAGTGAGTAAAAGGAAGGCTTTTAAAATATTAGTTTAATCTCAAATATAATGCAGTAACATAAAATTAATCTTTTGATATTTTAATATGAATCAATTGGAAAGAAAAATGCTATTGTAATTCAAAATCTGATGACAGGAAATCTTTGTTTATCATGAAAACTGACAGAATTATCAACAGATATTGAATAGCATAAATAAACAAATACAATAGAAACAAACCTCTTTAAAATAACCTCTTAGAGAATTTCTTTGAGAATTATTTTATTTGATGTTTTAAAGACCAGATGGAACCAAGTTTATGTAGATAATCTCTATATGCAGTAAGATATCTACAAAAAAGAAGTAGTTTTAAAAAATCAGTGTTTTAGGGTAATCCCTACAGAACTGTAACTTACTGTACAATTATTGATTTAGATTTTTAAAAATCAAATGCTTTTTTAATTACATTTGTGTAAATAATGTTGCAAAAGTTGTTCTTGAGCACATGGTTTGATTTTCCATATTTCTTATTTTTTTCCAGATCCCTAGAATTTTAAAAACCCTAATTCTGCTTCATGACTGCGAAAGTAGAAAATATTTTTAATTCTGTCATGGTTTTATGAGTTTCTGTTATCAGTATTCCACATCATAACATCATGTAATACACTGGGAGCTCAGGAGTTAATGCTCCCGTTCCATTGGATCAATAATTCAGGGTATACCTGTCTCAGAAGAGAAGAACTACATACCCCAGAGGATTTTGCATTACTTTACATTTTTTCATTTTCCATTTACAGGGAAAGATAAAACTGTTGGCAAGTCACGGTTTCACACTCATTTCCCTTTCAGATCACCCCAGCAGCATATGCGTTCCCCTAGACATCTCACCTTCAGCTTTAGTGTAAGGCCTTCAGTTTTTGGACACTCTTTCTTTCTCGTTGTATTTTATTTATTAGCTTGAATTCCAATTATATTGCATTCTGATATCTTATTTAGTAAATTAGCTTTCCTCCTCAGATCACTGCTGCCATTTTGTTTTTTTTTTTGGTCCATTTCCCCGTCCTTTTCCCCTTTTCCCCTGTTCCTCTTTTCCCATTTTTCCCTTTCCTGGGTATGGGTCCATGGGTCCTCCTGCTCAATTCATCACAGAACTGGGCATAACTGGCCCTCAAACTGTTGACAACTACTTTTGCTGTAAAATTTCTTTCTTGGTCTTAAGTTTCTTTCACCTTCTGTTGAGGGAGAGTTCTGAAAGAATAAGCAATCCAGACTAACCATAAGCAGAAAATATTTGGCTTCTAGGAAGAGGTCAATGTAGAAAACTGAACTTGTTTGAGGGTAGGTATTTCTACAGGTCACACATCTTAAAAGGATTAATCTTAGACATCTGTGTGAATCTTTTTTCTTCTCTCATGCTTAAAAATGTCCAAATGACTTTATTGACTTCACACTAAATGAGGCATTTGTATGCCTCTGAGCTTGTATGCCCTAGGGATTTTTTTTTTTGTGTGTGTGTGTGGTTCCAAGATCCAATAAAGTATCAAATTTGAACCGTGTCATTGGGATCAATTTCAACACTACAGAGGCACTGCACTTGCTGAGCTTAGTACAGCAACCATATTAAACTTATGCATACGACAGAACAGAGTCAACCTTCTGATTACTTCAGAAGGCTGGTTGTGTGTTTTGTCCACATGTATTTTTCCTTCAACCTCTGTTATCATCTCTGTGTTGAGGGGAAGGGTTGTTGCTCTCTTCAAATACCTGAAAGGTGATTGTAGTCAGAGCGAGGTTGGTCTCTTCTCACTGGTGACAGGTCACCATTTTCAATTGCAGAGTGACACTCTTGGTGGTGTCCAAAGACAACTGAGAAGTCCCTGTTCTATGTATAAATTGTTCAAATATTTTTTCTTACCTGAAATGAAAGAAAATGTTTTTATTAACAAATAACATTAAAAAAATATTAGATTATCAATCATTACACATTCAAGCAGACAACTTTTTTCTTTATATCTTTATATAAAAGATAAGTTGAACATTTTTATAGGTTCCTTTATAGCATGTTTCTATATTTTGACTAACACATTATTTTGAGTTTAATATTTGATCACTTCTTAAAAGAGTACAAATGTAGGAATCTATAAATTCAAATGACAAGAAATGAAATGTAAAATCCTCACTTTATTTTTCAAATCCAGATAATTTCACAGGTGAAAGAAGTTATTATTCAGTAAGTAGCTATTTAAATTAATAACCTAGGAAATGTATTTTATTATATTTAATATATTTTATATATTTATTATATTATATATAATATAGCATTCCAATGCTATATTATGTTATATTATTTCATATATATACATTTATTTTATATATATATACACTTTCACTGGCTGGAGCTTATTATTGCTGAAGTAGGAGCAGTGTAACCAGTATCTATTCTTTATAATTAATTACTGTGATCTTCCAAAATTCTTCACTTTTTATTGCTAGACTTAATTTCTTAGTGTAATTATAATTTTAGAGAATCTCTTCTAGAAATTACATCACAGAATCATCCAGCTAGAGAGGATTTTATTTTCTCTTTTTCTTGTTGAATATCATTTACAGTACACACATGTTAAAGACAAAGTGTAATTAGTATGGACTCTTAACAGAAAGCTCCTATTCACAAAATATATGTTATTAATCTAATTCTCTATGCTTTTTCATTCATGCTCTGGACAATAGTCCACTCCATGCAAAAACTATTTATGATGTACATGATAACAAAAGTATTTATCATGTATAGAAAGTGAACAATGTTGCAGTAATTCCTACTCTTATCACATTAAATAATGTAGAAACAGTATGGAGCTTCAAATTAAATGCAAGGCAAAAATGAAATAAAGTACCACACTAAAGTTAGCAAAAAGATTCTAGATTTGTATCACTGATGATGATACATAAACTGTGGTATAGACCCTATATATTAACTATTACAATTCATTATTAATTACTTATTATATTTTTCCTATTGTTCCTACTGTCTGACACAAAGATGCATGAATCTTGTTTAGGCTGACAAAAGCACCTCAGAGGCCAATTACATCATTAGCAAAACAAAGAAGTTGTTCATAATTCCTGCAAATCATGCTTTACCAATCATTACTCACATGTCCAATGCTTTCTTCTTCCTGATTGCCTTTTTCGTGTACTATCTTCCTTTATTATATTTATGGGTCTTTTACAAACTTTATCTGAAATCATTTGTTTTTATTTCTACTAATGTTTTCTTTTTCTTGGAATGTGAGTCTTTATAACAGCAGTGATTCATACTCCATCTGTACTTACAGATTATTTTCTTGGCTTTGTCTCTAACATTTGTCTGTATCTCCTTAATTTGCTTCCTTATTTTGGCGCCTCTTATGATTCTCAATATCTTATGAATATCTAAGATCCACATGGTTGTATAAAGGAATTCTTCTGTATATTTGTACCAGGATTAATCTAGTTGTGACCTATAGTGTATCATCATCTAGCCATGTTCTTGATTTGTTAAAATTTTCTTACTACATTGTGTTTAAGACATGCAATTCAAGAGACACTGATCTAGAAAGCTCCAAATCTACTTTCTGTCCATGCTATTATGTTAAAGTGCATTGTCTTCAAGGATGAATATAGCTAAATTGAATGAGTTCATCGATCTGCCTCAAATTATGTCTCTCTATTCCATTCTAGTCAATAACCTCCCACTTCAGCAATGAAATGCTTTGTTATCAGTAATGCACATGTTTTTAGTGCAGCTAAGTTCTTTCTGTTACATTTAGAATATTTCACTGTCAACTTTTGTGGTTTTTGCTTTACGTTTACATGGTTGGATAATCCTGAGGTGGATTTGAACGAACAGCAATAGCTGGAATTATTTATTAATTTATTACATCAAGAGGAGTTCATATTCAACTTTCCTAATCAAATTCTGTGGAATCAGAATTTGAAGAGGATTATACATGTCTAAGCTTTTACAGCCTATTTCCAGAAGAATAAGATACAGCTTCTGCACAAATAATTGTACCATAATATAGTTCAGATCAGTGAGAAGACTAGGCTTCCTAGGCTTTTTGTTTAATTTTTAGTCTTAATGATCAAGTAGGAAGATTTTACTATATAAATTTTCCTCCTTAGTATCCTACTCGGACTGGTATTTGGGCATTACACATTGTAAATATGACTGTTTCGACATTCCTCATTACCCTCCATATTCAGATGAGTTTATTGAGCGAAAATGTTATTTTTTAAACATATATGTCACACTTAAGTAGACCCTGTTTTAAACCCAATCACATATTTTTGCTGAAGAAAGAGCTTTCAGTCCCTTACATGGCTGAAAAGACCAGTTCAAATGGCATCTTGAGGTTGAGCTCCTCTTTTAATTATTGTGCTTGAAAAGCAAAAGTATTTGCAGATTGAATATATTGCGCAGTCATTACGATTTCCAGGCACTTAGTATTCATTTGTACTCTATTATGTGTAAATAAGCATTCACCAGGCAGTGTACAGCATTAGTTCACAGCATAGTTCAGATTTATATTTGAGAGTCGTAAGCAAATAATTATAACTGTGTCACTATTGCATCCTCACTTTCCCTTTATTTATAATCAAGAGAAAACATTCACATTTTTCCTTCTCTCTTTAGAATATTCACACAGATATTATTTGTTGAGCTTTTTATTATTTACTTTAAGAATACAACAAACAGTCTACTCACTCATAATATTCTGGATGCTCTTGGAGTATGGAAAATATAATGTTTCTCATTCCAATTTTTATGCTTGTCATTACCTATCATGTACCAAAATTACAAAAGAAATATGACATGATTATGTTACCTATGTAGTTGCATCTAACCTATCTTAGCTGATCAAGGAAGGTTTATTCTAAACATTTCTTTTCATAACTGAGAATAACTGATAAAATTGAAGTCGTTTGTTGGAGGACTGATTACTTTGCAATGGAACTACATATATGGAAACAGAGTTTTGTCTTACTCAGTATACAGTGTTGAATGACCTGGAGCTAACAATCCTGACAGGTATGCCTTTGAAGAGCATATCCATCTGATTTATCCACTGTTTTGTGAAGAGAAGAGAATGGTATCCAAATGAGACTCTTAAACACTCTGTCTTAAATGTCTGTCCAAGAGTTACTAAAACTAGTTGCTTGTTTAGGATAAAAGAGAAGACAAATATCTTAATTTCAGTATTCATCATATTGCATCAATCATCAAACCAAGGTTTAGTGGTATGCTTTATATTCTTTTCTCCCAGGCTTAATTTTTTATGTGATTACTAAATCTAAACACTTTCTCTTCTAGATAGCTGAGTATTTTTATCAACTTACTAAGTTAAGAAGGTGGATAAATCTTAGAAATACATCAATTTTATGTGGTAAGACTTTACCAGGGAAACCTGAAATATCAGATACTTTTTGTGGGACACTTCAGGATAAAATTATACCTTTAAACTGCCAGCTAGACCTTGAGGTATTGCAGACTATTCCAGTTTACAGTAGACAGATAAGTGACAGTGCACTTGCAGTATCATTCACTCATTGAACAAAAACTTTTTTCAGATGAGATCAAACTTCAGAATCTGAACAAAACAGAGACCAAGAAGCCCAGAAGGTCATATAACAGTGAAATCTGCAATCCAAGTGATGTGCTCACAGTAACACTCAATCCAAAATAGTACTGGCTTCCGAATTGGATCTGTAAATCCAGAAGTATAAAAGAAAATATGTGCTCTGAATCCTCCATATACAATCAGGTACATATTTTTCAGTAATAACATAGATGAAGGATTGAGGAAGAAAGCCAGAGCTGCGTGCAAGGCTGCAAGTAGACATATTTTATCAGATAGCGTTTTATCACAGAATAAATCCCTTTCTTTGATGCTCAGAGACACATTCTCTCTTACTTACTGTCTTTCTCTGTCTTACAGTCTTAGATGCATAGTAGCCCATTCCAAAGAAAAATGGTGAAAACATTATCTTGGTCTTGTTGAATTTGTGGGGTTTAGAGCATTTTGCAGGAAGGAAGAAAAAAATTGTTTGCTGGAACATTATGTTACTGAAAACCTGTGTCCCGACCCCCACTTTTTAGATGTGGTGAAACCAGTAAATTTATCTTGGAGGTAAAATCAATGGATGTGGCAGCCACCTTTTAATGACTAGATTTGCACACACACACACTTTTTGGATTTGGAGGTGATCAGTCGATACCATTTCTCTAAGATCAATCAGTTTAATCTATGTAGAATTTTCTTTATTTCTAAAATAAGTAAGACAAAAAATAAATCACATTCTGGATTCCTTGATCTGGATAATGGGAAACATAATTTGTTCCATTTTTAACACATACTTATTTATGTGTCTGATCTCCAAACTGAAAAATGTTTTGTCCACTGATGGGAATACCTCCTATATCTTGAGACATTATTTAGCCCATTATCTCTACATATTGATGTTAAATTTATGTACATATATTGTTTAAAGAAATTTTTATCTACGTACAAAGTTTTCTGAAGGACAAAATTGGCAATGTAATAGGAGCAAATCAATCTTCTTTTTCTTAGACACTGAAAAATAAAAGCATGTTAAGTAAATATTAACTGTATTCATGATCTTGAGAGTTTAAATTGATTTGGAATGGCCTGCCTAGGGAGGTGGTTGAGGCACCGTCCCTAGCGCTGTTCAAGAAGCGTTTAGATGAGGTGCTAAGGGATTTGATTTAGTAGTTGGGTAGGGATAGTGATAGGAGGATGGTTGGACTAGATGATCTTGTAGGTCCTTTCCAACCTTATGAACCTATGAACCTATTTTTGACTGTGAATGAATATCAGACAGAAGATATGGTTATAGTTCTTACTTACTTTTTAATATTTAACATAAATTTCATTTTACTATAGCTTTCTTCATGTATAAAAACAAGGCTATTTACTTCTAAATGCATTATATATTTAATATACACTTACTATATTACATTCTTTCTCTATTTCTTGATGATTTTTTGTTTCTTTTTTTTTTTATCCTCTTTAATGTAAATCATTCTTCAAAGTAATTATACAGATTTTCTTGCCAAAATTCTTATGGATTTTTCTAGAATTGTAGAATTATATATTTATTTGGGTTGTAAAGGGTCCTTTAGAGACTGTCTACTCCAACTTCCCTGCTATGAGAAGGGATCAAGTTGCCCAGGGCCTCAACAAACCTGGCTTTAAACATTTCCAGGGATGGGGCATCCACAACTTCTCTGGACAGTCTGTTTTAGTGTCTCACTTCTCTCACCAAGAATAGTTTCTTCCTTTTATACAGTCTAAGTCTACCCTACTTCAGATATAAACCATTATCCCTTCTCCTGTCCCTAAAGGCACTGGTGAAAAGCCTTTGTCCAAATTTCCTATAATTTTCATGGCACTCCTCTGGACCCACTCTAACAAGTGTGCCTTTTCTGTAATGCAGTATTGGTATCGCTATTTAGTTTATACGGTTTAGTCAGTGACAGTACAACAGTAAAACTAGCAAGTATCCAGAAATTCTCAAATGTATCAGAATTGGCAGAAAGAACTTCGATGCAGTACCTGAATTTCCCTACTTTTATTTATTGTGCAGAAACAAGTTGGTGAAATTACATTTAGATTATTACAGAATACTGAGATAGATGTGAGTGGAGTTTAATTTACATTGTTCACAAAAATTAGAAACATTTTTTTCTGAATACAGCAACATGTACTCCTTGCACAGATGCAAACATACTAAAGAACTTAACAATGGTCACCTAGTGAGTGCTCAACCTCATAAATATGACACAAGTTCCTCTTGACTGAAATAATTCATCCAGTATAAACTAAGATCCTCCTCAGCTTTCAATTCACGTGGTTGCTTCTCTACAGGGACCTGCCAATGTAGTACTTCGTCAGAGTGTGGTTATCTATCAAATCAAACTGGTTGAACCTTGGTTTTGAAAACCCCAAAGAGTAGAAAGAGATGTTACAATTTTTCTTGATAATCTATGAGAAACTGAACCCTTTTAATGCCCATCATCTCTCACTCTCCCCCTGTGCACTGCTGTGAAAAGCCTCTTCTGATCTTCTTGATCACATCCCCTCTCATTTAAAATGAACAAGCCCAGCAAGACAGTCCAATTTCATAGATCAAGTTGTCTGGCCCCTGACTGTCTTGGTGGCCCAAAACTGAACTTGCTTCAGTTCATTAATTCTTGGCATTGGTAGGCTCAAAACTCAAGATTTTGAGTTTCAGATGTTGCTTTGTGTGGATAATCACTTCCCTTGATCACTTCCCTTGAGTAGGCTGTGATCTATTAATACATCCCAGGACTGACCTTTCCTGCTGCCAAGTGAGGAATGAATGCAGACACAATGCCTGCTGGCTCATTCTTAGCATGCTGTCAACCAGGACCCCCAGGAACTTCTCCCCAGCTAGTCAGTCTCCAGCCTGCACGATTTTAAGAGATTGCACAAAGTTACACTAAAAAATGGTAATCTTATCAAGTTCTGTAGGTATTTAGGCAGTGTTTCAGTACTGAGCATAATATTTATTTACATAAGAAATGAGTTTGCTATTCAAATGACTGTTGAAAATGAAATAAATTAATCCAATATGAGGCATATGGTAACAAAGCTGAATAAAACAGTATTTTATAAATAAAGTGTATGACTTCTATAAGCAGCCAGACAATGGATCATCAAAACAGATGATGTAGCTCTCTAAAGTCACAGTGAAAGCTTTATTCTCTTCCAGATCTTCAAATACACACACAAAAAACACCATCAAAGATCTATGAGAAAGTCCAGGAAATTGCATATTTGTTTGATATATGTTTATTTATCTGTAATATGCAGAAGCTCATTCTCACAAATTTTACAGGAGTTCAGTGTCATCTCTGAGTTACACAAACCAGTATTTCATAGTTAACTGGTACAATAACTGTAGAAATGCACTCTCTATTCAGATGGTTTCTAAATATGCATCTGTTGTAGTTTAATCCAGCAGTCAGTTCAGGGCCACATACCTATTTTCTCACTTTTCCCCAGTGGGATCGAGTGAGAATCAGAAAAATGTTGAACTCACAGATTGAGATAAAGCACAGAAAATGAAGTAAAATAATAGTAATAATAATTGTTATTAAAAAATGTACAAAACAAGTGCTGTACAACACAATTGCAGACCACTGGCCAACTGATGCCCAGCCAGTACCCATGCAACAGCTGCTTTCTTCCTCCTACTTCCCAGACAATTCCCCCAGGTTTTTTTTTTTTTTTTTTTTGTTCAGCACAACAACGTATAGTGTAGAACGTGCATTTGGAAAATTGTCACATAACATTTCCACCACAGCATATTCTCTCAAATAGTGGATGCCCTTTTACGTAGCAGTCCATTTCTTTTTCTCAGGCAACAGATCGTCTCTGAAGGGGTATTTTTCTTTCACGGCTATCAGCATTTTTCTTATCATGGCTATCCACTTCCAGAGAGTGAAAGGTCTATTGTGGCATGTACTAATGCCTCTATCAATGGTAGAGCCCCTGGCAATGCTACCCAATTGGTGAGCTTCTCTACCATCTAGCCACACACTGTTGGCCCCACTGTCCCAACACCGAACAAGGTGACAATAGGTTTATTTGGGTGTCTTGAAAAAGTCTTTTTTCAAACCTCAAATTTCATTCATTTTCAGAGGAGGAGTAATAAGAGCAACAGGGTCTTTCTCACCTCCTACACTTTCAGGACTTGTTGCCCTCCTAGGTGTTGATGATTGTGATCATACTGGGGATCTCAGCCCTCCCTCTGGAAACCCTGGACCTTGGAGCCACTCCTTTGGACCTCTTTCCCTCTCTTCTCTTACAGTGTCTGTTTCCTCTACTTTCTCCTCCTCCTCTTTCTTCTCTTCTAAGGGAGTCGAGATTCTTTTCATTTTCTGTCTTCTTACAGGGGCAACTGACATCGATTCTGGTGCCTCCTGAGGCTGATCATGTTGGCCAGTTTCCTTGCTCATTTTCTCTAGCTCAGTCGGTAGAGCACAGGATTCTTAATCCAAGGTTGTGGGTTCAAGCCTCCACGTTGGGAGTAAATAAATGCCAATAGGTTATATGGGCTGGTTCTGTAACAACTGAGGCATGGGACCCACTGACCCACACCCTCAAAAAGGGAAAAAGGGAAATGGAATTAGGCCCCACCCAGGAGGGGTGGGCCTAAAACCAAAATAACTGCAACAATCTGTGGAGAAAAGCTTATTTATAAGATATAGGAATGCAAAATAACACAATGTAATATAATATAATTAATTGTAACTGAAGCTAATAAATCAAACAAATTGAGCAAGAGAGTGTCTGATAAACTGAAGGTTTTATGCTAAACTCTTAAGACTAGTGAGCACTCACTGCTGGATTGATCTCAAAGGGAAGAGACTATGTCTTGTGACACACAATTTTTATCTTTCCTTCTGAGTCGAAAACGGAAAAATGCAAAGCAATGCAAAGTCCTATGTGGTTTGTAGTTCTTTTTCTCTTCTGAGACAGATGTTCCCAGAGCTATTGTTGATCCACGGAGTTGGAGCATTAACTCTTTAATTCCCAGTGCACTATGTGATGTCATGATGTGGAATACCAACAACAAAAATCATGAGACCATGAAACGGTTCAGCTGTTCTTGTTCTGTCCTCTTCCAGCTTCTTGTGCACCGAACCTACTTGCATGAGAAGCTGAAAAGTGCTTGACTTTCAGCAAGCACTGACCAGCAACAACTAAAATATGTTTGTAGTATCAACATCATTCTTACCCCAAAACCAAAACACAGCACCATGGAAAATACTATAAAATTAATTCTATCCCAGATGAAATCAGGACATCAAATGATGATCACAGAACCACATAATCACAGAATTCCAGAGGTTGGAAGGGACCTCAATAGATTATCAAGCCTAAGTGCCTTGATAAAGCAGCTTCTATGTACACGAATCCTAGAACTATAGAATCCTTAGAGTTGGAAGGGACCTTTAAGGATCATATAGTACAGCTTCCCTGCAATGAACAGGGACAGACAGAACTAAAACAGGTTGCCCAGGGCCTGTTTTGCCTGGCTGTGAAAGTCTCCAGGGACAAGGCATCAACCTTACATCTAGGCAACCTGTTCCAGTGCCTCAGCACTCTCACTATAAAAGATTTTTTCCTTATTTCCAGCCTAAATCTACCCTCCTTGAGCTTGAAGCCATTTCCACTTGTTCTATTAGCACAGACTGCTAAAGAATCTGTCCATTTCTTTCATGTTTCTCTTGTCCAGGCAGAACAACTCCATCTTTACCAGCCTTTCCTCATAAGAGAGTTGTTCCATCCCTTGGATCATTGTTGTGGCCCTCCTCCGGATGCACTCTAACAGGTCCATGTCTCTCCTGTACTGAAAAATCCACACCTAGATGCAATACTCCAGGTGAGGCCTCAACAGCACAGAGTAAAGGAGTAGGATCACCTCCTGCTGACCACACTACTTTTGATGCAGCCCAGGGCACAGGTGGCTTGGCAGCTACATCAGCTAATTCCCTCAGGACTCTGGGATGCATCTCCTTGGGACCAATAGACTTGTGTATATTCAGGTCTTTCAGGTGGACACAAACCTTATCTTCACTTACAGTGAGAGAGAAGTTTCTTCCCCAGTCCCTTCCTATGAAATCAAATGTATGAGGACTGTGTGATGAGCAGTTATCAGAGAAGACTGAGGCAATATCACCACAGGAGAGACCACATCCTCCCTGGACAACCTTTTCCTGGGCTCTGTCACCCTTATTGTAAATAAGTTCTTCTGCATGTCTGTATGGAATTTTCTATGTTCAAGGCCATTACTCCTAGTCCTATCACTACACACCACGGAGAAGAGCCTGGCCTCATCCATTTGGCTCCTGCAATTCAAATATTTACAAACATTGGTCTGATCCACTCTCAGTCTTCTCTTCTCCGGGCTGAACAGACCCAGCTCTCTCAGCCATTCTTCATATGGAAGTTGCAGGAGGGCCTTTATCATCTTTTTGGTCCTCCACTGGACTTCTAGGAGATCTCTGTCTTTTTTGAATTGGGGAGCCCGGAACTGGACATGGTATTCTAAATGTGGATTCACCAGGGCAGTGTAGAGACGGACAGTCACCTCCCTCAGTTTGTTGACCACTTTCTTTTTAACGCACTCCAGGATACCATTGGCCTTCTTGGCCACCAGGGCACACTTCTGGCTCATGACCAACCCATTGAGCAGGACACCTGGGTCCTTCTCCTCAGAACTTTGCTTCAGTGGGTTATCCCCTAACCTGTACTGATGCATATGATTATTCATCCACAGGTGCAAGATTATACACTTGCTCTTATTAAAGCTCATTAGGTTCTTCCCTCCCCAGCTCTCCAGTCTGTCCAAGTCTTGTTGAAAGGTAGCAAAGCCAGTGTGTCAACCACTTCTCTCAGCTTTGTTTCATCAGCAACCTTGCTGAGGGTAGACTCCTTTCATCCAGGTCGTTGATGAAGATGCTGAACAAGATCAGACTCAACACCAACTCCTGGGGAACAGCACTAGCTACAGGCCTAAGAGGTCAAGAGATATTTAAAGTTGCAGGTGTTCTATTTGAAATTTCAGAGAAAAAAAGCAATAAGTATATCTGCTGAAAAGGAATTCAATGGGTTAAAAGAAAAACAACAAAAACATAAAGGTTATTCAAGTCTACAGACAGCACCATCATCCCTGAAAGACGAACAGAAAGGATAAATTGGAAATGAAGAAAGAAATGAATGTCAGAATTTTGTATTTCATCAGGATGACAGAATGCAAGCCATTCAGGTTTTATCCTATACTATACTAAAAATGGAATAAAACCATAAATAAATCATGTTAAAACTAGACAGAAAGTACATCAGTTCACGGGTAACATTTTCATATTGAAGTGCAAGAGTGCTCACAGGGCAGTTAACTAATAAATGTTGTTTAATGAATTATTATTGTTATAATGAATATCACAGAAATAGAAAATTGTAGCAAAAAAAAAAAAAAAGGAAATTTTGTTGTCTTCTGAAAAGCAAAATGGGACACACATTCAAAAATTTAGTGAGTGTAACAGTTGAGAACTAAGAAATTTAAGACTACCTCTGACTTTATTTCCAGACAATCCAGATTGTTTTGTGACTGTCATGAGCCATGTAATCTTAATATCTTTTTGTGTTTTGTAGTACTGCCAAAAATGGAAATAATGAAATCATCTTGTCTACTTAGAATATCTGTTGCCAATTGTACAAGATTTGTCCTGTGTATTTCTAACAGTATATGGCTAAAAATACTGTTGCTGCTATATGTACAATGATATACCAATCAATAATCATGGTCCTCAGTATTTCTCTGAAAGAGAAAATGTCAAAATCTCCATATACCCTCAAAGATGTAAGCAGTTAAGGCATACAGCTTGATAAACACTTTTTGAAATGGGGTATGAAAATTAAATAATAGAATTAAATAACTGCTCTGGACTGTTTTACTGTCTTCCATCAGTACAACATTAGAGTTCCTTTCAGTGTCTGAGGCAAGGACTCAGATAAGGACGATCCAAATAGCTTATATTACAGGTTCTAAAATCCCTTATATACATTCTCAAGTTTTCTCTTTTAACTTTCCCACCCACCTTTAAGCATCAAAAAATACTCCACAAACACTCCTTAACCATGCATTCAGGTGTTTATCCAGTCAAGGTCATGAGTTGCTCCAAGCCATGCACTCTTCCTCCAATCAGGATCATTATCATATGGCCACCACGCAGTTTACTTGAACTTGTTTTCCTTTTCTTCTGGAATGTCCTTGGTTGGTAGCTGGAAAATTGATGCCAAAACATGCAGTTATTTGCTGCTGCCACACAATAAAGCAGTGGCAGAGATAATTCTTCTAAGAAAAAGGTATGGATCGCAGTCATTATGATCTCCTTCCTGCTGTAAAGGCTGATGAGAAGGACTAATTACTTTTGTGGAGAAGGAACAATAATGGCAACAGCGTATTCTCTCTTTGTTGTAAATCCCTTGCATGCCTCAGATGACTGTTTTTATGACTCATCTCCCTGTTTAATGACTTTCTTACCAGTGATGAATCTGAAGCTGAAAGAAGATATGTACTGTACCTCAGTGAGCAGACCTGTGAAAATCTCTAATGAAAAACATGATTTATCATTTGCATTGCACAATTTCTCTACAGGTGTGACAGCCTAGATCCTCTATGACATGTATTTGATTTAGAAACTTACTGAGATACACAGCTACTTCACAGCAGCCAGATAAATCTGGCAGATAAGATTAAGTGAGCATAAGGCTTTCTAAGCTTCTGTAAAATGCATACCTCTTCCTGATTACCCTCACTCAATATGTGAGTGGCGCTGAAAATCTCTCATCTCAAACGAACATCACGTTTGCCCAAGCATTACATTAATGTGAATACAGACTACAAAAAGCTACACGAAATCGACCTTTCCCAGACTGAGTTTTAATGAATAGAGGTTGGAATAGAATGTCTTCAATGAGAAGAAAACACTGAAACATAAAAAGCTTAAGTGCATTGCTACAGGGATTCCTCTAAGTTGCTGAAAGCATGGTTAAATGTAGCAGCATAGCTGTTGGTGTCCTCTCACCTGGTTAGGCATGATTCCTGGGCAAATATTAGCACTCTTGTAACATTCTTCTACAGACCTTTGTATTTCATCATGGTTGCATAGTCAAAATTCTCTTTGCCACTACATAAGTTCAGGTGTGGCAACTAGGGGTGAAAGCAAGCATTTCACCAACATATCTGAGTACTACTAAAGACAGAGGAAGAAGCAAGAAGGCAGAAAACTACATATAAAAGAAGTGACAGTAGTAAATGATAAATATGATTTGAATGCAATATTACCTGATAATTTTTTTAACTTTGGGATTGATTATGGTTGCTATGGTGTCCTGGAATTTCATGGCTATAATATAATTCTACTCAGTGCTGATACAGCATCACTCCAATCACTGTGTGCACTTTTGGGCAAAACTATTCAAGGACATAAAACTGTTATGGAGCATCCAGAGGAGGGCTGTAATGATAGTGAAGGGCCTAGAGGGCAAGATGTATAAGGAGCAGCTGAGGTCAAGACAAGACAAGAAAACACAGTGAAGAGGCAAATCTGAACTTTGCACTGAAAAGCTTACAGCTTCCCTAAGCTTCTTTTTTCATGCAGAAAGTAATGAAGCTGTATTGCAATTCAAATTGTCTAATTCTTTATACATATCTACTCTGTCTACTTTCCAAAATCAAATAGAATTGGCTTTAACTTGCAGACTGGTATTCTTGTTTGTGAATATAGCTTTGTGAACCTATATAACTACTCAAAGTTAACAAGTGTTTTCCAAATTAATTTAACTAAAATATACTTAAGTCTTATTATGAAAATAATTAAAGCTTCATTAGCCACTGTCAAATCAGAAAGGATTCTGCCCCCTCAAAATGGAAAGTCAATATTAGTATAAACCCAGATTAATTCTTAATTTGCATTTATTTTAAAGCATAAAGAAAAGCAAGAAAAGTTAAAAAGCTTGAAGAAATATCTCAAACATTAAATAACTACCAAAATTATTATGAAATAACTTTATTAAAAAATGCATGTTTTGTTAAAAACTCAAGATTAAAAAATATTTTAACATTGTCTGATGATACTAATACTCAAAATGAAGGAAATAAAAAGAAGGAAATGGAAATGCTGTACTTGGCCACTTAAAAAAATGCCATTGTAATTTACAAAGTCATTCAACTTGGTTGAAGAAAGGAAACATCTATTTTATGGTCCCTTACTGTTAGTGCACTGTTTATCTTTTCTTTGAGATATTCTGTATAGCCAGGGCTCTTTGAAGAAATATTTTATGTGACATTTTACTTTTTCTAATACTAGAAGAATCCTTACCTAATAATTTGGAATGTTTCCACTCAAAGATACATTTAAGCCCTATTTTGAATGCAGACTATTGGATTTTTCCTTTTCCTACAGGCACTTCTCACAGTTCTGAAAGAATAATATATATATTTCTATATGGAAAATATATCTACAGACGTTTGAAACAGATGATTCTAGAGAAAGTAATGGGAGCAGTATGCGTAGGAATCACAAAAACAAAGATGCTACATTGGGTGGTACTGTTAACATCCTAAAGGATTGAAACGGTCCTGGACAGACTGGAGCATTGGGCAATGAGTAACCATACGATGTAAAATAGAAGAAAATGCTGGATTCTGCTCCTTGTGTGGAGTAATGCTAGGCACACGTAGTTCTGGGGAACCACTTACTGGAGAGTCACTTGGTAAAAAGAGACCTGGGGATGCTGGTGACAGTAGGTTCAACATGAGAAAGCAATGTGCCCTGACAGTCAAGAGGTTAAGCCATGTTTTGGAATGCACTAGAAGCAGCATGGCCAGCCAGATTAAAAAGGTGATTCTCCCTCTATATTTAGTACTGATTCAGCCTCAACTTGAATATTGTGTGCAGTTCTTAGCTGCACAATAGAAAAAGGATGTTAAGGACCTTGAAAGCATGCAGGATAGTGTAGCAAAGCTGATAAACATGCTGATAAGTTTAGCTGATAAGTTTGTCCTCTGAGGAGGGGTTGAGGACACTTGATTTGTTTAGTTTGGAGGAAAGAATGTTGATACTGGCTTCTAATTCTTTGTATCTTTATTTACTCCTAAAACTTTTGTATATTTAAGTACATTTGTTGCTGTTATTTACAATCACTTTTTGTCAATCTGATTTTAGTAGTTCAGAAAAAAGGCTACATTTTTCATATTTAAAATACTTGAAAATATTTAAAGTAGCATGAATACATTCTTTTTCTACTGCATCAGTGGACACACATTACTATAATTCAAATCAAAACCATGTTCAAAATTCTCAGTGTGATAGCACTTGTTGTATTGTTCATACTAATGTTCTGAGATAAAAGACCTGAAAAATAAAATATTTTTTGCGGATTACTTTCAAAAACAAACAAAAAAAACTTGATAGTTTATCTATATTTTTATTTTTCAACAATTTTAACCTATTTTCAGTATATTTTCATCTATTCTTCTTATTTTTTGTTTATTTAATAGCATCAGCCTCTTGTTGATCTATTTAATCTTTGTAATTTAGAGAATCAAATTTTTGAAAAAAGAAGGAAAATAGAACAGAAAGTCCTACTCTTTTCTAGCCTCTTTGGTTCTACTTTGTGCTTGAAGAAATTCATCTTTTTTTCTTACTCGAGCTACATTCTTTAGACATAAATTCTTTATTTCTTAATCTAATAATAATGAAATTGATCATACATTTATATAAGCTGAGAACAGCTTGAGACATTTTTTTGACATTTTTTTCATTAATTATAAATCCTTTGTACACAGCAACTTACACATGCAGAAGTAGTTGATTCAGTCCAATTAGGAATTTATTTTGTTTTATGTCACTGAATTTTCACTAAAAGAAATCACTACTAATAGTCAGCTTTGTTAATATCTTTTTCATTTTCTAACTATACTGCACTGATGAAGCATACTTGGGCATGAAGTATTCAGAATGGGAAAATCCACTTAGGAGGGGTTAGTGAGGCGTATCTTCTTGTCAACACATCTGATTACTGAAATATTTAATTTGTCTTCTATTGTTTGGTCTAGTTTTACAAATATTCAGACTAGACTAAGGCCTTATCTCTTTTCCTCGGGGCATTTGATGACGTGGCTCTCACTTATCTACAAAGTGTGAGAAGGAGACAAGACCAGTGAATGTCTCAAAAAGTGAGCTATCTTAAACATAGTCAGTTTGAAACACTAGAAAAGCAATTATTTTCTGCTTATTGACAAAAATGTGTTTATTTGTGAGATCGCAGTTTGGAACGGACCTGGGGAGATATTTATTCCAAAGACCTTTTCAAAATAGTCTCTTATGATAGCTTACCAGTTTGTTCACTGCTTGATCTAGATCTTGAAAATCTTCAAGATTGTAGTGCCCTTACCAACTCTGAATGGCCAATTGCACTTCCTGACTATAAAGAAATGTTTTCTCTTTGTATCACTCGGAAACACTTGTTTTGGTTTATGACTAGTCTCTTCTCCTGTGAAGCATTGTCCTGTGAAAATGCAAGCCCCAACTTCTTGATAACCTCCTCATAGAGATTTTTGGTCCACCTGATAGTTGAACATCTCTGCTTCTGGCTACACTAACCCAGCTCCCTCAGCCTGTCTTTACAGGCTTCAAGCATTATGATGGCCTTGCACTGAACATGATCCAGCTTATCAGTACTTATTTCACTGAGGGAATAAAAACTGGACACAGTACTTTGTTGTCATATGACAATTGTTTAAGGGAGTTGAATCACTTCCTCCTGTTGAGATTTTTTCCTAATATTTCCTGAGCTTGCTATAGCAAGTGATACTAAGAAAGACGTTTCCTATGACTGTAGACTGCATTGCCTGAATTTTTTTCATGTCATGATAAAATTTTATGTCCCATATTTATTTAAGTTAGGGAATGGCAACACATACTGTGCTTAGTTTACAGATAAGCATAGGTTAGTTTATCATATTATAAATGTTTCATGTTTTAAAATATAGAAATAATTTCTCAGTATTTAGTTCTCCATAGATCACACTCAAATGTGATATTTTACCAAATTTAACATATTTTTACAAAATATTATTAACAAATCTAACAAAAAAGATTTGCATAAATGCTGAAAGAGCAAAACGAAATGCAACAATATAAGAAATAGGGAATAAGAAAAATCTGCAAATTTAACGATCAGAACCCGGAAGTACCGCTCAGTCCTCGTGATCAACTGCTTTGGAGTCGGCACAGCCGGAGCTGCAGTGGCTGATTGAGGTACAGGGTGGGTTTTCGGGAGGTTCCAGTCTCTCGGGAACCGAGTGAGAGCAGGCAGTCCCAACGGCTGTTCTCGCGAGAGGTTAACGAAGCGTTAACGAGGCGCAGGTGTTAACGAGGTAGGTGTTAACGAGGCATAGGCGTTGCCAGGGTTTCAGCGCCCTCGCCCACACTCCTCAGCTGATTAGGGCTGAAGGGGTATATCCCTGAAGGGCTCAGGGAGGGCCGCGAAGTATCACATTACAATTCATATCTATATATATATTATTATAAACCATTATTTATTTATTTACTCTCAATTTTTTTCGTTTCTTTGTTTTTATTTTTTTCTGTCATGGTCTCTACAAGACAGAGGGCTTGCCTTAAGAAGGCTGTGGCGACCCAGACAGAAGGTCTGCCTAGAAGTGTGGCTACACAGGTCTCTGGTTGCAAGGAGTGTCAGAGCCTGCTACTACTAGATGAGGGTGCTAAGCAGTTCTCCTGTGCAAGGTGTGAGCAGGTGGAAGATCTGCTTAACATGGTGGTTGAATTGAAGGAGGAGGTTGAGAGACTGAGGGCCATCAGGGACTGTGAGAGGGAGATTGACTGGTGGAGTAACTCCCTAGAGTGCCAGAGAGAAAGGTACCAGGGAGATCCCCCACAGTTTCTGGTGGACTCCCTGACCTGTCCCCGTAGGGCAGAAGGGGGATATCTGAGGGATAGGGAGGGCTGGCAGAGAGTCCCTGCTCGGTGCCGTGGGCGATCTCCCCCTCTGCCTCCCCAGTGCCCCCAGATACCCCTAAGCAATAGATTTGCAGCATTGGAAGTTGAAGAGGTGATAAGGGGTGAAGTGCAGGAAGATTCCCGCAGGAGGTCACCAATGGCAAGGCAGTCACCTCCGTGCATTGAGACTGCTGCTACTAAGAAAGAAAGGAAGGTGATCGTAGTGGGTGGCTCCCTTCTAAAGGGAACTGAGGGCCCCATTTGCAGACCAGACCCAAACCGCAGGGAAGTGTGCTGTCTCCCTGGGGCTCGAATCAGGGACATTACTAGAAGACTCCCGGACTTGATTCGCCCCACCGACTACTACCCATTACTAGTAGTTCAGGCAGACTGCAATGAAATATCTCAGAGAAGTCTGCGAACTATGAAAAGAGATTTTAGGGGATTAGGGCGATTAGTTCAAGGGGTGGGAGCACAAGTGGTGTTTGCTTCCATACCTTCTGGGGTGGTGAAGGACACAGAATGGGCTAGGAAAACACAAGTGATGAATAACTGGCTGAGAGGTTGGTGTAGAGATAGACACTTTGGGTTTTTTGACCATGGGACAGTTTACTCGGCTCCTGGCCTGTTATCTGTTGATGGGACACACCTATCCCAAAGGGGGAAACGAATCCTAGCACAGGAGCTAGCTGGACTCATTGAGAGAGCTTTAAACTAGCTGTGACGGGGGAAGGGGATAAAACAGGGCTCTCCAGTAAAGAGCCTAAGGAGGCTGTGCTGGAAAAAGGGGTGAGGCAGATATCTCAGCTGAAGTGCATCTATACCAATGCATGCAGCATGGGCAATAAACAAGAAGAGCTTGAAGCCATTGTGAGGCAGGCTAACTATGACCTTGTAGCTATTACAGAAACATGGTGGGACCTCTCCCATGACTGGAATACTGGGATTGATGGCTACAAGCTCTTCAGAAGGGATAGACAGGGAAGAAAGGGTGGTGGCATAGCTCTCTATATCAAAGAGTGTTTTGATGTTGAAGAACTAGTGGTTGGAAATGACAAAGTAGAGTGTCTATGGATAAGGATCAGGGGGATAGTCTTTAGGAGTGACATCGTGGTGGGGATCTGTTATAGACCACCTAGTCAGGATGAAGAAATAGATGAGATGTTCTATAAACAACTCGTAGATGTTGCACGATGGCCAGCACTCGTTCTCATGGGGGACTTCAACTTCCCTGATATATGCTGGAAATACAATACTGCGCAGAGGAAGCAGTCCTTGAGATTTCTAGAATGTGTGGATGATTGCTTCCTGACTCAGCTGGTGCAAGAGCCTACCAGGGGAGATGCCTTGCTTGACCTACTTTTCACTAACAGGGAAGGACTAGTAGGGGATGTGAAGGTTGGAGATTGTCTTGGCCGGAGTGACCATGAAATGGTGGAGTTTGCTATTCTGGGTGCCGTCAAGAGGGTGACTAGCAAAACTATTACCTTGGACTTCCAGAGGGCAGACTTTGACCTGTTCAGGACGCTTGTTGCAAGGGTCCCTTGGGACTTGCTCCTGAAGGGTAAAGGGGTCCAGGAAGCCTGGATGCTCCTCAAGATGGAAATCTTAAAGGCACAGGAGCAGGCAGTCCCGGAGTCCTGTAAGTCAAGCCGGAGGAGCAAAAGACCAGTGTGGATGAACCGGGATCTTTTGTTGAGACTCCGAGAGAAAAAGAGAGTCTATGTCCTCTGGAAGATGGGTCAGGCTACTTGGGGTGACTACAGAGAACTGGCCAAGATCTGCAGGCAGAAAATTAGAAATGCTAAAGCCCAGCTTGAAATTAGGCTGGCTACTGCTGTAAAGGAGAACAGGAAACCCTTTTACAAATATATTAACAGCAGGAGAAAAACTAAGGAAAATTTCCCTCCTTTACTCAACGAGGCAGGCAATATAACCACAGATGATAAGGAAAAGGCTGAGGTTCTCAATGCCTTCTTCACATCTGTCTTTAATAGACAGGACAGTTATCCACATGGTACTTGCCCTGACCTGGAAGTCCGGGACGGGGTGCATAATGCACCCCCTGTGATTCAAGCAGAGACGGTCAGAGATCTTCTCCTCCATCTGAACTGCCACAAGTCCATGGGGCCAGATGGGATCCACCCAAGGGTGCTGAGGGAGCTAGCAGAGGTGATTGCCGAGCCACTTTCTGCCATCTATCAGCATTCCTGGTTATCTGGAGAGGTCCCACAAGATTGGAGGCTTGCCGATGTGACTCCCATCTTCAAGAAAGGCCGTAAGGAAGACCCGGGGAACTACAGGCCTGTCAGCCTGACCTCGGTATCAGGGAAAGTTATGGAACAGATGATATTGAGGGAGATCACACGACACGTGCTTGGCAATAAAGGGATCAGACCCAGCCAGCACGGGTTCACCAGGGGCAGGTCGTGCTTGTCCAACCTCATCTCCTTCTATGACTGGGTGACCAGACAGGTAGATGAGGGAAAGGCTGTTGATGTAGTCTACCTGGACTTCAGCAAGGCCTTTGACACGGTCTCCCACAGTATTCTCCTAAGGAAACTGGCAGCCCGTGGTGTGGACAGGTTCACTCTTCTCTGGGTGGAGAACTGGCTGGAGGGCCGTGCCCAGAGGGTAGTGGTTAATGGAGTTAAGTCCAGCTGGCGTCCTGTAACGAGTGGTGTCCCCCAAGGGTCAGTTTTGGGGCCCATCTTGTTTAATAACTTTATTGATGACCTAGACGAGGGAATTGAGTGTATGCTCAGTAAGTTTGCAGATGACACAAAGCTGGGAGGATGTGTCAAACTGCCTGAGGGTAGGGAGGCCCTTCAGAGGGATTTGGATAGGCTGAACAGCTGGGCTGAGCTAAATGGGATGAGGTTCAATAAGACCAAGTGCCGGGTCCTGCACTTTGGCCACAATAACCCCATGCAATGCTATAGGCTTGGGGCAGAATGGCTTGAAGAATGTAAAGAGGAAAAGGACCTGGGGGTGTTGGTTGATGCTCGGCTCAACATGAGCCGGCAGTGTGCCCAGGTGGCCAAGAAGGCCAACAGCATCCTGGCCTGTATTAGAAATAGTGTAGCCAGCAGGAGCAGGGAGGTGATCATCCCCCTGTACTCAGCTCTGGTACGGCTGCACCTCGAGTACTGTGTTCAGTTTTGGGCCCCTCACTACAAGAAGGACATTGAGGCCCTGGAGCGTGTTCAGAGAAGGGCAACAAAACTGGTGAGGGGCCTGGAGCACAAGTCTTATGAGGAGCGGCTGAGGGAGCTGGGATTGTTCAGTCTGGAGAAGAGGAGGCTCAGAGGAGACCTTATTGCACTCTACCACTTCCTGAAGGGGGGTTGTGGTGAGGAGGGGGTAGGCCTCTTCTCCCTGATAAGTAATGACAGGACGAGAGGGAATGGCCACAAGTTGCGCCGGGGAAGATTTAGATTAGACCTGAGGAAGCATTTCTTTTCTGAAAGAGTGGTCAGGCACTGAAATGGCCTGCCTAGGGAGGTGGTTGAGGCACCATCCCTAGCGCTGTTCAAGAAGCGTTTAGATGAGGTGCTAAAGGACTTAATTTAGTAGTTGGGTAGAGATAGTGATAGGAGGATGGTTGGACTAGATGATCTTATAGGTCCTTTCCAACCTTATGAACTTATGAACTTATGAACTTATGAACTTAGTTATGGTGGAATGTATAATTTACATTTCAAGCACCAGAATAAAAACATGCTGTGATCTGCTTGTTCATTGTCAGAGATGACCATGAGTTATATTCTATTAATAACTAAGAAAATGGAGGATACATTCATAAATGCCAAAGTTACTGTTAACACATCTTTTACTTCTTGGTTACTGTAGAATGTATGGATAGCATAGTTCTTCTCAAAAGTGTATTTATACAATAGATAAAATAGAAGGAAATCTAACCCAGCAACAGCCTTGCTTCTCTGTCTCTAGCTACCATGTTTTAGGTAGTTATCACATTCAGATATCATATTCCATATATGATTCAGATGTATCATATTCCAATAAATAAAAGAGGCAATCATGTTGTGATAGATGAACAATTCTGTTTAATATGCTTGAAAAAATGTAGGAGTTTCAGCCTGAAAAAAAAAAAAGACTTCTAGATGGAGGTTCTTGTTGATAGGTTAATACTTTATGCACATTAGAAGAGCTAAGGAGTGAAAATTAATAAAGTGGGAGATAGCACATTAGCTGTTCTTGCTTGAAGATTTGGACAATCTAAGGACATTGTAATAGAACATAGGAAATTGGACATAAAGCATAACTGAAGAATGAAATGCTTTCACTGTGTTTTCTGTTGATGAACAGGTGAGAAAAAATTCATGCTTAATGAATTATTTCATGTATTTTATGAAATACATAAGAATTTTATACAAAACTGAACTAGCTGATTTTAACGAATGCTGGAGAATCTGTTACAGTAATTACTGTTAATTCTACACCACTCAAACAAATTTCAATGGATTTTTATCCTGAACAGATTTCTTATCCTCTTCTTCAGATTTCTCTAGTTCCTTTCAGACATTGTGAAATTAACTCCCACTGCTCAAGTCTGCAGAAAAAGAAGTCATTCCAAACTTCAGCATGTCTCTTCTGAGGGATGTACTTTTATGATCCCACAGGTATTTGGCAGTAAGAGTCAATACTTGAAAAATTCTTTCTGGCTTTAGATTTGGAACATAGAGCATAGAATTCAATTGGCCTTCTGGAGCACAGATCATAGATACTTGTTATTTTCAGATACCTGAAATTATGTCAAGAAGCCACATTATAGAGGCATACTTACGTTTAAGAAGCTAAGTGCTGTAGGCAGCTCTATACTTTTCTACTGTTTCTGAATTGATACATTGAAATTTTAGGTTTTAGAACTACTTTAAATCTATCAATTTTTTTTTTATTGAGAACAATGCAATTTCAAACCAATGTTGACATTTAAAATTTTTGCTTGCTTTGTATTTATGTTTTTGAAGAGAACATTATTTTGGCTATACTAAATGAGGTAAAGTTTGGATAGTTCACTATGAAAGTAATGCATTCTATTTCCGTGGAAACTACAACAGATACAAAGATCACAATCACATCATTTAGCAAAGTAAATTCTCCCCTACAAAATACTACTTTTCAATATAAATACCATCATTAGCTGATTTGACCTGATACAGATGGTCTTAATTTCATGGTGTGACAGCTGTGCATGGCCATGTAGAATGTGACTTGTCTTTCACTTTGCTGTGACCATGGCTGAAGTGCACCACTCACTGCTTCACTGCGCTCACATCCACTGTTCCATCTCCATAATCATTCCATAAGTGGCAATGAATTTCTACAATTTTTTCCACTTGGAGAAATTCAGTGACACAACTTTACTTCATCTACAACTTTGTGTCAGACACTATTTGTCAGACTTCCCCTCTGCTGCCGTCTGTCACACTGCGACAATGTGTAATGGGACACAGGTGGGAAAGTTCAACTTCTACTGCCATACACCAATATCCACCTCTGACATACAAAAATAAATACCAGTATTAGAAAATAAACCAGAAATGATTTGAGCATTGGAACATTTGTTTCCCTCAGGTGATCAATGGGAATCAGCTTAGGGTATTTCTTATTTCCAGTTCTTGTTCTTGTAACCCACAGTAGCAACATTCCTAGTAACACCCCAGAAAATAAAAATGCATTCTCAGTCTACCCTGAGAATGACCAAGTAGAAGTGAAAGGTTTTCTGTGCATCTGCCATTTCTCACTTTACTAAAATCAAATGCATTTATTATGACAAAATTTATCATTATTGGAGTTTAGATTCACATACATTTACCATGTATTTCAAAATGCCTTTAAATTCAGGTTTCAAAAAAGCCAGACTGCTCTGAAAATGCCAAAAGAAAAAATCAGCAAAACATCACTTTCCTTTTGCTCTGTATCTCTTTTACGTTTATTCAGGAAACTTCTTAAATGAACCTCCTACTGATCACTGTGCTGCCCACTCCGAATTCCTCTTAACCTCCTCTTCCTGAGAACAAAAAGCATTTTCCTCTCACATCTAGAGAACTTTTGCAAAAGCTTGTGAAGATTCTCAGTATGTTTCCAATTTTTATTTTCTAGACTGAAAACTACATCTCTGTAAATTTCAGAAATTGCTTTTAGTCTCCTTCACAACATGGAAATCCATTTCCTAGTCTTTCATTAAATATCATTCATTTTTTTAAGCTATTAAGCCAACCATCCAAAGTGATAGAAACTTCCCATTGTTTTTTCTTGAAGTACATTATTCTAACACTGTAACAGCTTAATTTACTACTATTTCAATCTTTAGTAGCTTACTTTGTCAAGCTATTTAGAGTTCACTCAGCATATCTGTAGATTTCTACAACACATATTTTTCATATTTGACCCATGATTTCATTTCATAGATAGAATAAAGATAGAGATAACAAATATTCCGGGCACTATTCACCTAGTTTTGGTTGAAACTATTCACAACTTAACAGAGTTTTTCTTAGGTGTGGAGTCAAAGTGACATGGACAACCTCTTTTCAGTGGTCTGTGGGGGCAGGACAAGGGAAAACAGCCATAAACTAGAGCATAGGAAGCTCCTCACCAATATGAAAAGGAACTTCTTCACAGTCAGGGTGACAGAGCATTGGAAGAGGCTTCTGAGGGAGTTTGTGGATTCTCTTTCCCTGGATATACTCAAGAACCGCCTGGATGCCTAGCTGTGCTCACTGCTTTGCAGGGGGGTTGGAGTAGATGGTCTTTGGTGGTCCATTCCAAACCCTGCAATTCTGTGATTCTGTGAGCCTCTCTCTCTCTACAATTAGTATTACCAGGACATCTAGCTTGTACACTAAAGACAACAGTTAGACTGTAAGATTTGTGAGGCTTACATTATTATATCCGAAAATAAAAAGAAATAATATTAAATATTGATAAAAACTCCTAATATTGTTCTTTGAGCCCTTCTGGATCAGATAATCATATACAGACATTCTTTCAGTATCATATTTTCTGAATTATAGATCATCTTTTCCATATATAGGTGGAAGTCAGGCCACACTGAAGTTCAGAATAAAATTTAACTAATTGTCAGTATGATCAGGAGATGGTTATGCATGGCCTAACCTTTCAAAGTCTATTCTTCAATCATAGAAAGAAAGAGACATGCCAAGGGTAAAACAAAGAAAAAAAAAAGTTGGCTGTTTTTTTTCATTGTTAAATAATAGAATCTTAGAATATTGTGGGAAGGGACTCACAAGGATTGAGTCCAAACCCTGACTCCGTGCAGAATTACCTGAAAATTAAACCAAATGTCTGAAAGCACTGTATAAATGTTTCTTGAAATCTGTCAGTCTTGCTGCTATGATTGCTTCCTTGGTAAATCTGTTCCAGTTTCCATAATGCATTGTTTTATTTTTTTTATTTTTTAATTGTTATTGTTTACTATTTTTTCTGTTTTCTTTTGTTCTTATAAGCTTGATTATAGTATAAAATACTTCTATTTCAAATGAATAATCACTCATTGTTTTTAGCTTTAAAATGTAACATTTTACAATAAATTATTTAGCTCCTAAATGCAGTCTTTTATCCAATCATGCTTTCATATTTTATGTACTTTCCTTCTTCTCTTGCTTCTTTTTCCATTACCTTACATCTGTGCAAAATATTTTCAAGTCTGCTGCACATTTTTTAAAACTCTTTGATGTTCTAATATTGTCGTCTGCATACTTTCACATAGTGATCTTTTATGCACTGTTTGTACTTGAGGAAAACCAAAATATGAGGTAGTGTGAAAGACAAAAACTCTTCCTTATCTTTGTCTCAAAGCTTGCTTTGTGAGGCCTTTCTGGTGATAAGACTCTAACTGAGAACTCCAGGTTATCTATCTAGGTGAGTGTCACCGTGCCTCTGCTTATTGTTGAAAGATAAGCAGAAGGAGGTACAAGCCTGTCTTTTTCAGGGTTCGGCTTGGAGAAGCTAACCACCACAAAAGACAATAATGCTCCTGCATGGCAATGAAGGCACCAACCCCTGCTGGCTTATCTGTTGGGCCAGATATGTCACACAAACAGAGAGGAAAAAAAAACAAAAAAATACCCTGAGAAATGGGGGATAAAAGGCCTTCAGTGAACCAAGGATTTCGGAGAAGAACTCCCAAAGGAAAAATCTTTGATGGAGAAGAACTCACGAAGAAAAAAAAACACATTGATGGAGAATTCCCTGAGGGGAAATACTCTTTGGAAGGACCCCTTGGCCTGTTTGCTGCCAAGCTTGCTGGCTTCTTCCTATCCCCCATGGTGATCAGACATGTTCCTGAGATCAACGGACCTACTATATGAACCTCACTGGATCCATGGTGGTGATTATATCTCTCTTGCTTTCTACCAAGACTCCCTGCTTTTTACGTCTTTTCTATTGCTCACCTTCCCTTCCCCATATCCCTAAGCAACTAGAATTTGTAATTAACTGATTGGGCTAACATTTGACCCGTTGTGTCTTAATCTCATGCCGGGCATACACATAATCAAAGAACCACGTCTCCCTCTTTTATATTGGAGCGTGACAAGTAGCTATTCTGTGCAATTTCTATTCTGCCCTTTGCATTCTGAAATGATATTGTGTACAGCACAAAGTAATTACAGATTTTGAAACTATTTAATACAATAGGTGCATAGAAATATAGTTGGCATTGTTCAAGGTGTACATAGCATCTTCTTTCTGGAGTGTAATTAAAATTTTTTTGTTTCATTCTGATAAAATTTTAGGGGACCATGCAAGTTGCCAGACATGATATAGATATTTTCAAGAGGAAAACTGAAGAGGATACCTTAGGATGCTGAAATTCTAATAATTATCTGCAATGAATATCTTAAGTAATTTCAGACTCCTCAAATTCAATAATAGCATTTTCTTAAAGTTTTGTAAAATTTTGTGTATGTTACATACAGAATATGAAGCATATACACTGAAATGAAAAGCTCTGGAAAGATATTTCCTACAGAACATTTTTAAAAACTTTTTATGATATTCAAACAAGTTCTACTATCATTGGTTTTCAATCTTCAATTAGTGAACACTAATAACTATTTTCCTTTCATATGCCAACACAGCTTCTTTCTTTTAGAACCTTATGATGTTGGAATTAATCAAATTTGATGCCAGTTACAGACAACATGAAAAATTTAAAGGAAAATATGGACAAATATGGTTCCCATAATATTTGAATCTTTCTTTGTATACTCAAGATATCAGATTTTATCAAAAGACATAAAATATCCAATTTCTGAAATGAAAGTGAGAATATATAATTATGCAAAAAAATACTGATGCCAATCTGATATTCACCCATAATAGAAAAACTTCAAAGAAAAGACTATCTATTCTCCACTTAATTGTTCATATCTCATTCTTTAATCATAGAATTATTATGACTAGGAATGAAAGAAAACATGATAGATATTTATGTCAGAATTCTTAGATATAGAACTATCCTGTGGCAATAAAACTCTCCTAACTAACAGAGCAGCAAGAATGTAAGTTGAGGAAAACAGCTGCAAAATTTGTTTTTGACATTTTGGCAATGTCTAACATGAAGCTTTTAGCAAAGAGGTCTCCAGCATCATTATAGGCATCCACTCAGGACATCTTGTATCTAAATTGACTGTAGTAAAAAAAAAAAAAAGAAAATAAAAAAAGAAGACAGAAAGAAGATGAAATGAGACAGGCTCCTCAGCAACTCTAACCTTCAGCAACTTGACTATCTACTGAATCTTCCACAGTGTTCACTTCTGGTAGAAGAGAAATTGATTTATTATTGCTTCTCCAGATAGTTTTTGTCCAGCAATGTTTTAAGAAGGTACAGTAAGCTATTTGAATTATCATGTATTACTGTCAGCGGTTTACGGGCTGGTTCAAACCCGGTTCCATGACAATTGGTGTTGGGGACCCGCAGACCCACGCCCCAGGAAAGGGGACGAGGGAAAGGGAAAAGGGAAATAGGCCTAGAAACAGAACAGCGGCAGAGGAGGAAAGATAATTTACTAAATAAGACATCAGAAAGCAAAATAATACAATATAATACAACATAATTGGAATTGAAGCTAATAAATCAAATAAAATGAGTGAGAGAGAGTGTCCGAAAAACCGAAGGCCTTAAGCTAACGCTGAAAGTGAGACGGCAGCGAGCACCCACTGCTGAGTCGATCCCAAAGGGAAGAGAGTGTCCCGTGACCGCAGACAGTTTTTATCTTTTCCTCTGAGTGTAAACACATAAAAATGCAAAGCATCGCAAAGTCCTCTGGAGAATGTAGTTCTTCTCTTCTGAGACAGGTATACCTGGAACTATCGATGATCCACGGAGCTGGAGCATTAACTCTTTAACTCTTAATACACTACATGATGTTATGATATGGAATACCAGTACCAAAAATCATAAAACCACGACAATTACCATTGGAGTCTTACTTATACATGGCTTTGTTGAAGAAAGATAAAGATTTTATTAGACACTAGGAAAATTTGTATGGATATTCACAGCACCATATAAAACACCCAGAAAGTAATCTGCAAAGGACTATCTAGACTGTTTGGTCACTATGTTCTGACTTTGATTTCTTCTAGCCTACTGCACAAAATCCAGCTTAGAACAAAATGAAAGGAGGACTGTTCAATTTAATTTTATTTGCACTGCTTGGAGATACATGACTTGGAATTAATGCATTTAGCCTCTTCTCTCTGTCACATAATATTAGAGGTAGATATATTCACAATATTGTGAATAACTGTCAATGTTTTCTGCTAGAAAATCAGATATTAAAGAAAAAAATCTAAATCAGATCTTAAATGAAGTTTAAAGTGAAATTTGAGGCATAGACTATCAAAAACTGTCAATATTGAAAAACATTTCTTTTTGCATTTCGATACAAGACTGTTATGGTTTTGTGATTTTTGTTGTATTGTTGATATTCCACATCATAACATCATGTGGAGTATTGGGAGTTAAGGAGTTAATGCTCCAGCTCTGTGGATCATCGATAGTTCTGGGTATACCTGTCTCAGAAGAGAACCACATTCCCCAGAGGACTTTGCGATGCTTTGCATTTTTACATATTTCCGCCTAGAGGGAAAGATAAAAACTGTCTGTGGTCATAGGACCCTCTTCTTCCCTTCGGGACTGAGCTCGGCAGTGGGTGTTTGTTGCAGCCATCCGCCTTCAGTGTTAGCGTAAGGCCTTCGGTTTATCGGACACTCTCTTGCTCATTTTATTTGATCCATTTGCCTCAATTCCAATTATATTATATTATATTGTGTTATTTTTCCTTTCTGATATCTATTTAGTAAATTAGCTTTCCTCCTCAGATCGTTGCCACTGTTTTGTTCCTAGGCCCATCTCCCTTCTCCTTTTTCCCTTTCCCCTTTCCCCTTCCCCGGGGTGTGGGCCTGTGGGTCCCCTGCCTCAATTGTCATGATACCGGGACAAACTGTCCCGCAAACCGGTGACAAAGACTGAGATTCTTCATATTGGCATTCTTCTCTTATGCTATAAAATAGTGTAAAGAGAAGGAAAGCAGGCACAATTCAGCTGATTAATAAATCACATGCTGATCATGTTGTTATGGAGACTCAAGAAGCATTTAGATGAGATGCTAAGGGATTTGATTTAGTAGCTTAGTGGGTAGGGATGGTGATAGGAGGATGGTTGTACTAGATGATCTTGTAGGTCCTTTCCAACCTTAAGTATCTATGAATCTATGAATCTGTGATGATCCAGTTGCTTCTCTGCATTAAAAGATAGATTGAGCATTGGTTATTCTGAAGTTGGTCTCTATCTCTCACTTCTAATGTTAGTTCCATTCACAACCAGAAAAATCTTTGTAGTTCATCACAAACCCTTCTCAATTAACAAGGACAGTAAATGAAGCAATTGCTCTGGTTCATTTTCCCAACTCTGCTATGAGAAGATTTCAATGAGATTCTGCATTTAAATGTTAAGGCAGATAGGAAAATGTTCCCAATAGTTACATGTTAACTTTTATCAAGATGTTCATATGATGAAAAATATGTTTGGTTAATGCTAAGACATTTTAACTCAAAAGGAGCAACTGAGGATCTTTTTTAATTCTGAGTTACAAAATTCAATGAAAATTGAATTAATGAATCATATGAATATGGTTTTCAAAGGGTTAGATTTTAGAAATTCTTTCTCAAATAACTATGGCTACAGAACTTCCATGGAAAGGAATTTAAGGTGTTTGTTTTTTTTTTGTTTTTTTTTCTAAATTGGATTTGTAGTCCATATTTGATAGTACATACTGGATAATGTCTTGTTACTGGACTGGGTATAGTATTGCAAGTTTCAGAGAATTGCATATACATCATTTAGACTAATATTCTCCTAAGTATTTAACACAGGTATATTACAATAATAAATGTATCTTACTGTGAATTCTCACAGAAACTTTCTTATTGACATCTTCTGTCATTTTATGATATGAATTCATAGAAGTCATTTACTAGAGAAAAAGTTGTGTCTGTCAAAACCTCTAAGGATTCCTCCCTTTAATTTACTTTGATTTTCCAATAAGGAATATAAAAGCAATGTGTTTATCTTCTTTTCCAGCATACCCACACACTTTAATAATATGTTGTGCTAACATACAAAGAATGCTTCCTTTCAGGAAGCATTTATGATAATAACGTTTTTATACTATTTTAATACTATTTTTTTTTTACACTGTATGGCATCATACACATTCCTAAAAGAGTTGCTGGAAAACAAGGGATAAAGGCATAAAACTGTCAAATCTACCTGATGTTAGAATGGTTACACAAACTGCCTTAGGACTCTTCTTCAGAGAGAAATTCGTCTGCAACCAAGGATCTTCCTGCACATTCAGGAGAGGAACTTCACTATGCTTTCTGCCTTATTATAACACACTCATTTGCACAATACTAATTGACCCAAGAAATAAATGATATCTTTTTAGAAGTTTTTTTATGATCTTTATTTGTTTGGTTTGTGAAGTCAGTCTTGCCTTGTTTATGTATGACGTAACTGTAAAGTCAAAAGGATTTCTCAGTAAATGAGTGAACTACATTCTGCCCCCTGGTTTCCTGACCTACTTCCCTTTTTTTCCTTTATTTTTTCTTCTGATTTCAGGCTAAAGCTAAACAAGTGAGCCAGTAAGTAGTATTGTAAATACTTGGGAGATGTTTTTACGAGGATAGTCAATGATTTGGTTTGCTTTTTACTTTCCAAGTAGAAATAGATTATTTTCTGTTGCTGTTTTTCTATGATAACTATTGTGAACATTTATGAACAAGCATTTGCTTTAACTCTCTAAGAATCAATCAGGCAAAATTATTTCTTTAGCCTTCAAACAAATAAAATCAGTAAAATGGATTAAGTTATCAAAATCTGATGCACTAGATGTAAATTCACAAATTACATTTGTGTTAAGAGAATGACTCGAGTAACAAATTTCAAGTTGATTAAAAACAGATACACTACAGCATGATGTCACCATATCTGAGCTTTATGTTCTTACTGTTGTATAAGATCTAAATGAATTTTTTTTCAGTGACTTCCAGTCTTACTCTGATCCTTCTATTTCACAATATTAGAACTCACTTCTCAGTTAAATGAGATTCTGTTTGAAGTTCCCAAAGAAATGTTCTGCAGAAGCCTTCATTTGTCCAGGAGCATCACCAATAATAAGCAACACAACTTTGCCTCTAGTGTAAACATAATATTCCGTAGCTGACACTAAAAGGTCTCAGTTTAGTAGACTAGTTTTCAAATGAGTTTCTATTTGGCAAACAAATAAGAATAATAATAAAAATTGGTCAATATATTTACTGTTTTAACCTTAATAACTTTATATTAATGGAAGTCTGTTGTAGTCTTTGAGAACTGCTGGCAGCACCATTCATTTACCCTCACCCTTAAGTCTATCTTGAAGTAGTCTTAGATGTTTTACACACAGGGATCAATGAGATTCTATTTTCAGGTTTTTCAAGACAGGAAAAAAATGGGAGTTTATTG
The DNA here is from genome assembly GCF_038088225.1 of Cyrtonyx montezumae. Taxonomy (NCBI): domain Eukaryota; kingdom Metazoa; phylum Chordata; class Aves; order Galliformes; family Odontophoridae; genus Cyrtonyx; species Cyrtonyx montezumae. The sequence continues at coordinate 140,925,135 of NW_027072034.1, read as the reverse complement.
CTCAGCTTCAGTTTGAACAATTTCAAGAGTTTCCTTAGCAACTAGTGCAGCTTTATGTTATCAGGAAATGTAACATACAAGCTGCTGAGTAATCACCAAAACAGGCACATACTGAAAGGTGGAGCACAGAACCATACAATGGCATATGTCCAACACATGCTCAATGCACACCTGGCCAAGAGCCAAAGATACTGCAGAGATCCTTCAGGGCTCAGTCAGAAAGATTCATGCCATTGAGAAGTGAGAAATGACAGTGCTGCCACAGGCATCCCAACGCATGACTGAAAGAAGGATTAGACATTAAACTGTCTGCCATAGTTGCCAGTGACTACCTTTATAGTTTCAACTATTTTGTTTCAGAGCAAAGATGTATGGATTACCTGAGGCAGACTCATCGTCTTTGTCCTGTTGTCCTATGAAATCCCCATGATGTGGTAGCTGCATCTGAACACTTTGCTAGATGCAGTTCACAGGATACACATGATTCAGAGACATGTATTTGTTATACTGCTGGTACTGCATTTGAATTAGTAATATCTGCCTCTGGGACAAACTTGTTGAATGGAACTACATCAGGGTAATGCAGCAAGAGCAGGGAACTATGCATTTTACTCTGTGCATTATATAGACATGGGTTTTAGATGTCAAATTCTGGCTTTAGTTTTTGTTTGCATATTTGTTTGTTGGTTGGGTTTTTTGTTTGTTTGTTTGCTTGTTTTTGAAGGTTACATGAATGATAGCAAGCATTAACATAGGTAACTATTACTAATTTACATTTCTTCTAATGACATAGAGGAAACTAAAGCTAAAGAAGATTGAATCTGATAAGACAAAATCACAATATTTTAACAATTTCCCTGTGCAACTTATATTCAATTAATTTATTATAAATTTCTATTTCTTCCAGTTTTAATAAAAAGATACTGATTTCTCATAAACCTTATGTTATCAAATCATTCTTCAACAGGTCAGTTTCCTTGCATTGCCTGTTTTTTGTCTATATGTCTACTAGCATCGTATGACAAGTAGGAGTCTTATCCTCATCCTATACTGCCTTGTTTCTTACTCCGACTGTATTTTATCCCAAGGAATGAATGAGGCACAGATTCCATAGAGAAAGGGATGTATTTAAATCACTGGAAATTGCTACGCAGAGCCTATGTACGTCAGGTATTTGAAGAATTTGAATAACAACAATTGAAAAACAGTTTTAATATGAACTTATCCTGCAGGCTATTTTGAAAAAAAAATTGACTTCCCTTCTTCAAAAACACAGTTGTACAATGTCATGTTGATTTCCTTGTTTCACTATGTGAGCTCCTTAAATATTTCACATAATCCTCACTTACTGAAGACATTACATGTATTCTGATCTCTAATTAAAGTTCTACAGAAGTTCACACCCCTACTCCCCTATAAATGATTTATTTAAGATCTTGAAGCACACACTCCAAAGAGGAATCAAAACTCACTGTAAAACAAAATTAATTTTAGTATAAGTGACACTGAGTACAATCAATCTCAGAAAAAGGTGAAAATAACATATCACCATGAGACTATTAGGCTATCTTAAAGCAAAGAAAGTCAATATTGATAATAAAAGTTACTCCTGATAATTTTAACTTTCTTATAAATAGAGAAACATGTTTATTGAAAATGACATGTAAGTAAGTGATCAAGTTAAGATATAAATATTAGCAAGTGCTACACTGATAAAAAATTTTAAAGAATTTTGTGAATGTCATGTAATAAAGTTGCCTTTACTTTTGATTATTTTAAAAGTATATTTGGTATACTTTTGTTGCCAATGTCATTAAATTTTTCAGAAGTAGGAATACATTTTATGGTCTAAAACATAAATGGAAATTTATGAAGATAAAGGTTTCCTCAGAAACTATTTTTTAACTAAACCTCTATTTCTACACTATACTTTGGATAGTAGAGTAGCAGAGACTCTGTCACTTATTTTCTGTCTCCATTTTTAGAGGCAATTAAACTTCTAAATAGGGCTGTTTTAAACAAAATAAATTAACAAAAGAATTCCCTTCTCTACTCCCTGTGCTCTGTTCTATTCTCCCAAATAACTTCTCACTTTGACTTCTGGCTCAGAATTAAATCTCTTCTCAGCTTCTAACAAGCAGAGTCCTGTTGTAACTATTGTGGTCTTCAGCTTCTTGAATTAACTCCCACAGTTTTAAGGAACCTGCATTGTCAGTCCCAGGAGGCAGATAAAACACACACAAACGCAGCCATAGATCTCAAGATGATGTTTTAATTAACTATAATTTAGACTTAAAATAGTAACTAGACTTTTGTCTTATATTTTTTTGCTTTTGAATAAAAAGGAATCATTGGAAGTTGTTGCATATAATCAAAGTTTAATATGGAGATTGCAGGATTGAAAAAATCCTTCCTACAGAAAAAAAAATCCACAACAAACATCCATAAGACATTATTTAAAACCATGTGTTCTTTCTGTCTTTATCCTGCTTCTTACTGCTGTTTAAAGAGTAAAACTCAAGTATATCTCTATATGAGCATTTTTTTTTTTGTTCTCTAGATCACTGATTCATACAATATACTAGAAGCACTTTGCTATGTATGTGCAAGTACAAGAGTGCTCTATATTTATATATATATATATATAAAAGAAATCTGTGTTAGCACGCATACTTCGAAGTATGGCAAATGACAAAGCCATCTGTACCACTTATCTTAGTGGTTATCCAGTGGATGTGATCCAGGATCACTAGTTCTCCAAGTTTCCCTTCTCCTAGTGAAATATTAGACCCTTATAAAACGATGCAACCTTTTATAGCAGACACAAAAGATGAAGCAGAGAATTCATTCTGTATTTTTAACATTTAGAAAGTAATTGCTTGCTACAGTGGTGCCTGTAGAAAGGGAAATTAGCAGAAGTAATCAGCTTGCAATGACAAATTCAAAAGCGGTGAAATAATAACTTCTTATTGTGTGGAGAAAAGAAGACATAACTAGTATGTACCATACACATGGCATTTATTGGCCAAAAAAACCTAGAAATAAAAACATCAGTTAGGATATTCAAGAGAATGATTGACATTTTTTTAAGATGCATGCAGGATGCTTTGTGATTAGTAACACTTCATTCTGAGCAAAATGGCTTAAAAAATTGAAGTACAGTCTAATTTGACAGCTTATCAATTCCTAAATCAAAACAGTTAGACATTTTATTGTATATGAAAGGAAGTTCTTCCAATTTTTCTACTATCCAACCAGAAAATACAGCCATATTCTCTTGCTCTTGTTTCATTTAAAAGAATCTTCACAATTATGGTTAGAATGGTTCCCAATGGCTTAGCTGGCCATGCTCTTTTTAATGCATCCTGAGATACCATTGGCCTTTTTGGCCACCAGGGCCAAACTGTTATACTGCATGGCCAACCTGTCACCCACCAGGACACCCAAGTCCCTCTCCTCCGAGCTCCTCTCCAACAGGTCATCCCCCAACCTGTACTAGTACATGCAGTTATTCCTCCCTAGGTGCAAGACTCTACACTTGCTCTTGTTAAACCTCATCTGGTTCTTTTTGCCCAACTCTCCAGCCTGTCCAGCTCTTGCTGAATGGCAATATAGCCTTCCATTTTGTCAGCTATTCCTCCCAGCTTTGTATCATCAGCAAACTTGCTGAGAGTGGACACTGTGCCCTCATCAAGGTCATTGATGAAGATGTTGAACAAGACTGGACCCAGCACTGACCCCTGAAGGACCACCACTAAGAATAAGCCTCCAACTGATCTCTGAGCCACTGATCACAACCCTCTGAGCTCTGCCAGTCAGCCAGTTCTCAACCCATCTCACCATACACTCATCTGTTCTACACTTCCTCAGCTTTGTTGTAAGGATGCTGTGGGAGAGAGTATCAAATGCCTTGATGAAATCCAGAGAGGCTACGTTTACTGCTTTCTCCCTGTCCACCCCAACTGTAATGACATCACAAGGCTACCAGGTTGGTCAAGCATGATCTTCCCCTGGTGAACCCATGCTGACTACTCCTGATAACCTTCTTCTCTTCCAATTACCTAAAGATAGCATCCAGAACAAGCTGTTCTATCACTTTTGCAGGGATGGACTCCTTGTGCTTTTTGAAGACTGCAGTGATGCTGGCTATCCTCCAACCTTCAGGCATCTCTCCCATTCTCCAAAACCTCAAAAGATGATAGATAGCGGTTCAGCAATCACCTCTGCCTGCTCCCTCAGAACATGTGGATGCATCCCATCGGGGCCCATGGATTTATGTACATTGATGTTGCCTAGACACACTCAGACCAACTCCTCCCTCACCAAAGGGGAGCCTTCCATTCCCCTGATCCTCTCACTTACCTCCAGTGTCCCAGGAGTCATGAGTGGGAGTTCCCACAGTGAAGATGGAAGCAAAGAAGAGTTCTGTTCAGTATCTCCAGGGTAGCAATCCTACTTTCTGGTTTCCTTCTTCTACTCAAGATCTTGAACTTCACCATCAAGCTGCTCCCAACTTTCACTTCCCTAAGAAGCCCATCCTTATTAGTTAGAACAAGGTCCAGTAACACCCCACTCCTCATTGGCTCCTCCACCACCAACATCAGAAAGTTATCTTCAACATGTTCCAGGAACCATCTGCAATGCTGCTTACCCAACAAATATCTGGATAATTGAAGTCCCTCATAAAAGCCAACACCTGGGAGCAAGGCTGCTTCCAGTGGCTTGTAGAAGGCCTCGTCAACTTTCTCATCCTGATCAGGGGGCCTATAATACACACCCAGAACAGTGTCCCCGTAAGGTAATGTAGAAGCTCTTTCTTCTTTTATTTTCTTTTACCTAATTTTTTTTTCAAACATAGAAAGAAGAAACTACCATAAGACTAAGCAAGAGCAACGCTTTAAATTTATAGGATTCATTTTGCTCCTCAGGAAAAACCTCATTTCTTCCTAAGACAAAAGAATACAAGATTTAATTTTATTGTTTATTATAACCAATCACTTGTTTGTTTTTTGTTTTCACATTTTGTTTTCTGGGCTTTGTTTGTTGTGTTTTTTGTTGTTTTTGTTTTTTGTTTGTTTGTTTTTGTTTTTTAATGTGATTTGTTTGGGTTTTTGTTGGTTTGTTTGTCTGTCTGCTTACTTTTCCTGCCTATTTTAGAACCTCTGTTCAGCTGTTTCTTACTCTGGGAATTCCACAAAAGGGGGTTTAATCAGATTTAATTCATGCTCGCTGGACTGTTTTATAGCATCTTTCTCAGATACCTTCCTGTTATACCATCTGATTTCCAAAAAATATGCTACCTGATGTTTCTGTGGTAAATTTCAGTTTTCCCAGTCATATGAACTCAAGGATTTTCTCTACTTTTAAATCCCCAAGGGAGAAAGACAGTTACCAAATACCACTCAGAACGCTTTATTACCTCCCAGAAAAAATTCCTGAGCCCTCAGCTTTGAGCTAGCCAGAATAGTCCAGTCAAAGACTTGCAGCCTGGTGTAAAGTGACCATCGCCTCCACTACTGTCAGTGAAGCTGTCATACCTCAGTTAAAGATGAAGTCATAAAATCATAGAATTTTAGAATGTCTTGAGTTGGAAGGAACCTCCAAGATCATGTAGTTCCAACCTCCTGCCTAGGGCAGGTTGCCATCCACCAGATCAGGCTGCCCAGGGCTCTTTCTAGCCCGTCCATGAACACCTCTAGGAATGAGGCAACTTCTCTGGACAGCCTGTTCCAGCACCTCACCACTTTCTGAGTAAATAATTTCTCTAAATTTCCCCATTTTTAGTTAAAAGCTGTTTTCCCTTGTCTCATCACTACTGGATTGTGTAATGTCAGACTCCCTCCTGTTTATAAGCTTCCTTTAAATATCAAATGGTCACAATGTGATCTCCCCACAGCCTTCTCTTCTCCAAGCTGTACAAGCCCAGCTCCCTCAGTCTTTCTTCATAAAAGAGGTGCTCCAGCCTTCTGAACTTCTTCATGGCCCTCCTCTGGACCCACTCCAACAGCTCAGAATCTTTCTTGTGCTGGAGTCCGGGACTTGGACACAATACTCCAGATGAGGTCTCACAAGAGCAGAGAGTGGACAATCACTCCACTCGCCCTGCTGTCCACCCCTCTTCTAATGTAAGACAAAATAAAGTTGGCAAACTTTCACAATCTCTGACAAGTGTTTTAAATAAATGGTATAGTACAGCATATGGATGCATATGAAGCAGGATGAAATCAGTCAGCCCTACAGTTGTTGATTGAAATGAAATCAATATTGTTATTTTTCACCTCAAAATATTACTGGATAAATAAAACCTATCCTAAGATCCTCCCAAATCTCTTGCATGTTTGATTGTGTGTTTTTAACTTTTAATTTCCTCTCACATTCCGGAATAGCTAGAACAACTCATTAGTAGGGGGCATTTTGAATAACCTTTCTGTGACTATCAATATGATTATATGTCTAAACTTTACAATTTTATTACTAGTTGAAGAACGTTGTTTGGATATGACCAAAACTCCTGATTCATTCAATATACTTTATTAGATTATACAAAAGAATTACTTTTCTTTTGTTTAATAGCTTTTAACTTCATTCATAACTTCTTTCAAATGTGTCAACTTTATTTCAACTTTATTTTTTCAAATAGGTTTTTGCACTGAGCATTTAAATTATATGGAACAATCACATATAAAGACAGCCAAGCATACAAATTCAGTTGATGGCTCTCAAAATTCATGTGAAAGAAAATACAAACAACCATGTACCTGTAAATAGTGCTACCTAATATGCTACAGTAGATTAAAGATTCAGAGGCTTTGGCCCATATAATTTTATCCTATTTCTCTCCACAGGAGGATTAGTAAGGTGGATATTTCAAAGTAATGTAAAGAAAAACAATGATGTAATTCAAAAAGCTAGACATCAAACAGCTCAAATTAACTCTTTTTCCAAACAGCGGGGTGCATGCTATTCTCTCTGCTTATCTCATCTTTTATGGAAGAATAGTTTTCATAAGAATTCAAGCAGATTATACATTACAAATAGAACTGCTATCCACATACATTTTGCAAAGTATTTTCACTCAGAATGTAAAAACATTGACCAGAACATATAAATCAGATATGTGAAGGAAAACTCAAAAAAACATTCATTCTTCAGTTGGAAAGTTGCAGAGAGAAAACTCTGTCAAAATCATTTTCTACTTTATGAAAAATAGTTGTACTGAAATCTCTGTGAAAATTCCTCTGATGGACTATTTCTCAATGGCTCACATGGAGCCTAGCCCTTGTGACCATTTGTCCATTTGAAGCACAGAAGATAAACAGAATGAAACGTACTCATTAGTAAACTAAAACTGCTTAGCTTTTTGAAGAGTCATGAACTAATATCAAATTATAGTACCTTCCTTATATTCGTTCTATATAACAATAATGCAAACTTATCCAAGTTCTGATTTTTTACCTTCCCATGTCTGCATCAAATGCTTAAAAATGAGCTTCTGCAGAACAGAAATTGTCTATGCCAAAGTACTGCAGCTTCAGCATAGGAGTAAAATCTTAATCAATATGGATATATGAAAGGGTGTTTCTGAAATGTACTCATGTACTTCTCATTTTTACATGGATTGCATGTTCTTGTTAGACACGAGGAGTGGTAGAAGTACTTGGCAGTGCTCTCTGCTTCAGAATAACAGAAAAATTTGTCTTCTACCTCTGAAATATGATCTGCCCCAGAACTTCCGAATTTGCCTTTTTATGGAATTCACTGAAAACAGAAAACTATTTTCAAAATACTTGCAGAACTTCCATTAATAACACTTTTATCACCAATATACCACTTTAAGTATTAATGTGAAATTCATCTTCATGTAGTTCTAAGACAGGAATGTTACCATTGTGTGACTAGAGAAAATAACATTAAAAAACAAAATCCACCTCATTTTCTCATTTTCAACAAATAATGTACTTAGCTTTCTCCCTAAGAAAATAAAAATCTTGTTATGAAAAATTATTGCCAATGCAATTTTGTGAATAATAATCTTGCTTTTTTTTTTTTTTTTGGTCAGGAGAAAAAATAAATCTTTGTAACAATTTTTAAGATGTTATATGCATTTTTTGTAAATTAATGACTATTTTTCTTTTCGGTAATTTTTTCTGGACTACTCATTGTCAGTTAACAGCATTTTGAAATGCAGAACCTTCAGAGCTACACTATGAATTTTTAACACCACATTTGTTTATTTTTCTACTATACAGTTTAATTTTGTTTTAGGCAGGACTAATTGCCATTCTCCTTTGTTAAACTGCCTTTGCAAAATTCAACTATATAGGTATCATTAATTTATTTTCCAACTTCAGTATAACAAAGTAGAATCCTGTTTTAAAATTATTAGGTATATATTTTACCAACATAGTACATTACGTTCTTGATAATCACAGAATTTTAGGGGTTGGAAGGGACATTTAGAGATCACTGAGTCGAATTCCTCCGCCAAAGCAGGCTCCCTAGACCAGGATGCATAGGTAGGCATCCATGATGGTTAAATAGGCAAATTAGTAGGTAAGGGAAAAAAAAAAAAAAAACAACACCGCCAATCTACTTGAGAATAATCTTCCTAAAAATTCAGAATAAGGATTTTTTTCTTCTTCCTGATCCTTCTAGAGCCCCCTAGCTCCCAATTTATTCCAAATCTCTTGCTGAAAAACCTGTGGCTACTTAACAAACAATTCTTTTCATGTTGAACTTATGATTCTGTTATAAAACCACAATACAAAAGTCTCAATCTTTCTCTTGACATGAATTTGAAGTTTCATCGTATTTGTGCTGTCTTCGTTTGTGAAATTAACTGTTACTGATCCTTCAGGCTGAAAACAAGCAAAGAAACAAAATAATTTAAAAAACACACAAAAACTCCTGTGAGAATTTCACTTCTGGCAGCTAATATTTTTTGCATGAAGACTCGATACTTTATTCATAAAGGAAAAACCCAGATTCAGTAAACCACTGCAACATCATTAGAGCACCAGGGGCCAGCAATTGGAAACAGGGGCTTAGCCACATGTATATGTGTGTGCATGCACTGTTGAGTGGTATATTCAGACTGCACCAATAAAAGCTCTCTATTTCTTCTACATTTGCACATAGCAATACCAGTTAATATCCTCCCATATGCACGAACTAAACTCCATTTTCATAGAATAACAGTATCATAGAATCATAGGGGTTGGAAGGTACGTCAAGAGATCATCGTCCAACCCCCAAGCGAAAGTAGGTTCTCTACACCAGGTAATTTTTGTTTTGTAATTTTGTTGTTTAGTCTTACTTTTCAGATTTCAGCTGGATGCATCTGAATCTTGTTTGAGTTAAACCTGGTCATTTTTTCATGAAATAGGCAGAGAAACCTTATGCAAGCAAAAACTCTTATGTTTATCTCCCCCAGGCTATTCAATTAAATTTCTTCATTCTCAAAATCACCCAACACATAATTATTTCCTAAATGTGAAGGGGAGGAGGTGAACTTCATTTGAGCAGAAAGACTTGAATTTTCATCTTCATCTCGAGGCCTCCTGAATTTCTGAAACCTTACTGCAAAACCTCTCAACTCCCACATCTCCTCCCAGGCACATAGCATTTCTCATTCATTTCCACTCCTATTTCTCATCTGACTTTCTACTGTACCCTTGTATTCAAGTTATTAGGTTAAATTTCCTTAGCACAGGAATACAGAACACCTCTCAACTTTACTAAAGGAAAATAGTGAGACTGACAAAAAGAGGTGGACCATCACCAAGGAGAAATCTGCTTGAGGGAAATAGGAGCAGAGTGGAGTTGAACCCTGAGAACAGGAAGTTACTCTGAGCTGAATTTTATGCAGTGACTACAGTGAGGAGGGGGCTTCCTCTAGCTATGAATGAGATTTTCATTGCATTATTTGGCAGCTTTCTGCCAATGACAACTTCCCTATGGTTCTCCTCTTACTGCCTATGCTGTATTTTGCTCTTCAGGCCTTAAGATACATTTAAAATGTTCCTGAATTCACTGAATTAAAAAAAAAAATCACACCCACCTATGCATATAAGTCATGTTACAGTCATAGTGTTAGTCTGCTGATGCCCCTCACCTTCAAAGAATACTATACACCAAGCTGTCAGAGTCAGTAAGTACTTAAAAACAACTTTAACACAACAAAATCTAAGCAACTGAGATCACAATGATTGCTCAACTTATTTTGGCACCTTTGACACAACACTTTTTTGTGCACGTATCCTGATTCCTTTATTGAAGTTGTTCAGAATTCCTCTTCTTATGAACTTTTTTCCTCAGTAGCACTGGCTGCTTACTTCCATGTTGTTTATTGAATTTACTGCATAATAAGTATGGTAATCAAAATAATCAAACAAGAAAAACAGGAGGAAAAGGAACACTGATACATGTCAAGCAAAGCAGCACCACAACATTTCTCCTTTGTCAAGGAATGATTTTTCATCAAGCTTTCTCAGCTACATAAGTGGAATCACTTACTATATGCAAAATTTAGGTTTAAGAAAACAGCCTAAATGTTTTACAGCTGTATTAAATGTGAGATCATTATCATTTAAACCTGAAAACATATCATTCCAGTAATAAAATTAAATGTTGACCATTGTAAATAAAACAAATATCTTGAGGTGGCAAAAGCTAGAAACCACTATCTTCTCTCAGGTGTTTAAAGAAATATCTAACATGAAGTTTTTCTTCCTTTTATTCCCAGAATTTCGTGTCTCATTTGTTCTCAGTGTTTCATTTCGCACTTTCTATCTGGGCTGCTCTATTCAAACAAGGTCTTTAAATGTATTAAGAGATTTTCTGAAAGGATAACATCCCCATTTCAAGTGCATATAGAAATGAATTCAAATGGGCTTAGACAATTCAGATTAGAATGTAATTTACAACAAATTGAATGTCATTTTAAACTGAGTTCTCTGGTCAAAATAAACAGCAGTAAAATCATAGCATAGGGACATATTTTTTAATGTATATAAAAACATCTATGTTATTCACAACATATATTTGCATGAACATAGCTAATACCATTCCAAGGTGATAAAGATTTTACCTTTTTTTTTTTTTTATCAATTATCATGGAATCAGCGTTCAAGAAAGTTCATTGCTAAGTATTCTAACCTGGATGTTCTTCTTCAGAAAAGCATTAAATTCACGAAATAAGACACAGATAACTTTCTTGATTGAGGTTTAGAAAAAATTATGAATAAGACCTGTGCATTCACAGAACATTGTATTGAAGATAATCTTAAAATGGATCCCCGTTTGCTATACATGCATTCGGTGCATCTCATTTCCTTTTCTTGTGAATATTGATGGCAGGTATGACCCGTGTATTTAAACACAGGTTGTTGTTATCTGGAATCGAAAATAAAAATATGACTTTAAGAAATTACGTATTTATATTATTTTGACTGCTAGACTTTCTTATGGGGAAATATGTGCAAATATATCCACTTTATGGGTAGCATATAGAGAAGTTGCATTAACTCTAACTTAAATAAACATGAACTGTAGTTTCTGGTAACAGCACTAGGATTGCTGTGGAGTCACATATCTTAGTAAGAAATGTAATTTTAGGAAAAGCCTATGTGAAAGATAAAAATGCAGCTTTTTATTGTCCAATATTGGTAAAAATATAAGCAAACTCATGTTTCAAGACTCATTTTATGTTCCATTTAAAATATTTTATTGTGTGTGTGCATGTGAGAGCTAGGAATACAGATAAAAATTCTCCCTCTCTGAAGCATTCTGCCACAATCTGCTGAGGAATGTATGTTGCCAGTGACAGAGGACATTGTGGGGAAAAAAAAAAAGCAATCTGTAGATAGGAATTCAACAAAGATTAGACTCCATTGATGTGTCAATTCTGTGTAACATACCTGACTCTCAGGGTACCACATGAAAAACTGTGCTAACACTCTTTTTTTATTGAGTAGTACTGTTGCTGGACTTTCCTCCACTGAACACTTAACATCTTAGAGGAGGGAAGGGACCTGGAACTGCTAGCATTTTCCTGTGAGAGGCATGGCTACTCCATAGGCATTGAGATATTTTGAAATAGACAGACCTCTACTGCAAGCTTGGGCTGCCATGCTGTCAGGAATACCACACTCAGAAACAAACAAGCAAATGGGGTCAAGTGAGAGATGTAGGAACACTGGTATGCTGTGTACTCCAGAAGGTGAAACTAAGGATCTTTTAAGTGTTAAATTTTCTCTTGAGCATGAAGGCAAAAATGTCTTTCTGAAGGTTCTGCCAATGCTGTAATAGATTCTTAGATGTCAAATTCAGAGTATACTGAAAAGAATATTGACTCAGAAGTTTTGCTCTGTGATAAAAGCATGGAATCATGTGAGTTGGAAAAGATCCTTAATATGATCAGAATAATGTAATCTTCCAACAAAGATGTTGGAGCTGAAAATTTCATGTTAGAGTAAATATATGAATGTCAGATTCTGTTGAAAAATTCCTGAGTCCAGCCTCCATAATCAGTTCCTAGTATCTTTCACTAGGCTTTGGTTTCACAATGAATCCTTGACAAATCCTGTCTTAATATTTCATTGTGTGAAAATCGAAAAGCATGTTTGCAATTCAGAATTATTCTTCCAAGCATTCAAGTTAGATTAACTAGCAAGTACAACCAGAGTTCTGACACCTACCTATGAGAAGAACCATAGGTCCGATCCAGCTCCTGGGGAGACCCACAGTGCCTGTTTTTGCATGTGAGAAATTTCACAGTATGTTTTTATATTAGCTAGCAGGTAAGAGCAGAATTAGGCTGTTTGTATCACTAATGATTATGAGTACTGTATTTGAGGTTACAGTACCCATGCTGGGCTGCTGATAGTGTCTGTATATACCTTGACATATATTCATACATCTTTTTGATTTGGTAATTAAATACCGTGTATCACTAGTATTAATTACTCCCATAATCTTTCCTGGTTTCAGCTGGGACAGAGTTGTTTTTCTTCAGTGTTTACTATGATGCTACATATGGTGCTTTAGAAGAGAACAATGTTGGTAATACGCTGATGTTTTTGCTGTTGCTGAGCAGTGCTGCATAGAGCCAAGGACAATTAAGTATCACATACCATCCTGCCAGCAAGGGGACTGAGGGGGCACAAAGAAGCTGGTACAGACAGAACCAGGATAACTGACCTAAACTTGCCAAAGGGATATTCCATGTTATATGACATCATGTGAAAAAAACAAAAAACAAACAAACAAACAAAGAAAAAAAAAAAACTGAGGAGAGTTGGCCAGGGGTGGCACTGGGGACTCTGGGCATCAGTTGGCTCGTCATGAGCAATTGTGTTGTGCATCATTTGTTCTGTATATAAATACATAAATACATAATTATCATTCCTGTTATTTTTCTCTTCCTTTTCTGTCGTAGTAAATACTTTCTTATCTCAACCTACAAGTACTACCTTTTCCTTTTTCTTTCTTTCTTTCTTTCTTTCTTTCTTTCTTTCTTTCTTTCTTTCTTTCTTTCTTTCTTTCTTTCTTTCTTTCTTTCTTTCTTTCTTTCTTTCTTTCTTTCTTTCTTTCTTTCTTTCTTTCTTTCTTTCTTTCTTTCTTTCTTTCTTTCTTTCTTTCTTTCTTTCTTTCTTTCTTTCTTTCTCTTTTTTTTTTTTTCAATTATCTCCCCCATTTCTCAGGGAGGAGAGAGTGAACAAAGTGCTTTGTGACATTTATCTGCTTGCTAGGTTAAACCACAACATATTCCATGAACCACATTCTGTGCTTTTGTTTTCAAAGGCAACTAACTATTTATGGTGAATTAATTCATTTCAACAAAAGAAAAGTGGTGATTTGAAAGTTTTTTCAAATTGTTCTAACAGCAGGCAAATATAACCTCTAATCTTCACAAATGAAAAAATTGCTGCATAGCTCTATCCATCTCCTAGCTGCTGATGAGTTTTACTCTGTCATTCTATTGATCTTCCACTTAGATCCAACAATCTTTTTGACAAAACACAAAACAAAATTGAGAAAAAAGGGACAACTATAGACTGCTAAAATGAATCTACCTGGAGTGTGTAAAACAAGTACAAATCAGTTAAAAGTTTTCTGCTTGAATATCACAAAACATGGCTTGATTAATGACATTTTACTGAAGAATCCAGTAAGTTTAATTTAGCTCAGAAGAGATAGAGGAAGAAAACACTCACTGTGGTAAATTGTTCAGTATTTACTTTGCACTAAGGACCAAGAAGTCACAAATTTTAGAGTGGAAATATGAATGGCTTAACACAGTGAAAAATGTTCAGCCCCAGCATCATTCTTTTGCCCAGGTCTACATACACAAGACAATACTAAACATTTTTACCTTGATTTCTGAGAAAACATAAAGTATCTAATACACACCTATCTCAAGGTACTTGTTCCTTGATATTTTTGTCTGATACTCCTCAATTGGGTTAAAAGGGAAAAAAACTCAATAGAAGATGTCATGAGAAGATAAGAAAATAGCGTGTTAATTCTAAGCAAACAAATGTCTCTTAAAGATCAAATACTTTCACCATCAGCTCTACTTTTACTGTTACAAGTAGAAGACAAAGGAAGAGAAGGGAAGACAAAGGAAGACAAAGGAAGGGAAGACAAAGGAAGAGGAGGGGAGGGGAGGAAATGGGAGATATTTTGCTATAGTAGACCAATAATCAAATCTCTCCTTGATACACACAGTTCAGAGAATTCATATAAAACGGTTTTCATCCACTGAAAATGTAGACTGTGAGAACTGTTTCTGGGATCATAGCTGCTTCTTAAGAGGAGTCAAAGTGGAGGACATTAGAAGGATAGAAAACATTGAGTAGGAAAGGAAAAATAGTTATCAATTTGGGACAGGGCTCGAACTAGTTGTGGGATTTATAGATTCATAGTTACATTAGGTTGGAAAGGACCTACAAGATCATCTAGTCCAACCGTTCTCCTATCACCATCCCTACCCGCTGAACTACTAAATCAAACCCCTCAGCACCTCATCTAAACGCTTCTTGAACAGCGCTAGGGATGGTGCCTCAACCACCTCCCTAGGCAGGCCATTCCAGCGCCTGACCACTCTTTCAGAAAAAAAATGTTTCCTCAGGTCTAATCTAAATCTTCCCCAGTGCAACTTGTGGTCATTCCCTCTTGTCCTGTCGTTAGTTATCTGGGAGAAGAGGCCGACCCCCTCCTCACCACAACTCCCCTTCAGGAAGTGGTAGGAAGTTCAGTTTGGAACCGGAAAGCCATTGACACTCAAAGAGGAAATCTGTAGAAGGATGCCCAAGTTCTCTTCTGATCCAGGTGAGCTTTTTTAGGTCTTACCTCTGGATCCTTATTGTTTCTCTGCTGGAGAATACTGCCTCCCCCTTTTTTACCCTCAAATTGGTCAGCTGAATAGCTGTGTGACTTCTTGTCATATTTCCATCCCAGTTTGGCCTAGTTCCATGACTAATGGTGTAGAGGGACTCACGGACCTATGCCCCAGGTAGATGGAAAAGGGGATGGGAAAAGGTTGATATATGAGCCTAGAAACAAAAGAGCAGTAACAAGCTAAGGGAGAAAACTAATTTACTAAACATGATAGCAGAATGCAGATTAACACAATATAATACAATAAATTGGAATTGAAGCTAATTAAACAATTAAATGAGAGAAAATCTGTCCAAAACCAAAGGCCTTACTCTAATGCTGTAGTGGAGATGGCTTGGGAGCTTACATCACAGAGATGAGCAGAAGAGGAAGTAAAGTCTCACAACTCCATCAGTTTTATATTCCCCTCTGAATGGAAAATGGAAACAGAATAATGAAGTCTTCTGGTGTCTGTAGTACACTTTACTCTTCCGAGACTTGTGCTGTAGCATTAACTCTTTAAATCCAGGTGCACTTCATGATATTATGATGTGGAATACCAATCACAAATCATAAAACAGTAACAGTTCTGTGAGCAATGGGAAAATTCAGCCAAGTAAATGCTTATGGTCTTCATGAGCAGTTTAATTGGAAGTAGTAAGATGCAGCCCCATGGGCCCACTAACACGTCTCACACAAATGGGCAATAATTCTCGGGGATATAGGGAGCAATGATTACCTTTCAATGGCACAATTAATTTCAAGGTCAACCTGTGCTCCCGGAACAACTGGCCGAATGACCAGCCACAGTGCTGGCACTTCCTAGCCAGAGAATACTTACAGTTTAAGTTAATAATTAAACGATAAAACTTTGAAAGAGATGAGGGTATGCTCTGAATATTAGACTTGGGAGTCTAAAAATCAATCTCAGTGATTGTTGTCTAACATGTACAATGTGTTCATTCAAAATCTCATTTATGTGTGAAGAAAATTTACATGTATGAGTGAAGTCAGTAAATTACTGTGAATGTAACAGAAATCTTTCATAGTCTGATTCTAGAATCAAAATTAATTTATGTGGAAGGAAAAAAAAAGAATAATAATGATGTCAGAATACTTTGAAAAGCCACAACACTAGGAAAAATAAAAACTAAATTTAGATCCACACACTTCCTAACTTCAGACTCTTTTCCTTATGTTATGCTCACACTTCTACTCCTCCTCTGGATCCTAAGGTTGATGACGATGGTAGGTGTTCCAAAAAATTGTCAGCATTTGAACCTTTTCTGAGATTGACATGTTAATGTTGATGGTTCCTTCTGCTGCTCTTTTCATGTATTTATTTTTTTCCTAATTCTTCCACTTAGGTTCATTTATATATTTGCTAATATTCTACATTTTCTTCACTATTATTCACCTGTATTTCTTTATCTAACATCATTGAGTTGCAGTCATTACTATCTCATTCTATCTAAGACAATTTGGCAATAGTAATAATATATTACAAAACTGTACAATCATGATTGTGATAACGAAAGTATTTTGAAAAAGAAATGAAATAATATTTTTTAAATTACAAGGAATTTATTATTATTGCTATTCCAGGGAAAATATAAAGGCAAAATATAACTACTTTGGTATTTGGTTTCACATAAAATTCCTTCTCTTGTAGAAGTTATTTACCATTTTTCAAATTATTCTACATCCCTTCTTCTATATCACAGCTTTTATCCCTACAGTTTTCACAGGTGTTATTTTTTTATTCCATCAGACTATCACGGTCTATGAAGAAATAAAATGTACTCTTACAATGTAATAATACAGGACAACAATACAATTCTGTTCAGAGATGGGTTTACTCTTTGGACAGAAAGTACCACTTTTTTGGAACCATATTTATGCTTCAGAGTAGTTGCTAATGCTCTGGAACTAATCTTCCAGCATTTCAGGGAAAGAAATCTTTGTTATTTTATATCAGATCAATTCCCACAGTGGGGAGTAGACTGGAACTGACCTCTGCAAAAAGCACACATAAAATATGATATTCTTCACTCTAGATCGGTATGTGAATCATAATAATCACTGTGTCAGATTCCAATGTAACTGTCAATAGATCCCTCCTTTGTAATCAAATTTCCCTGAGCTACAGAAACCTGTAATCTATTCTGCTTATGCTATCGCTTTTAAATCCTAATTAATATTTAGATTCACATTTAATTGAATTCAGTAATGGCTGTCTATATGTTAATTTGTTTGTAGTTGCAGGCCATCTGTTGTGGTATAAGAGCTTCCCAGCTGCATTTAATAATTTACAGACAAGTGGACTTTCTTTCACATTTAAATTCCCTCCTTCCTATTTATTTGTTTTAGCTCATATAACGAAGCAACTGAGATACAACTTTACTTTTTGCAGTGTAAATACTTAGTTCCATAATTAATCGAATAATAGTTAATATAGGAAATTCATTCTCCATATTATTTCTCTGATTATTATGTTATGAACACTTTGTTATTGCACAATTACCAGCCAATTAAATGAGTTTACAGACTTTTATAGCTCTAACAAATGTTTTAATGATAACAGTTCAAAAGAATTAAACAGGCAGAGGAGATGCCTTTTTTTTTTTTTAATACCTCCAAGTTATATAGAACATAATCATACTTTACAAGTGTCTTCTCCTTCTTTCAGTTACTATATGTTTACCAATTAAATAAAAAAACTTTGGAGAGACAAGGCAACCATGCAAAAATAAATGCAGTTTTAGTTTCTGGTTCATTGAAACAGTATTAGATACAGTGCAGATAGTTTAAAAATACTTTATAAAAAAATAGAGGAAAACAATTTTTGAAATCTGTTGTTTTTCACATAGGACCTAAACCTTATTTTATTCCATCTTACTTTTATGTGTATTACCTATTACCTCTGGGCATGTACTTTGGCCAGTTTGATGTCCATGGACCAGAAGATACTGGAACAAGAACACTACCAGATGCCTTTGTTCTTTCACATTAAAGAGATTTGGATGTGTTACTGTGCAGGAATTACCAAATTATCTGGATAGATGTTGGTTTAAAAGATCAGGAACTGATATCTCAGGGCATGATAGAAAGTGCTTAGATCCTAAGGAATGAATAGATCTCTTGTTCCTGAATGGGGTCTGTCACTCTCACAGGTTTCTCTGTCTTTTCTTTCTCTTTGTGGAATAACTCAAGGTAAATAAAGGTAATTAGAGATGCAATATTACTTAAGTACCTAACAGGATCAGATGGGCCTAATATATTCCTTTGTTTATTCCTCGTTGTCTCTTGACCTCATTCATTTAAATTTTTCCACAAAGATTGATTTAAGTCTGAGGACTGTTTTTTAAATATCTTAAATATGGCCCTTCATAACTGAACTGAAGCTCCTGAGCACTGCTGTCATGTTAATACAAAATGATTTAAATATTTGTCCAGTTTTTGGAATGAAGCTTAAAATGACAAAATGTTAGGAGTGGTCACTGTGGGTACCAGCTCTTCTACCTACATCTCTGGAGCAGCATAGTCTTTGTCAATTTGGCTCTTTATTCTCAATATTTCTGCATTTCCATCAGACAGTATATTTGAAGGAAAATATTGGAAAAGGTGAGAATGCAACTTTTCTTCTTGCAACAGTATTCTCTTATTTAGCTTTTAACTCTGGATCACTTTGGGTCCCTCCGAAGTCAATGAAGAGGAACCAAGTCATGTAAAATAAAACAGATATATGTATACATTTTTATTCTCAGCCTTGTATTTGCAGGATTAAAATCCACGAAAGCGACTCTGAAATTAATGCTTCCTATTTATTTCCATGAAAACTACAACAAATGCAAAGAGCACAATCACACTATTTGATAGAGAAAATTCACAGCTACAAAAGACTATTTTTCAACATAGCCACCACTCTTAGCTATGAATCTGTCACATGGCAACAAAATGTAACTGAATATTGGTGGATAGGTTCAACTTCATACCACCAACATCTGCCTCTGATGTAACTGGCTAACATAACAAGGAGGATTCAATATTTTTGGAGCAGTCCACATAGATAAACTATATTCTGGCATCAACAATTCTCATCATGTTAACCCTTGTGAAGCTAACAAACAAGCTTCTTAAAACTGCTTACCAGAAACACTATTAAGCTTTGTGAATTGCTTCCAAAACTATCATGAGAGGAAAAAAACTAATGAGAGTCAAATTAAATGAATGTCTCTTTAAGTCATAAAATCACATACTGTGGCATGTGACCAAAGCCCGCAGAATATGCACGCATAGCCATGCAGTATCATAGTTTTATACTACGTGCAATGGTAAAACCTTGACTTTTTCTGAGCAGATGCTGAAAATGTGACAGCATAAGAAAAGGTTGTGTTCTTGCTTTGTACTGATAGGTAATTGCTATGTCTGTTTATCTCATGGAGGCAAAGTGAGAGTTGTCTCACATCCAGAGTATTAGTCATGATACGAGCCTTATGTGAATATCATCTGCTTCTGACATTATGCCTGTTTCAGTGGACTTCTCTATCACACTACTTACTTAATGGCTAATCTTTTTGTTCATTTAATGCAATATTTTACCTGCCTCTAAATTTTGTCTGTATTTTTTATTTCATTAGTATAAATTTTTATCTTCAAATTGCTGGGTTTGGCACAACATAGTTTGGGAAAGAATAGAAATTATTATTGAAGTTATAATAGTTATTCAAGCAGGATGCATTTTGCCTTTGCTTTGACTGTTGAAGATCAGTCATCCTCTGAAAGAGGATGAAGACATGATAATACAGAAGCATTGTTATGAATTTATCGTGGTTTCCTTATTCTTGATCCTTCTGCACTGAAACCAGAAGGATAGTTTCCAGCACACTTCACAGGGAATATGGTCTTGACATATAAATGCTGCATACGTCTATTATTCACGAAGCAAAAATTTAAGCACTCATACGAATCTTTATTCTAAACTAAATTTTAATGTTAAAATTGCCTTTGTAGATTTGTGAAAAGTAGTAATCAAGAGTCAGAAATAAATCTGTTTTCTTATTAGAACAGTTTCATCTTTTGGAACATTAATTCATCTATCAATAGGACTGAAAGATGAGCTTAAAACATAATTCAGTAGCAAGTATCAGCTAAATGCTTACCAAATATTTTTATTCTGAAGATCACTGGGTGTTCTGTGAGTAAACACATGCACTGTTTAGCACAGCTTCTCATTTAATTGATTGTTCTGACAGTTTCAAACTATGCTGGCACTTACAGCCACATCCCTTACCAAAAATGAAGTAAGGGGGACAAGAAGGTAATGAGTTATAATTTTATCAGTTTCCTCAGGGAATACAAACTCCTCCTCCTGATAGCTCTTGCTTTCTCTGCTTTAGGGATAGTTTCCTGCTTGGTTGACTAGCACAGCTAAGCCCTTTAGTGAGCTCCTCATTACTGCAATTATAAGGTTCAGCAAATGCTTCCATATAGCTATAAGAGCAGGAAGAGATAATAGTTTTTTTAATGTAGTGTATCAATAGGATAAACTGTATGTTTATCTTGGGCACTTTCTTAGATTAACCCTGATATAGCAGCTGCTATAAATTTCTATTTAACATCTCTACATGGTCACCTGAACCTATTAAATACTGTCATCTACATTTTTTTTCTGTTTCCACTCTGAAGGTTTATTTTGATTGCTACAGAGATATAAATTAGATATATAAATAAATAGCACTGTAATGATCCAAATACTAATTTTCATGACAAAAAATTAGTAATTAAAAATAATTAGATCTATTAAAATAGTAATTAAGCCTCAAATCTAGGAAGCCTTACACATACAGGGAATATTTTACATTTATTGTCTATGCTACACACGGGAGACTTTTCAGAAGTGTTTTCTGGCTGCAATTGCTGTGCATATAGATACAGATGTCACATTAGTAAAGTCTCTGTGAGAGACCTTCATCTGGTGTAAATAGTGAGGATGTCAGCGAGTTTAATTCCACTGATTTATACCAGCAGACCCTGTGCTTCAATGAAATGTATGAAAAAAAATCCACAAAAACTTCTGCTGTGACAGTTTTTGTGTTCCTTAAAGCTATATAAATTTCATCAAGAATTAAAATTCTTTATTAGGGAATAAATGTCTAGCCTAAATGAATCAGAATATTTGATTTAAACTTGGCATAACGTGGCCTACGGTTATGTAGGAATCCTTAGTAATCAACAGAAATATGCACTAACTGTCTACACTAAGATAAAACAAATCTATCCATGAAAATGAGGTATTTTCTTCATTAACTTAAATTTAAAACTTCAAAATATTTGATAAGAATTTTGTAATTGTGGCAAAACATTAATGACGTAGAGTGCACATATGTTGTACTTGATATCACTGAATCATAGAATGGCATGGATTGGAAGGGACCCGAGTCATCACCAAGTTCCAAGCCCCCAGCCACAGGCAAGGCCACCAACCTCCAGATCTGATCCTAGACTAGGTTGCCCAGGGTGGCATCCAACCTGGTCTTGAACACCTCCATGGATGGGGCATCTACAGCCCCTCTAGGCAGTCTGTTCCAGTACCTCACCACCCTCTCTGTGAAGAACTTCCCCCTGACACCAATATAAACCTTCCCTCCTTGAGATTAAAACTATTCTCTCTTGTCCTGTCACTGTCTATCCCTGTAAAAAGTTGATTCGCCTCCTGTTTATAAACCCCCTTTAAATACTAGAAGGCTGAAATGATTCTCCTTGCAGCCTTCTCTTCTCCAGGCTGAACAAGTCCAGCTCCCTCAGCCTGTCTTCATAGATGAGGTGCTTCAGCCCTCTGACCATCTTTGTGGCCCTCCTCTGGACCCTCTCCAACCTCTCCCCATTTTTCCTGTACTGGGAAGCCCCAGACCTGGATGCAGTACTCCAGATGGGGCCTCATGAGGGCAAAATATAGAGGGACTATCATCTCTCTGTCCCTGCTGGCCATCCGTCTTCTGCTGGATCCCAGGATACCTTTGACTTCCAAGCTGCAAGAGCAAGCTGGCTTATGTTCATTTTTTCATCTACCAGGATCCCCAGGTCTTTCTCCACAGGTGTCATGGTTTTATGGTGGGTCAGCCACCCCAATTGTCACAGAACTGGGCTGAACCAGCCCTTAAACTGTTGACAAGAGGGCAAGAATTTATTGTCCCTGTTTTTTCATGTGTTTGGGATTACTCTGACTCAAATGCAAAACCTTGCAATTTGCTATGTTGAACTTTGCTATGTTATACGACATGTCTACATATACCACTCCTCTGAATATGCCCTAAGCAGTTTGCAGAAGGCTGGTATCCAGTAGACTGCAAGAAATGTCATTTTAAAAATTGCAAATATATTCCAAGAAGAATAATATATATGCACACTTCAATATAAGAATCATTAAATTGTCATGTTTCCACTACCTGTACTTCTTATGCTCCTTATATTCAGCGTACTGAGATGCTTTTCTCTATAAATTGTTGTTTCAAATGTTTGACTGTTGAACTGTTCAAAATCATTATTTGCACAGCATTTCAGATGATCTCCAGTCTCTTCTTTCATCAATTTTAACCCTTCAGAGGTCTCTTCAGGTACATAAACAACATTTCTCCTGTAGGATAGTGAAATTTATGTCTCAAAAATATAACATCATTAAAGGAGAAAGTAGTCTCTTTCAACTAACACAAAACTTCAAAATCCTTAACACTGATAAAATTAACCTTGCTTTTCCAACCACCTTGTTCATACTGAGGATTCAGATAGTAATGCTGATTGTGAAGGCAGAAACCCATGCAATGGAATTATGTGCAATGAAGCATAAAGCTGTTAAGATTCCTTTGTAAGTCATACTTGTGATGCAGAGGGATGACCTAACAATTTTATGAAATGTATTTTTTAGAAACTGACAAAAGATTTGGAATTTCTAATACGGAATTGATCAGTAGTACTGTTCAACCTGTGAAAAAAAAAGATCTCTGTGTCCTAGAGACACCTCTTGCATATGCTTTTCACTGAAGAACAATTACAGTCCTTATATGTGTCAAAGTTTCTTTGTCCCAGACTTCCTTGATGCTTGAATATTATTGACATGAGAAAATCCATTGGTAACAACTCGACCATTTTTGTCATAGTGATTACTGAAAAATTGCACTTAATTTTTTCTTTGATCAAAAAGAAAAATTGATTTATTCTTTTATTTAGAGATGATTAATGGACATTGGCATGTTTTTTCAAGAATTCTTTTAGAAATTCTTACTTCCCTTGATTTCTTGCTGCAAATGAAGGAAATCCTAACATTGCTGAAACTTATTTCTTTTCCCAAATATCTTTATAAGGATGCCCTCCAAATTGTCTGCATCTATCATTAACTGTCCTTTCTGGACAAAAGTAGAGAAAATCTATATCCTGTTATTATTCTAATTTATTTTTCTTTATACTTACCATGCTAGCTTATTAAATTTGAATTTGTAACTGTCTGGAAAATAAAAATAAAAGGAAACAGTACCAACATGCTAGCAACTGGAATTTATCACTTCAACACATAAATAGTTCAAATGATGTTGCAATTGCTGATAAGAAAAATTCTTCTACATAAATACTTCATTTCTGCTGTCTGAAATTTTATCTTCCGTAAACTCTCATCTAAGTTGAGACCATCATTCGATCAAGATGCATTGATGTTGCTTCATGTCTCCTAGGGAAGTACAAATAACACTGATGGATATACATAGCAAACAGACTGTAACTATTAGAAGAGTCTCTCCCTGTCATGGTTGGATGTCATTGGACAGCCATAAGAAATAAGCAGAAATACATTTGTTGATATAATGTACAGACCTAAAAAAAATTAATAAAACAGCAACACAACAAGATTCAAGATGACAAGGTACACTTGATTATTTACTGCATAGAGTATAGATTTAAACATACTTAGCCAGGAGATCCTCCCTTCTGAGTCATGAGTTTCATAATGAATCACCTTGCTTTCTAAACATTCTCAGAAAATTCTAGGTATGGTTATATCCATTCCTAGTCCCAGGATTGGTCAACAGTACATATATAAAGGTGTAAGGGATCTTCAGACAAGTAATAACCTCAAGAGGAATCCCATTTTGAGGGATCAATAGGTTCATAGGTACATTAGGTTGGAAAGGACCTACAAGATCATCTAGTCCAACCATATGATGTTGTATGGTAGCCAGCTTCTGAGCAGAAGGACTGAAGGGGCTTGAGCGGCTGCTCACTATTTATGGGGTAAGATGATCAACTCATATTTTTTTGTATGTGTTCAGTTTTTCCTCAGCTATTGAACCTGTTGTCTGCCATCAGTTCTTCCAAACTGGCTCCAGTATGAGCCAGTACCGTTACTATCTACCTTAGTGAGGCCTTGAGCATAGCCAGTACTGTGCTCATTGTCTAACTTAGGAAGCCCTTAGTAGTAACAACCAGGCCGTGCTGAAGGAGGAAGTTGGGGGTGAGGATGAAACACACCGTGACACTCCCCTATACCCATCCTTTCTCATTTTGTGTGTACATGGTCAAGGAAAAGATGGAAGGATGTTCCAAGTACAGTACCTAAATAATAATACAATACACAGCCATGAAGCCATTTCTGAACTTAAATGCACGGTCCATAGGCAAAAATGACTTACTACATATGCTGGCAAGATTGTTCCGTATCCCTTAGGGGAACTGTATATTCAAACATCAAATATGAGACTGTAAACCTTCCATGAGGCTTAGTGCTGCTAAAGAATATATCTAAAGAATGTGTACAGGAAAATTCAGATATCTCCCAAGAGATTCAGGTGCTACATTCACATAAACGATGTAAACAGCCCTGGTCTTGGTCCCCAACAGTGTAACATAATCATTTATACTGCTTGTTGGAGTGTGGTTTGTTTCTCTCCTAGATATTCCTCATCTCAGATGCAGTTTACAATAAGCAGTATAATTGAGGATATTCTTGTTGAAATTAATATTAACCATTTTTTCTCAAAGTCAGAGAATAGATTCAAGCCAGTTTAGTTCACAGGTACACTCATGGCATAATAGCCAGTATGATGAGCTGTGCAATATCTACATATCCACATAGTAAGGAACAGTGGTAAGGGAAGAAACTGATTGTCAAAGTGCTGTCCTCACTGAAATGAATTTCAGAACAGCATTTATCAGTCAAAAAATACATACATTTCACACTTTTTGTAAATTTTTCTTGCAAGACTATTTTATTGTCTTTATTACTGGCAGCACTGTCCATAAAGGCATCTGTGTATTAGTAGTGGCCTGAAAATAAATATTATTTAGACACTTGATTGGTCAAATGTTTTTTTCAGGATGAAAAAGTAATATTAGTTTCAAAGTAAAAAGAGAAAGTTAAATTTATTGTTGACTTTATGCAAAGTCTAATTTTTTTTCTGCTTGCACTGCTTTGTGCATATTATGAAAAAATCAAGCAAACAAAAAAGACATAAGAATACATTAATTTCCCCCTCAAAGATTATAAAATTTGGAAAATTCTTTCTCACGTCTTTCATATATCATTTGTTACAGCAGCTGTCAGAACATAGCCATTGCAAGAAAATATTCTGGGGAAACAAGGATGCAGATACTGAAACAGTTATTATACATTTCAGTTTGTAATGGCATTCTCCAAATGGAATTCTTGAAAGGGAAACTGACCATTGTCATAACCTTAGTAATTATAATTTTAGTACTAGTTCCAAGACACAAAGAAAATTCTCATGTTCAGATCTTCCTTCCCACATTTTATTTCACCCTAAAACCTGCCCTAAATTCTTATTTCCAATAAAATAAATGTAATAATTTATAACCAGTCAATATTTCAACATATGTCCTCTTGTATCTATGAAATGCTAGACTGAAAGTATATTTTTTTCTTTTGGGGGAGGGGGGCTAAGCAAAAAATTAGGTGACAACTTCTTCCCACAGAAGATTTTAGATAAGCAAAAGATTTCTTTTTTTTTTTTTTTTGTGGGGTGGGGTGGGGGGGAGAGTAATAGCATGCTTTACTGTAAATACATACACCCTTTTGTGGAGAGCTATATGTACTTAGCCACTGAGTTCTATGTAAGCTTTTAGGTTTCTTCCTATTACTTCCAGAGGACTTCAAATCACGTTCTGAACAGCAGCGAATATTCCTTGAAATTGTCACTCTGTATTATTCCTCTCATGCAACATCACAACTTCCTGTTTCATTCCCCTCTTCAAAGTACTTGTGAGAAAAGGTTTTACAGTATCATATACACAACATCCAGTAGATTAATAAAGATAAACATTATCCCCACAAACTCCATTGCATTTTAATTACAGACAGCAGCATCTACATGTTCTGTGCTTCTGCTGTACACAGTGTGCTTCTCAGTCTGCACAAATGACAACTCAGGCCTCCCCCACTTTGCTAGCAGTAATATAATTGCAAGGAAGAGCTAAAAAATCAAGGTGACTTTTGTACTATGAATACAAAACATATAATTTTAAACTTCTAAACTATTCAGCATTATGTCGTTATATTCAGCATAACTGTAGAACACAATAGGTAGTACTGTTGAAATATAATGGACATGTTACTGTTTTGACTAGGCTGATTTTATGTTCTTGACAAAACAGAAGTTATCCAAAGAAATCACTTTTTATGTTCAGAATAATTTTTAAATTTTGATGTTTCACATATGATTTTCAAAGTATCAGACAGTCAAGTTAGTAAAGCTTAGAATCAGCCAATTTCAAGGAACAACTTCTAGTAGAAAAATCATATTTAAATATAAAGCTAGAACAGCAATGTTTTCCACTACTATGTCAATTTCAATTTCTTATGGGAAAGTATATAAATGATTTATTTCCTTTCTTGATTCTGATAAAGTCATAAGGTCTAAAGTATTCTGATAAGGTCAAAAGTATTCACTTTTATGTTCTTGATAGAGAAATACAAAGACAAACATATACACAGAGATACATAGTATTTAGTCTAATATATGAAACATATCTGAAAATTAAAGTATGAAGTCAGAATCAAATGACATCACGTTAATTGACATTTGGTTACATTATATGAATAAAATGGCATAATGATAGATTTTAGCTCAGAAAGGACCTCTGAAAGTCATCTAATTTAATGCTCTGCTCCAAGCAGGGCCAATTGGATCAGGTTACTGAGCACTGTGCCCAACCAAAGTTGGATTATCTCCATGCACAGGGATTCCACTGTCTGTCTAAATGTTTGATCACCCTTCCTGTAGAAACATTTGCTTTGATGAGGACTGCAGAAGGGATGATTAAGAATGAGGCTACATGCTGGTAGAAATATTTTCCTTAACTATTTCTTAGGAAATTACAACCTCTTATTTATTGTTTTTTCTTGACACTAATGTATTTTTCTGGTACCATTTTGTGAGTGTGAGACAAAAAAATGGCCATATGACATGAATTCAAAATTAATATTATTTTTAGTTGTTGTTGCATATAACATTCATCATAAGGAGGCTTTCCTGCGGTCACCTGCTTCCTATGAATGTTGCCTGAACTGAAAGGGTGTTATTTCTAATGATAAGTAAGCTGCTATGCCAGCATGCAAAGCTATCAACAGCAGTGAGGTCAGCATCATCTAAACAATGTTTGCTTCACTTGAGTTCCAGATTTTGCAGCAAATGAGATAGAAAAATGGGAAAATTACTGTGTACTTCAGACCGAGAAAACAGAAATGAATGAGAGTGGCTAATCAAACAGACCAGAATGAAGACTAACATGCTTTATATACCACATGTATAGAGGAAGAGCAGATAAAGTACATTTTATGGTTTTCATCTAGTTAAGAGAAGGGATACAAAATGAGAATTTCTTCTGAAGAGGAAAAAAATCAAATGTAAGATCATCTTCCCATTTCTCATCTCTCCCGAGAGGGAAAAGATGAAGGGTTATTCCCAAGAAAGACCTGAGATTTTAAAATAAAGGTTTCCTTAATTTGTAAGATTACTTTGAAAATTTGCTAGTTCTTCATTCTTTCCAAGTCGCTTCTTTAAACACAAAGCTCAGAAATAAATGTGTGTTTCGGGCTATATTTCATCCAGAGTGTGCAACTTAAACGACTTTAAAAAATACTTAAATTCTGAGATGTCACATCTTATCTTTGAAAAATTAATGATAATTTAGCTTTGCTTACTAAATCTGATCAAAGTTAATGCCCTTAGAGAAAGCAGAGAATATGTTATGTGGCTTCTTGCAGCTGTCACCATAACTCCAAAATGAATGAGTCTCAATAGCAGCCATTTTTAAATCAATACTGACTGCACTTTCTCAACAGAGAAATGAAGAATATTAGACACCTGAGAAATACGCAAATTTAGTCCTGAGAATAATAAAACTACTTAATGAAGTAGGCCTGACATTTTTTTCCAT
Organism: Cyrtonyx montezumae; assembly: GCF_038088225.1. NCBI lineage: Eukaryota > Metazoa > Chordata > Aves > Galliformes > Odontophoridae > Cyrtonyx > Cyrtonyx montezumae. The sequence goes on along the minus strand of NW_027072034.1, from coordinate 140,896,314 downwards.
TTATTTAATGTATACTTACGTATACCTTCCTCTGGGAATTCAGGCACCTGCTTAGTAAGATGCCAAAAGGCAAGCCATCTATAAGTGTTTTGTCATGGTTATGCTGAGATCTTGATGTCTCCAAAACTACTGATCAGTTATTGAGAAGATTCCAGAGAGGCTGAAGAAGGGATGGAACATAGTACTGAGATGTCATCCCACTCCCTGAGCTCCTAGACCTAGAGCTGACATCCCATTCAACTGCAATGCCTTAAATTAGGTTACTGAATTGATTCCATGAACATAAACCCTAAGGACTGGCCACAGCACTTGTGAAATGCACGAGTATATGGACAGAAGAACTAACAAATGCATTGGTAAGAAGAAAAAATGTACTAGAATACACGTTTTACATGAATTTATCTTTTTAAAAATAATCTTTTAAAATATATCTTTTGTTATTCTCTAATTACAAAATAGTAATTTTTCTTCAAAGGAAGCCTGTCAACTAGGATCTTTATAAGATTTACTGCCGTTTCATGTACTCATGTAAGATTTTCCCTTACAGTAAGGAGCTGGCCACTCAGTGAGTATTGCCTTGTGTTTATGATAAGGTTGGGCAGAGAAAACTGCTAAATGTGAAACTGGCTGATTGACAGAACATCTGGTAAACCCAAAATTATTTCTTTATCTGTAAGTGGAACAGTGCAAAAAACATTGTGCATTGCTAAAGAGACCATATGGTCTGTCTGCCCTAAGACGTTTTGACAAGTATTTTGACATGTCTGTGCATGTGCACTGATAGCTTAATTTAACTCAAACATTTGGACATTCTTTTCATGCATCTCTTCTCTGTCCAGTATAATTGAGCCATTTCCCTATGTAAGTGTAACCCTGTCTGGGACATTTTAGAAAGCTTATCAATCTTCATACATACAAGTCTACTCTTCCTGTTCATCTCTGGAACCTGTTTATTTTTCATCAACTGTAACTAGTTTAACGTTAAGCATATAGAATCATTGAATATCCTGAGAGGAAAGGAATCAGCAAGGATGATCACATCCACCTCCTGACTTCATGCAGGACCACTCAAAAATGAAGCCATATGAATTTTGTTATTGGTATTCCATGTCATAACATCATGTAATGCACTGGGAGTTAATGCTCCAGTTCCATGGATTGTTGATATTTCCAGGTGCCTTTATGAGAAGGGAAGATGAACTCCAGCTCCCAAAAGACCACTGTTCCATTTCCATTTTCCGTTTAGGGAGAAAGATAAAACTGACTGGGAGTCATGAGACTTTGCTTCTTTTTCTGCTTGTCTCTGTGGTATGTGCTCCCCAGCCATCTCACCGTCAGAATTAGAGGAAGGCCTTTGGTTTTGGACACATTCTCTCACATTTAATTGTTTTATTAGCTTCAGTTCCAATTTTATTGTATTATACTGTATTATCTTGCATTCTGACATCATATTTAATAAATAAATTTTCTCTCTTAGCTCATTGTTACCGTTATCTTTTATGTCCATCTCAAGGCATGAGTCTGCATGTTGCCCCACCCCCATTTAATCTTGGAACCAGGCTGAACCAAGCCAGAACTGTGGCACAAACTTAATCAATGTTATGGACACGTTTTGGAAAGTTTTCTGCCCTCTAAATGTATAGTAGTAGGGGTTAACTTGAGAGTTGCCACTGGAAGCGGGAAAAATCATGGTTGGAGAGAGCATACATACACAGGAGTGGCTTTTCTACAAGAATGATACTTTTTTTTAATGAGATTTTAGTACATTATTATGTTTGTTCATTTCTTCCTATAGTGAAATTATTTAATAGCACACGAAAATGCACGGGAATAGAACAAGGGCTCTCAGGAGTTAAGTGTGGAAAGAGCACGCAGTGTCATAAAGTTCTAGTTTATTTCTATCTAATATAACCAAATAAGATAAACTTTCACAGTCTCATATCAAATTCCTTTTTGAGACAGTTAAGGTTTATTTCCTCTTATTATTCTTATTATTCTCATTCCTGTAGAAATTCTAAATGCCTTTCTTTCAGCCTAAAATTACTCCTGATCTATTTTCATACATTTGTTCATCTGTCAAAATGTTTTTTAGGCTATATATCCCCTTGTTTTCTCTGGAACTTGCTCAGCAGTATTTATATGGAGAAATCCTCTTTACTTTCACTCTATTTTGTTAAGCTTAACAAGACATGATAACAAGAAGAACAAAAAGAAGCATGGTCAGTAGGCTGAGGGAGGAGATTCTCTCCACACCACACAGCTGGAAGGCTGTATCCAGCTCTGGGGTCCTCAGTAAGAGAATAATTTGAAGTTAGGGGATGGTCATGGAAGTGATAAGAGGGCTGAAGCACCTCTCTTGAGCAGGGAGTTGGTGTTCAGCAAGGAAAAGTGAAGACTCCAAGGAAGCCTCACTTTGGAACTTTCAATATATAACAGTGACTTCTAAGAAAGATGGAGAAAGAATTTTCAGCATTGGTTAAAATGTCAACTAGTCTTTAAGTTTCACTTACAGAATAAAGAATGAGAGCACTGATCACACCATCATAAAGAGATGTTAAGCACATTATAGTGTAAAGTATTGCTGTCTATGGTTATCTCTTGGGGATTATCTGAATGAAGTTCAGTTCACCATGAATTAAGTTCATGAACTTTCATAACATCCAAAAATTTAACAATATTTGAGATTCTGCCTACAAACAGATGATGTTTGAACACATATATACGATGCAAACTACTATATGTATGTGTCTTTATGCCTGTCTGCAAACTACAACATATATAACAAACAATTTTCAAATCTAGCATTATAACTTGCTAATATTATGTGGTAAAAAACTCTCACATTTATAACAGCACTGTATACAGATACTAAAGAAATAGTATAAGTCAAACACTTTGGGTTGTAACTCCTCATACATCGTGACTCGTCATACATACCCCTAGACCCTTCACCATGTTCATAGCCCTCCTTTGGATATTCTCTAACAGTTTCATGTCCTTCTTATATTGTGGTTCTCATAACTGCACCCAGTGAACGAGATGAGGCTGCACGGAGCAGAGCAGGACAGCCCCTCTCCTTGCCTGATGGCAGTGCTGGGCCTGGTGCACCCACCCCAGGGAACAGTTGTCCTTTTGGACTGCCAGGGTACACTGCTGGCTTGTGTTCAACTTCTCAGAAACCAGAACCTTCAGATCTCTTTCCATCAGGTTGCTCTTCAGCTTCTCATCTACTAGTCTGAATATTTATTCAAGTTTGCCTCAACCCAGGTGCAGAACTTGGCAATATCTCTTGTTAAGCTTTATGCAGTTGGTTATTTTCCAACCCTCTTAGTCTGTCAAGATCTCTTTACACGGCCTCTGCCCTCAAGGGAGTCAATAGCTCTTCATAATTTAGTATCATCTTTACTCCCTGGATGGTTGTTCTACTGTGGAAATAATTAAATGGTCTATTCAAATAATCATGTAAATATTTCTGGAAATAGTCCTGCCATAATGATTTATTCAGTATGGTTATAGAATTTCTATCCAGGAACATTCCTTGGAGTCAAACGTAATTCATATAAATTCAAATAATGGGATAAAGAATTACATAGAAGTAATAGGCTGGTTTATTTGTTAAAATACTGACATGCATTTCTTGTTTTTATTTTCTTACTTCCAATACAGCTTTTTATATGACATATGAATCTATTTTCATTTTAAAACCAGCTGATTTCCTTATTAGGAAACATTCTAGAAGTGTCTCTTTTACTAAGAGAATTTTGGAAAATGGAAGAATCTTTATAGTAAGTATAACTACTATGGATTACAACTATGGGCACTTATATAGCATAAAATATTTTTTAAACATTCAGTATGTTACTTACAAAACTGCCATACTTTTAATCTGTTGTTTCAAAGTGCTAGCATGATGCCAGACAATTCAGTGTTACTTTACCTAACATTCCTCACATGTGATGTTTTCTCCAGCTTTTTAGAGATTGCTCATTCCATGAACATGATCAAAAATTAGCCAAGTAGGTCTTTGAGCAATTCAGTGTCATTAAAGATATTCTTTATATGTTTATATTTCTATATATTTCATTTTTTAACCAGAGAATTTAGCTTCTCTGTTCATATGATGTGATACTGTCCATTTTATTTCTGGTCTAGCTTTTCTGAGTTTTTCTAAGTGAAAGGGAAGAGAGAAGCATTTATGCCCAATGGCATGGGACAGTACTCTTTATCTCAGACACTATTTCTTGTGCTTCCTTTGCCCAGGGTATCATATTAATTCTTATATTTCTAGAATGATACAAAATAAAGTCCCTCTTAAAACAAAGGGTTGTAAAAGTTGAGGCTTTATATTGCAGTATCTTATGAAGACCAGTTGCACTACAAAACAGGGTAAATACAGCAGATAACTATAGAAACATACTTTCCAGGTAGGATGTTGCTATTAATAATGATATTATGTCTGGATCCTACCTTATGATTACCAAGATTGCATATATCACATCTATTCTTGTATCTATTGCTGACAGGAATGTAAAACTCTGATCAGAAATTTCTCCTTTAACATCTGAACAATTAATTTTTAGGAAAATATCCCTAGGTAGTGACAGACAGCTTGTTGGCTGAATGAAGCAGGAGGGAAGCCTACGTTTAATCAGTTCCACCCTCAGTACTGCAGTGAGTGAAAATTATTATACTTGGCTGCAGGGGACAAGAGGATAATTTGTCCAGCCAAGAAATGAAACACTGAAACCCCCAAAATGATAACATTGCAATATGATTATATGAGATTAACCATCCCCAAAATAGTCCAAAAAATTTAGTGGGACTGAAAAGCAGCAAAACAAAACACAAAATACTGTCTTAATATACTATTTTCAAGTTCTGAGACCAAATCCTTTACAGTAATATCTCCTATGAACTTGCATGTGTATATTGTAGTAGTTTTCCATATGTTTTATATTCCTTTATGCTAACATTTATGCTCAGAGTAAGGCACTTCATTAAAAAAGGCATTTACAAAACAGATATTGTTTGTATTACTAACCAACAAGCTGAAATGCCTGAAGCACTGAACTCCATTTGGTAGATGCATAATAGTGTGTTCTAATTTTTACCTGAAACAGATAACCCAAAGATTTAAAATGCCATTGGGATCAACCTATTGTTGAAATGTACTTTTCAGATATGACCATTTAAGAGCAGTTATGTGAAATAAGCTTAAAGATTTCTGATCTCATTATAATATAAAATCATAAAAACGGTCTTTGGATTCTTTTCTGGATCTTGGCAAAAAGAAAAACATAATAATAATTTTAGAGTTAAGATTGAAATCAATTTTAAAATTTCATAGCACTACACAACCCTGTTAAGATAGCTTGAAGACTCCTTGGTAATTAGAGAAAGAAATGCCTACAATAGCAAAGCAATTATAAATATGAAGGTGAGAGTGTTAAGGGAATAAGACGGATAACAAGATTTGTTTATTTTTTAAATGGAGTATTCATATACATAAGAATATACATATGAATGCAAGGTATTTGGGCAATAAATAACCCAAATGAACCACTGCTAGAGGTTACTTTGAGCTATAAAAATCAGATTCATTTCCAAAGTAAAGAGACTTCAGATGTTGCTTCTGGGGTCAGTTCCATCAGTGAGAAAAGATAAGATACATGTCAGATGGCCTGAACTAGGGATTTTAACAGACACCAGATGAGAAAGTTTAACCAAGACCATTTCTTTAAGGAGTTGTGGTATGGAAGAAATCGAGAGGAGATGAAAAAGGTAACTGCAGCTAAGGTACTCTGAACATTAGCTGGACTGCTTTTTATTCCCCAAACCCACAATGTTATTGCAAAAATATCTATCTTATGCAACCTTTGGTCTGTTGAAACTGTTTACCTCTTGGTGTTTGGTTTGGTTTTCTTTTTAAATATATATATTTTATTACCTGCTTTTAAGCATCAGCTATCTGCCCAGTGTCAGCTAAACGACTACACATCTAAGCCCTTGCAACAACCTGGTGCTACTGCCTCCCAGCCAAGACTTCCTACCCCAACTTGATTTTAATTGCAGAAGGTTGCTTTCTCGTTCAACAAAGCATTGGACTCAATCTCATGCCTTTCAATACCTTATGGAATCAAGAACTTACGTAACATGTTTAAAGTGTAACAAAACAATGGTTCTTTTTACATTAAAAGAAAATACAGTTCTGGCAAGAAATTATGAGACTCTCATTTAATGCTGTTGCTTTCAGATCACATTCAAATAACAATAGGAAAATGTAAAACCACAGTTGGGTAAGAACTACATGGCCACCGAAGGCTCAAAACTTGTCAAAATGTGTTATGCCTGCTAAATGATTAAAAAAAAAGCTTTTATAAAAGTCCAGGAGAAATGTCTGTAAGAGATCTCATCCTTTTTATGAATTACGTGGTAAATGCTAACTGAAATGATTATGTACTTAAAATTTTATTTGCTAACCCAGGCATCACTTCTCAGTTTTTCTTCTCTCATGGGCACATGTTCTACATCATATCTATCGCAGGTCCAATCAGTCCAATCTTCAATAATCACACTATAAAAAAACAAAAACAAAACAAAAGCTTCAATTTCATACTTAGCTACACATGCTAACTTTCCATTCAGAGGAAACAGAGGTGGGATAGTCTCTCTTCAACTATATCAAGGCATTATTCTTTTGACAAAGTTCTGTGGAAAAAAAAAAATAAAAAAATATATATATATATATATATAAGATTACATTCTTGAATGTTGACTGATGTATGTATATATGAGTGTATTTGTGAGTGTTTTCTATCACTGATTTCCTTTTCTCCTTTTTTTTTACCTATTTCTATTATTTGTGGCTTGTTTTAAAACCAGAATATAAAATGTTATACCTGATGCTTTTATCTGAAAAAGGGAGACAATAAAAAGCCTACATGCTTAATGGTCTGTAAGTTTTCAGAGATAACAGAACAGTGTTCTTAACAAGACTGAAAGACAAAAAATTTGAAAATGTCAGAAAATGCTATTGCTTTTACTTCTTAATGGTAAAAATATGTTTGCAAAAAGTTCTCTCTTCCCAAGATGAGCAGCTGTCTCACTTCACTTTGAACAATTCTTAATAAAGAAGAATGTTGCTTTTATTCAAAGAATGCTTAGGCATATTTAAATAGTAAAGTAGACATACTTGAATGAAAAAAAGTCCATTAAAAGATATGTAGGTAATAACAAAAAGTCCAAGCTTAAGTTACGCAACTTTTTTCCTAACTTTCTAAACCATGAATGTGCCTCAGTTCCTATTCATTCTGCTAGGTATTATGAAAACTAAATACAATTTCATAAGCCACTTTCGATTACTAGCAAATCACGCATTGCCACAGAATCAGTGAACAGTGAACGGTTATTGTTAGGGACTCACAATTTTAAACCATTCATCAGGTAGGCTTATTTCACTCTGCACACAGCCATTGTTATCAGATACTTGTGTCAGAATGAATCCCTTGAATGTTTTTAAAATCACAGGGGGATGGATATAATTGATTAAATGCTTCAGCCTGACAAAATAATTTTCTTTGTTTAAACAGTAATTTACATTCCCTTCATTCTTTTCCTGATTAGTAATATCTCTCATTCCTAGGAGGAATGGTTTATGTTAGTCAAACAGGATTTTAGGCAAACCCTGCTTAAGCAACCTAGTGGCCTTCTGTGATGATGTCACTGCATCAGTGGACAAGGGAAGAGCCACTGATGTCATCTCAACTTCTGTAAGGTCTTTGACACAGTATCCTACAATATTCTTCTCTCCAAATTGGAATTATATAAATATGATAGGGGGACTGATCAGTGAATGAGGAATTGGCTACAGGATTGAGTCCAGAGAGTGATGGTCAATGGCGCAGTGTCTGGATGGAGACTGGTGATGAGTGGTGTCCCACAGAGTTTGGTGCTGGGGCTGATACTCTAATATCTTCATCAATGACATCAACAGTGATGTCAAGTGCATTCTCAGCAAGTTTCCTGATGACACCAAGCTGTGGGGCATGGTCAACACACCAGAGGGACAGGATGCATCCAGAGGGACCTAGAGAGGCTTGAGCAGTGGGCCCAGGTGTACCTCACGAGGTTCAACAGATCCAAATGCAATGTCTTCCATCTGGGTTGAGGCAACTCCTATTACTAATACAAGCTTATGGATGAAAGGACTGAGTGCACTCCTGCCAAAAAAGACCAGGGATGGATGGAAAGCTGGAGAATAAAAGAGTCTGAGGTGACCTGATAGTGGCCTTTCAAAATCTAAAGGGGAACTTCAGGAAAGAAGGGGACAGACTCTTTAGCGGGGTCTGTGGTGACTGGTATAACAAGGAGAAATGTCTGCAAGGTCAAAGAGGATAGATTTAGGTTAGATATAAGGAAAAAATCTTTTACAATGAGGGTGGTGAGGCACTGGAACAGGTTGCCTAGAGATGTGGTTGATGCCCCATCCCTGGAGTCTTTCAAGCCAAGGCTGGATCAAGCCCTGGACAACCTAATCTAGCTGTACATGTCTGTTCATTGCAGGGGAGCTGTACTCAATGGCCTTCAGATTTCCCTGTCAACTCTAAGGATTCTATGATTATATAATTCTAGTCAAATGAGGTATCCAAACATAGGTAATGTGTCATAATTTCTTCCCACAGACAAAATTTAGGTAAGCTTAATCACTGAAGATTAATCATCCCTATTTATCTTCTAGTAGGTTTAGATTCACAGCTCACTGAGTTCAGGTTACATATGTTCATGTCATTAAAATTTCATCAGTTTTTTTTCAAAGCATTTACCCCCAATACCCAGCAGTAATACTGTGTCATAAAAGTAATAAAATGGCAGTAGTAAAATAGATGCCACATCTCATTCCGACCTATAAAGTCTTAGCTCAAAAAAAGTGATCTGTAGATTTTGACTCAATAGAACATCACTGATGCACATAGGAAGCATTTGGTAAAAGGCAGAATTTGATATGTGTACATTCTGTATATCAGACTGTATCATATAGGAGGAAATTGTAAGAGACTAATATTTTATACTATTGCCTCAAAGTTTGCTGATGAACATGTCCGAACATGTCCAAGCTAGTCCTGGGCAAGGGTTGTGAAATCCTTTGTCTAAGGGACGAGCAGATGGGCGTGTCCTGGGGCAACGAAAGAGAGATAAGCTGCAGCTCAGTGGCTGCTGAACACTCTTTTGTGTGGTACTCATCTCCATGGGGTGATAGCCATCTCAGGAGACACCTGCCTGGCACTCTAGCATGGGATTTGCCACATAGACAAGAGAAATGGAGGATAAAAGAGGGATCAACCACCATGAGATTGTTGTTGGTTGGTGTTCTTCCATTGGAAACCTCATGAGCTGATCCCTGCTGCTGAACTGAAAACAAAACACTGCTCTTCAACCACTGATGACACAGTTGCTCAAATAGTCATTAAGAGAGATAACTCAGAAAACTTGTTTGGGATTAATATATATAAATATAAATATAAATATATATATATATATATATATTTTTTTTTTAAGATTAACTGCAACTGTTGCTTCTGCTATTTCACCACAATGCCACACACATACCTGAACAGGGAGGCAATGTGTAGGTCTGAGAGGGAGAAGTGATTTGTAGAATCAAACTCTATAACCACAGAGTGGTTACAAAACATGTATGTTTATTCAGCACTGTGCACACACACACACCAGGTGCAAGGGGGATACCCCCTCACCTAACTTGCACACTGAAGGAAAAAGCATCTACGTTTTTAAGAGCGTAGTGCACACATGTTGTTAGATTTCCAAGAACTGGGGTAGATTATTACAATTAATTCTAAGAAGTCATTTCCATCAGCACTGCCTTGAATTCCTTTGGATGGGCATGCACTGTGCCCCTTGGTAGTTGTGGGCAGGGGTTCTGAAGATGAAGGTCATAGATGCTGAGCACTTTTCACCTCACTGCAGTTGGAGACGCTGATCCAGCTTCTTCTGGTCGCTACCTTACTGTGGTTTTGCAATATCAGCTTGATCTATTACAATAGCCTATCAGTACCTTCCTCGCTATCAGCATTCCTTATTGTTCTTGCTCAAGGTCCATCCCTTTCCTCTGTTATGCTCAATTGTTAAGTTTTATTTTGACCCATTCTTATCTCAGAAGTATCCATTTGTTTGTAATAACTCACTCTGATTTTAAAACTAAAGCATTAGTTGCCATTATTTAAAATAACTGTGATATTCATTCAAGTAACCAAAAAATGTCGCAGAATCATACTGCTGCTGAAAACAACTAATCCATAATGAGGAATGGTAGCTGAAAAAAAGGAAACTATGGTTCTTTTATTGGGCAATGCAGATCTGAGACAAAATTAGTCTTTATTTTAGAAGGAAAATAATATCCGCTTTTTTTATCCTCAAATCCCATTCCCAAGGACTTTGTCTCTCTTTTACACGTGGTTCACAAACACTCAGTGAACAAAAGATGGTTATCTTGTCTTGAAAGCTACAGTCTTTAGGAAAACAACACTGTAATAGATAATAATGATACTTTTCTAAAAGACTTATTCACAGATGATTTGACAAGACAATTCACACTTTAAAGTTTTTGTCTATCTCCCCTTTGCCTACAGTCATTGTTCTCTGTTTTTGTTATAGGCAGCATCTTTATTTGATAAAAAAAATAAAATTCCAATGCACATATTACTTAAAAAGTTTTAAAATCACATAACAGGATAACTATTCCAGAGTACAACCTGTGATACACAGGCTGAAAACAGTGTTAATAACTGTGCAGGCAGAAATAACATCTTTGCATAGCTTAATCTTTTACTTCTTTACAGAATTAAAAGGATTTTGTTGGTGATGGTGGTGGTATGGTGGTTTTCTTTTTGGCTTGCTTTTGTCTCTTAATTTAGTCTATGCCACAGTATCCATGTAACTACCATATGACAGTTAATCAATTTCCTAAGTTTCATCTTTCACTTTCCTTTTGATCCTTTGGTTTCCTCCTAGCTAACAGCTGTTTGGGGGGCATTTCCCTTAAATACTGGGGACAGAAACCAACGTTTTCTTTAAGTATTTTTCCTTTATCTGTTTTCCTTAGGGTTTCTGCTAACAGAGATTAAAGGCAGTAATCTAATTTATGGGATTTCTACAGACTCATGGGGAGGATGAACATAATAGGATATTAATGTTTTCCTCATATGCAAATGAAGTAAAATGAGAAGGTTGATTTTCTTTCTCTTCTTTCCAATGCATAGTGTAGGAAGAAACCTATTTGATACTACAGTTTTTAAAATTCAAAGCTATGACTCACCTAGAACTGAACTCTTAAAAAAGATTCTTAATCATAAGACCGTTGTTGTTTATATACCTTGTGAAATCTCTAGATTTGAGAAACATATGAAAAAGGAAAGCTTCGGGGTGAATCCAATGGATGTATTTTTTTTTTTAATTTCTCTTACATTCTTATCTTTCTTTCAGAAGAAAATAAGTTGTACTTCTATTTTGCAGTTACATTATCATTTTCAATAACAGCCATTGCTTTGGCAGGATGCTAAAACAGTTGACACTCAAGAAACAGAAAGCACAAAAAAATATTAACACATATAACCCATAAAATATCACAATTAGAAAACAGACCAAGCAATAAAGCCTTCTTTTGTTACCTCTATCTGTAAATGTATGTGCAGTGCACTTCTCCCTCTGGAATAGCTAGTCACTAATCTTAATTACATTCCTTAAAAAGATTGTTATGGAAAAGAAGGCTATCACATTCTTTCACCAAAATAAAGAAGGATTATCCAGTTAATCAAAATAGTCTCCTCTGTACCATATTATGTTCTAATGATTACAATTAATTTTTGCAGTTGCTTTATAGAACCTTAGACGCCATGCTAAGGGTAATTGTAGAAAAAGATTCTGACATCCAGATGAAGTGGAAGCATAACCTCTTGGTTCAGGCATAGAAATGAAATACAGAGGACTGCTTCCATGTACCTTGATTCTTTTGGTTAAAATGGGGATAAAGTTGAAATAATCTCATACATTCTGAGTATTCTTTGAAACAAAAGCTATTTGCATTTCAAATCTCAGTGAAGACTGAGTGCATTGGGCACTAAAATTGCACAGCTGTCCATATTTTTAATCATAAAATGCTATTGTTTTTAGATTGCTTTTTGCATTAACTTTTGTGCATTGTGTGCGCTGCATGAATGTAAACTAACAGTTCACATTCTCTTCAGCAGGATTTTAGTAATTTCTCATTCAGCTTAGCCATGGAGGCCACAGGGAGACAAAAACTGGACTCCATTTCTTAAAACTGAATTTATGATAAGCTCATTAATAGCATAAGTGCAGGGGAAGCTGGCTTCCCTATTTTAAGGAGAGGTCAGTTCCTACAGCTTGGTCCTGTTGACTTTGAAGCAGACAAATGAGAGCAAGATGAGAAAGGACTGCAAGGTATCAGTGAAGGTGTAGGACTTGAGGGGGATTCATAGGGGACAAATGTTTTTCCCTTCCTTCTACAGCTTGCTCTATCATGTGTCCTCAATCTCCCCATGGCATACAGGAGTAGCTACTAAATGTCTGGAAATGACTAGCTCCACTACTGATACATGAGTGAAAATGTACCAGCTCTGGCTGATGGATTATACTGAGTTTTGAGAACTATGGTCTGTGCAAATTTTGTAAGATCTAAAAACACTGGAGGCACAATACAACGAATAATGTTTTCTTGAGAAAGCACCATGTTTGCTGGCATGGCTCTGAAGACTTTTGTTCCAATTAGGTTTGCACAAATTTTGTGCGCTCTGATTTCACACATACTCCAGAGCTTTTCCCTCTGAGCAATCTCTTAACAAATTCAGAAGTTTTATTTTATGTTCTGTAAGGTAGAATCTATATTTGAAGGCATTACATAAATATTTTGATCACTAATATTTTTCTGATAAAAAGTTAAAGCACTTACTTATTTTTTTTTCCTGAATGGTGTATTTCAATGGTAACTAACTTCGATAGTCCAATTTTAAAGCAAATAATCAGAATTCTCAATTAATACAGAAGTTCAGATTATGTGATTCCTTTCAGATCACCTCACATAACAGTTTTTTAATTCCAAAAGATTATGCATGATGACAGAGAAAATTACAGAAAAGGTAATGAGATGAAATTTCTGATGAGAAATATTTGGAAAATTTCTATTTCTGTAGTGAGTTATTGTCATCAAATCTCTGAGGGTGCAACAACAGACAAACATGAGTGGATATGGGTAATGGCTGTGTTAGTAAACAATGCAGTTGAAACACAAGAGCAAGACCTTATACTATGTAGACTTGCATTTGATTTGATATGACCAAAGATAGCCTGGGACTTAAACTGGAGTAATGTGCTTGTGGAAAAGAAAACAATCTCTCAGATGGCGAGTAATTATATACTGAAAGTTTATCTGAATATAAATTTCTCTCAGAAAAAGAATATTCCATGTGTTTAGAAATCAAAATCCATTTTTCCACAGAACAGGTGAAAATCACATCATTACTTGCCTCTAAAAACTGAAAAAATATCACAAGCTATTCCACAGCTATTTCCTTCTTGAAAGCTTTTTTTTTTCTTTCCTAAAAGTAGCATGATCTTGAATTCACTCCTTCAGCGTCCCGCATTGTCAGGGTTGCCAGAATATTTAGCCCACTTACTATGCCAATCTACCATTCCCAGCTGCAAGTAATAAGGTGTTTCATTATCCAGTCATGGTGTTCCTTGAATGTATTTACTTTCAGTAATGTCAGATATTCAAGCATATTTTCACTGTAATTGTTAAAGAACAGAATTTATAGTTTGCAAGCAGTGTACAGTGTTTATCTTCCCTCTACCAACCATTGTAAGCTACTATTACCTCTTCCTCACAGATGCATCTTATAGTTGTCTTTTCAAAAGCAATCACAATATAGAGAGGTGCACACTAGAAGGAGTGACCAATACAAGGACTATCCTGTAATAATTACTAACTGAAGATAAAAAGGCCTTAATACTCCCACCAGCAGAGAGAGGCTGCAAATCAGCATGGCCAGAAGAATAAATACAAACAGCTTGAATGAATTACTGGGAGAAATGAGATTACCCTGAAATGAAAATATCTCTATAAAGATCTGATATTGGCAATTTACCTTTTCTTTTATACAATAATTTATTAGCAGCTGATTCAAATTACAAAAAAATAAAATAAAAATAATAAGATATGCATAGGGACTAAAGAAGTATTCACAATCCTTTCTGTCTCCCATAGAAAATGAACATAACGCTGCAGCTATGGGAATAAGAGCCATAAGACCACTGATAGAGAAAATAAAAGGAACATAGTTCTTGGACATTATGATCAATGAAGTCACCTAGGAATAACAAGAACTTACTTCTAATTTTTGGTTTCAAGGCAATGAAACTCTATAATTGGTGTAAGTATAGAATGCTACCATTTCTCAACTTTCCGCTGTCATTCAAATTTAAGTGTGGTTACAAAAATAGTCAATCTTTCAGGATACAGTGCAGGTATTTTGCTTGCCTACATTACCTTGTAGAGCCCTCCATTTTAACAATAGAAAAAAATACTCTCTTCATACATCTGTCTTTGTAAGAGGAGAAACCCAGCTCAATGAACTTTAAAAAAGATCAGTGCTACCTGCAGGTCACTTCTGTTCTTTATTTGGGAAGCATTCAATTGTCTTTCAATGGTGTTTTGCCTATAGAAAAATTCAAAACCTAGTTTCTTGCATGGCCCTAGTCAGATATGTGGTTCGCTTTTTAGACACTAAATACTTTAAACTAGAAAATAATATATAACCTTTCCAACAGGTAACTTTTTTAAGGTGAAAATTTACACTCAAGATGAATTTTGTGACATTCTAGGGGATCATTTCACCAGCAAGCATAACGATCTTACTCAAAGCAAGCTAAATCAGTAGGAGACTTTTCGTTTACTTGATACGGCTGCTGATTAACTGTCTACTGTTGACAGCAACTGACAACAAAAATAGTGTAACATGTCAATTTTAAAAGCCACATTTTAATATTTTTTGTATATTTCTTCATTCTGCTATTCCCATCTTGACTGTCAAGTTCAGTATTGTTATTAAGACTTTTTTCAGCCCTACACAACCAATGTAGAGTAGTTGATAAAGAAAAAAAAAACCCTTATTTCTTTAGCTGTCGTGTCAAACAATTTTTAATCTGTTGACCAAGAGCTCTTAAGCAAGTGGAGAAAATCCGCCTGTGAAATTATCATAGTGATGAAAAGTTCAAAGGCTAGGCTATTTCTGAAATTTAGATCCAGGCTCATGGTATGCCCCCTTCTAGCTTGGGAATTTCTGAGCCTGAAGCGCAGTAATATCATTCTTAAAATGTATAAATAAGATAATTGATAGTTAAATTATCTATTCTTACTGAATAAGCAGTTTCTACTATAATAACTCTCTGGCTTTCCTGTAATCTCAATTTGAAATGCTTGATAGAGAGATATAAAATCATCTCTAAACTGTTACAAATGTCTTTTGATATACATAGAACAAAAAAAACATAACGTTCTTTGGGTGAACTTTCTAAAAAAAAAAAAACACTTTAAATGACTATTTTACAGCTTCTCTAAATATCTAAATATATCTGTAAAAAAGAATATGTTATAGAAAATGTAGTAGACAAAATACATTAGCTCTAGTATGGAACTGCTGGTTCACAAGTGCAGTTCATATACTGTCTTAAAAACTTTTGAAGATGAATCATCACAGAGCATCCCAAAATTATGCCTAAACTCTCATAATAACCATACCTGGTCTAAGGCTCTAGCTTCACAAGAGGCAGAAGGCTCATAATTAAAGCCTGAGGTTACTTGACAATATTCATAGTAAGACCAAGAAACCTGTCACACTGATCAGTTCAAAAACCTATTACCATATTGTGTCAATTGGGATTCAGGAGATCGCTGTTACCTAAGAGTTAGACTGGACAGCTTCTTGCAATATTTGTGCAACAGAAAATACAGCTCTAGGTCTCAATCTCCCTTGTAAGTGGTCTCAAAAAGTCAGTATAAAAATGATGAATGAAAGTCCTAGACATCAGTGTCAGAATTCTGTTCAAATAAAATATAAGAGAAGAAATACAATCAGTGAAAATATTGTGAGATAAAAGGGAGGCAAATAATGTTCTTACATACATCATATTACTATTATTGCAGAAATCATTTTTCTGCATCCCAAGAAAAATGTCATGTTCTTATAAACAAGAGCAAGCAATTTCAAGTTGTTGCCAATGTTTGGGTATCATGTAAATTCAAGTATAGTGTTAGCATACATAACAAACAGCGTGGAACCTGCTTGTAGAAACAAGCTCAATAAGTGTGACTGCTAAGACTGTTAATATTCGATAGGGATTTACAATAGACATATAGTTAACTTCTGCAAAATCTTACAATACTAGGCATGTTATCATTATGTAACTTTTTAATTGATAGACTACTGAATCATATTACTTACTGACATATGTAATATAACTGCAAATTATTTTACAAGTTGTATTCCATGAGAATGCACATTAGATTTTCAAAGGAGTTTTGATAATGAAGCTCCATTTGAAAAGAATATTAATATATAAGTATTCCCATTTTTTTCTCTTAAATGAGAAAATTTTAGTGAAAACTGCATAAGGCATTGAGTAAACAAAATATATTCTTTCACAAAATGATGACATTGTATAGGGACAAAATATCAATACAAATGCCATGCTTAAGATTTAAAAATATACTGTTTAAATACTTGATATTTTAAATGCATGGTTTGACAAAGAAAACAATACAAACCTTTTTCTTCAGAGTTATTTCATTTAAAAATGATGATATGCCATTCAAAGCTGGCAATATTCAAAGTACAGCAAGATGCTAAACAGCAGTAAATTATAACAAAAAAAATGAGTCTTAAACATTGACAGGACTATTCAGATGGGCAAACTGCTCTGTCTGTTAAAACTAGGTGAACAATCCTGTTATCATAAAACTATTAGTTTACTAGGTTCTTGAGACCTCAGCTATATTTTTCATGCAAAAAGTGGTAGCCAAACAGAATCTGAGTGCAACGTCAAGGATGGACAAACAAAAAGATAAAACTACGTTAATTGTAATCTATATATCTCAGTTACCTATATGTAAACCAAATATGTTTACTTTTAACAAGCTCTAAACTAGCTCTATAGGTGAGATCACCTTCCATTGAATTTTGTTTTCTGCTATGTCCAGATTGTCCTTTGAGATCTACTGCCTGAATACTGAGGGAGACCAACTGAGAACACATTGAACACTTAGTAAATAAAATAATAAATCTCTATACCATTTAGCGTGTGAGATGAAACAAGATCACAGCCCATGGTGATGCTGAGAAAAAATCCATGAGGTATCTATAATTCATCAACTGAACAGCAGGAATATCTAAAGCAAGATTTTCAAAGGAAAACAATTCAATATTTTCCTATTTAACACTGACAAAGTATATGAAAGCGTATAGAAAGAAAAGGAAGAATTAAACTTTCAGAAAGAATATAGCAGTGTGACAGGTGAATTTGAAAAGTGAGAGAACTTGTGGGGCAGAAATTAAATCTATATGTTGCAGGAATATTGTAAAAAAGGGGAAAAATATTTGAAGATTTCACACTTTGAAAGCACCCGTAGTAAAAGTGAAAAAGTTTGAGAAAAATGTGAAATCTATATTTCTAGTTGTTAAGCATATATTCTGTGCACTTTTATACCTGAAAGTAAAACAGAAAACTACTGGATAAGTAACTCCCACATGCACAGCCCACCAAGCCACCCACACCTTGCTTGTCTAGCAGATAGTATGCTTACAGCTCTTGTTCTCATGGAGAGAAGCAGGGATTTAGACAATTTCTTGATGACAGAATACTTGGTAATGGTGGTTTAACAGCTGAAGAGTTTATTTTTTAAAGTGCTTTTAGAGGATCGTTAAGAAAAAAAAAACATTCTCCAATTATCTGTAGAAGATGTGACATTGAGGAAAACAATATTAATGCAATCAGAGTATCAATTATAACTTAATTTTAATTACAAAAGAATTGTGGTGATAACTAAGAAATAAAATACATTTGAAAGCTTATTTAGACTAGATAAATAGACTAGCTCTATTAGAACTAGGCTGTTCCTTAGTTTAAAAATTAGACAAGAATATGTAAGTGATCTACTCTTTTTTTTTAACAGCTCATTATGAGAGCTAGCAGAAGAAACGTTACAAAAATTTGCCATTATTTCAAAAAGTTTTCAATCCTCACTGCAGAAATTAAGTATTTTATAATGGGTAGATATAAAATACTCTATACCATAGGAAATAACTTGACAAATTGCTTGGAAATTAAATATGTGATAAAAAAACAGGGATCATTTGGTGTTCTATGTCAAATATCAAGACATACCACAAGGAAAATCATGAGATGGTTGATATGATGGTAGATGTCTCAATCATGGGACAGTTAACTGAAATAAAAAGACACCAGACTATGAGGATTATCACAGCCCATACTGGAATTGAAGCAGTAATAACTACATTTCTTCATCAGATTTGGAACCAAAGTACAGAAACCTTTAACATATCCTTATTGAATAGCACAGTTAATTCAGACAGCATTTCTTCAAGTTGTATACATTGTGAAAAATCTAAGACTGTGATAAGTATATACCCATAGCAGAGAGCTGCCATACCCAAGTATTGCTTTACTGTACTTCCAGTACCTAGAAAGGTTCACTCATTGTTGCCTTCAGATTTCAGCTTTGTGACATTCTCTATTACAGGATGACTTTGTCAAATACTTCTTTTTTTGGAGCTTGTTGATAACACCTGGACAAGAAAAATGCAACTCTCGTTTCTTGCTCCAACAACAGTTCATGGATTAATACTGTATTCAGCCTTTTAAAGAAAAATTCTAAAGATGAGAAAAAGATTACTGTTTTCACTCCAGTATTATTTACTACTGAAATCTCAGTGTCCTGCAAAGTCACAACTTAGATTTTTTCTTTTAAGTTCATGAATAAGAAAGAAGGAATTGGGAACAAGCACTAATGTATATTTTAAGTGTACAATGATAAGATATTACAGTATAAGATCTTTCACATTCATATATGGATAATACTGCTCCAAAGGTGAAACCTCAACAGCACAAATATAGAACAAAATTAAGGGGAAGATGTTACTCAGTTGGCACAGTATTTACACTATCATCAGTGTGATGCATAAATATTTTATAATACACAACTGTATCTGCATTGTTCATGGTAATTGTACCATAGATACTTGTCACGCTCCAATATAAAGGAGGGCGACGAAGGTTCATTTGATTATGTATATACCCAGCGTGAGATTAAGAAACAACGGTTCAAATGTTGGTCCGACCAGTTTATTACCACTATAAACCAGGGAGATGGGGAAGGCGGACACTGTTAGGGTGATGGGGAAGGGAAGGCGAGCGATAGGAAAGATAGGAAGGAAGCAAGGGCTTGTACAAAGCAGGGATAGTCACCAGCCAGGATCCCAGGGGCGGTCCGGTTGCAAGCGGCTCCGACGGTCCGAAGCAGAAGAGCAGGGGCGGCAGAAGCGGGGAGAACAGCAGCAGCGACGGGCAGCCCTGAGCAGCAAGCAGTCGTCCGTAGAAGCAGCACCGGGTCAGCACAGGAGGAGGGGTGCGGGGTCAGCACGGGAGAAGCGGCGAGGGGTCAACCCCCGGAGGGGCAGCAGCGAACAGTGATCAGCTCGTGAGGTCTCTCCAAAGAGAAGGCCTCTCCAGGAAGCAGCAGGCAGTGATCAGCTCGGGAGGTCTCTCCTAAGAGAAAGCTTCTCCAAGAGAAAGCCACTCCAGAGAAAACCCTCCAACTTCGTGGCTGCAGGACCCCTCTATTTATCTCCCAGATTTCTCCAGTCTACGTGACGAACCCCTCGAACCTCTCCTGCTTGGGCATCAGGCGGGTATCGCCTAAGATGGTTATCTCCCCCTGGAGATGAGTTCCATAAACGAGTGTTCTCCGGTCATTGAGCTGCAGCATCAGGGGAGTATCACCTGAGATGGTTATCTTCCCTTGGAGGGGAGTTCCACAAAAGAGTGTTCAATGGCCACTGAGCTGCAGCTTAGGCCGCCCCAGGACATGCCCATCAGCTTGTCCCTGAGACAAAGGATTTCACAACCCTTTCCCAGGACTAACTTGGACATGTTCGGACATGTTCATCAGCAACCTTTGAGGCAATGGTAAAAGATATTAGTCTCTTACAATACTATAATGGAAAAAAATGTCAATATAATGCAAGCCTTGAATAAACCATGGGGAAGAAAAGGCTGAAGGACAGAAAAATAGAGTAATGACAATGTTTATCGGAGCAGAGTGTTTAATGATAGATGAAGAAGCATCAAAACAATGGAGAGTTAAGTGATCGATAGTCTTGCACTACTGTAGAAGAAAAACAGATGAAGGAAAAGTAAAGGACATGGTTGTTGTGTATTTAACAGCCTGGCAAGGATATTTGAAATTGCCTGTAGATCATAGAACTTTCTAGTTGTCTGTCATTCTATTAAATTTAAGACACTGATATCTTAAATAATTCATTGTCAGTATAGAAAGTATAGTTGGATTTACATGGAACCCATGACAGCTCCTGAAAAGAAGAACAACAGAATTATAAAACTAGAATATTTATTTATTTATTTATTCATTCATTCATTCCAGGACTGGAACAATGAAGCTGGGAAAAAGAGAGAAAACATGTGCAGTTTATCCTTGGAAGTAGACATGGAAAAATTAGCAAGATGATGGTCCAAAATTCTAACTTAGAAAGGAAAAGGGATTTAAAAAACTAATAAATAAATAAGATGGAAAGTAGGACTTCTGAGCCAGAAGACATAGTAGAAAATGTATATAGGCAGTCTTGTTAGAGACCACAAAAGAAGAAAGAGTGATAGGAGTTAAAAATAAAGTCTTGACATAAAAGCAAACATAAGAATTGAAAGGACCCTAATGAATAAAGTAGGAAAAGAAATCGTATATGTAGTTAATGGGAAAGTAATACACCAGAAGTCAGGATAAGTACTGAGCCTAGATGGCAGGAGCAGCAGTCAGCCATATCACTACTGCGGCTTAGAGACATGGTCGTGCAGCTTATCTTCAGTTCTCTGTTGGGAAAGTCTACTCATCAGAGACTTTATAATTGGAATTGCTAGACTTTTTAAGTGCTTATTTTACAGCTGAGAATGAGCCTACCGCTCTGGAAATCAAGAGGAGGAGATTTTGAAATGAAGAAGAAAGATATGCAAGCAGTTACAATTGATTTTCAGAAATAGTTTTTGAAGTGCAATTCCCCAAAATAAATCTTGTAAAAGCAAATAAACTTATTCTCTCTATTCTGTCTCCCTTTCAAATAGAAAAGAAGATTTAAAAAGGAGAGAGACAAAATCAAAGTAGCAATTCATTGCCCAAGTCAAAAGGTACTTTGAAATCAAATCAAGCCAAATGATCATGGTTCAGAGCAAAGAAAAAATTTTGAAGATGTAATTTCATCTTTGTGTATCCATAGTCATCATTATGCTGAAACTTAAGATTTACTGTCATGTTACTATTTCTTCTATTTCTGACACTTGCTTCCACGCAGTACATTACAGCACTCTTAGATATATTTCCTTTTACTTCAAAAAATCTATTCTGTATTGTTTTTCATTTTAAAATGTGTTGTAATCTTAGAATCAGTGCTACTTATTTTAAATAAATCATCTCTCTGAATTCATTTCTCAGTCTATGTGCTGGTATTTCTCCTAGAATTTCTGCCTTAAAATCTCCAGCCTAAGTTATAAGAGTTGCTTCTGTAACTATAAAAAAAATAAGTCAAATAATAAATAAAAAATTCAGCAGCTAACACAAAGGCAAGGGAAAAACAATAGTGCAAAAACATTCCAATATTTGCTCCTTTATATTTTTGGTTTTGGTTTGTTTTGGTTGGAGGCAGTGGGGTAGGGAAGACTGTCTCCATTAAAGAATAATTCTCCAACATAATCAAAGTATTTTGCAGTTACTTTTGGATAAATTCCCCTGTGGAAGACTTTTACAGCTTAAAATATGTAATTTCTAAAAATTAAAAACAGGAAAGATTTATGATACACTCATTTAAAACATAAATTAATGATAGCCTCATTAAATAATATTCAGGTAGTTTGGATTAAAATGTACTATAAAGCAAAATATTTTCTTTTGGAAGTTCATTCTATGAACCAAAATAGCTTTGGGATTTTAATTTGTTCATGTCTAAAGGAAAAGGCAATTTTCAATTTATAAAGTGCATTGGATCAGCTAGAGGTTTTTGTTTTATTTTTTCAAGAATATATTTAAAGTACTCAGCCAAAGTATTGGTATATTTACACAAATTCTCACCTATTATGCAAGGTTCATTATGCATCATGAATAAGACTTTAACTACCAACAATTAGAGCCTCAAGTAGTTTATTACATTAACTCAAAACAGAAAACCAATTTCATTCCCTCAGCTAACATGTGGTTTTACGGTTTTAATGCTACTTTATGTGGAAGTAGATGAGGAGATTCAAAACTAAAAATACTGAGACATGAGAAAGAAAAGAATGAACAAGCAGTCAGTAGCAGCAGTCCAGCTCTTCAAGACATTTCATTAAGAATAAGAAAAAAAGGAAGAACATTTAACTTAACTACATCAGTGGTATTCAGTTATTTTCAAAAGATTCATAGTATTCAGCTAGGGAAAGAAAAACATTTTGCGGAGTTGAGAGATGCCTAAAATCTTGGTGGAGGGGTTGAGGACACATGAGAATTAATTTTAATTACCTTATAAATGAGTTAATATTTTAGCAACATCTAATATTTGCTGAAAGAGTTAAAGGAAATACACTTTCTTGTTGGTTTTCTTTTTTTTTTTTTTTTATGTGAGAAACTTGCATTAGCAACAATGTTGTAATAAATATTAGCTTTCTAGGACACTTTCATATATCTGATAGTTGATTGCTTATTGAGTGGCCAGGACAATTATTAAATGGAAAAATATAAAAATTAAAAATTAAAAATCAAGAAACTGGGAGAGGGAAGATTAAGGCCTGCAGGTCTGCATGATAATTTTGAAAATAGCTTCTCAGGAGTATTTGAGCCACATGCTATTTACTTTTAATCTACTTCTGACAGTCATATGACTAGAGTAGAGAATTAATATAAATAGAATGTATCATAAAAATAGAAGAAAAATATACTGGCAAAGACAGTATTTCTAAATTACACTTATTTTCCTTAGCTCTTCAAGTTAAGTTTAGCGTAGTCAGGAAACTGAATCCCCAGTGAACTCAGTTCTTACTGTGAGTGTGGTTGTGTGCCTATTTCTTTCGATCAGTAGAAGGCTAAAGACACTTCCACACTCATCCTGGGAAATAGGAAGTGCTACAGATTTCAGTTTTCTTCCTTAGATATTGAAAGCAGAGAGGTACTTGCTGGATCCAGCTATCTATACACAGTGTTTCTGATTCTAGAATGTTAGTGTCTGATTTAACAACTCCATACAAAAAAAGTAACTGATAGATTTTTTATTCTTGATTTAAGAAGCCATAGCCCCAGATAATCTGATCTTTTTCCCATCTGCTTCTCCAGAACAACCCCATTAGAAGATCTATTCAGCATCTTTTCTTCTCTTTAAGACTCTTTCATGCCCACAGCAGTTCTGCAGTGTTAATTGAATGTCTTCTAGACATTTCTGTTACTGCATTCATAGTTCATATAAATGCTTAACATTTTTGTTCATATACTCTTAAAGCTCTTAGATCATTAATTTGGCAATGAACTGATTTTCCAGTTCCTTAGTAAAATTCATGTCCTTTAATCAAGTCCTTATCAAACCAATGGGAAATATTAATACAGCCAAGATTTTGTGTCCTTTAATCATAGATATGCTCTCGTACGTGCCTGACCTCCAAGAATATAACAGATAAATTCAAAAATTTTGTAAACACTTTTAGTAAAAAACGATTTTTTTAAAGGGCAATTAGGAAACCGATTGATGTAACAGTCACAGTGATGTAGATATTACCATTAAAATGAGTTTAGAGTGAGAAACATTTAAAGAAATTTCATGGCACTTAGATGGGAAGGCAACAGATGCTCTCTGAAGGAGCAATACGTATTAATGATGTGCGGCCTATGTATTCTTTTCTGTCTCTTTAATGTTCATTTTTATGGTAAAAATGATGGCAATAATAAGAGTCACAAAATATATGCAATTGACTGTGTTTTTGATACTTTCCTTATATTAAGTAATTAAACCACAGTGTTACTACTCCTATGTATATATAAATCATTGTAGGGTAGCTTTCAAACCAACTGTCATAGCAGAAGTTGATTTTGCAATAATTATAGAGCATTAGCAATAGTGTGCTTAGACTGTAAAGTAAGCTTTAGGTTTACAGTTAAATAGAAATGCAGAAATAAAAAACAAATGATATCACAAAAAATCAAGGAAAGTCTGCTATGCCTAAAAGCAAGGCCCAAATTCAGCAAGGTGCATTTAGATGAGTTATTGTACCACACTTCACCTGTGAATTTGGCTTTGTGGTTTTCCAGTTTCACATCAAGCCTCATCATGTAACAAAGAAAAGAAAAAAGACAGTAACCCAGATCTTGCCAAATACACTAAAAAAAATGTTACCCTGTAATATCAAGAGCCAAAGCAACACATCTATGAGAAATGCTGCAGAAAATACCCTGCTCAGCTTTCCAGCACTTATGCCAAAATTAAGTCATCTAGCTCTAATTCACAGCTTAGCTCTGCTAATGTTTGCTGGCAGCATGTTGTCTTTGGTTACTGAGCAGCTTTTAAGAAGCACTAAACCACCTTATTTTAGACCAATTATCTTGTTCTGTACCCACACGGCAACCCTGCTTGTGTGAACTTTCAGGATAACAAAAGAAAAGAAAGAAGTGAGGTAAGTTTCCTGCTATTGAAACCACAGCCCACAGATGTCTTTTTACATCTTGTTTCAGTCTCATTAAAAAAATCTGTATCCCATTAAACCACTGTGGCTTCTCAGTCAATTTATTATGACTAACAGAATGCATTTCATAACAAAAAGTCCAGTTAACAAGCAATTAAAGAATCTTTGATTAATCTCCACTGATGTGATACCTGATTAGCTATTTTCTGAAGGCTGAAACAGCTCTTTCTATTGCCTTTCATTTTTTTCTAATAGTAGGTTTTGTTACCTGGCATGAAACACCTGTAGAATTTATCATGGTTAATTTGCATTTAAATCCCTTGAAGAACTGCTCATAAAATTTTATATTTTTTCCTGTGTTAAAATTGTTTCCAAACACAAAAAGGCATTTCTTTGCCCACAGAACAATCACTGTGTTCCTTTTCCTTCTACTATGCAATTAAAACAGGTTACTACCAAATCAATACCCATTTCACAAAACACATCCCTTGAACGTCTTTTTTGTCTTCTTCATCTAGCATGTCTGACCTATGTATTTATTCTGCTGCTTCTCTGCAGCAAAACATCAAAATTCTAAAACAAAACAAAGCTCAAGCATGAATTCTTGTGCACAGCTGCAGGTTTGAAAAGGAATAAAGCATATTCCAATCTATCTCAAACACCACAGTGTGCTAAGGGCTTTACAGGGATGTTATAGAGTATAAAATACCTATCTAGAAGACTATGATTTGAAGAAGTATGAGTAAATAGTTGAACTCACTATCAAACTCAACATGAAGCACTTATTATGGTAGTTCTAGAACTTATTTTATTAGTATTTACAGGAATTGATAGGTAAACAAATATCAAGCAACTATTGCAACTGTTTGAGAAAAATGACATCACATGATGAGTGGGACTTATCCTCCTGTGCTCCTTTATTTCTTTCTTTCTCCCTGCTGTCCTGGTGAGAAGTACTGAAATATGGATTTCTGAGAATTCTTAAAGAGCTATGAGATAGAGCTGTATGGAACTGTATTGCAGGAGTAAGTACATGAAGCTTTGAGGAACATTACTAAGGAGGACACACAGGATGGAAGATAGATTTGCAGTAGAAAATATATTACTTAGCATATGCAAAAATGGGAAGGGCAGATGAGGCAAATGTCAGCCCTAAAGGTGGAATGTAGACTTCCAGCTCACATGAAGGAAAGGAAGGACAAGTCAGTCTGGGGAGATGCAGGACTTGGTCAAAGATCCTGGCACAATAAGTAACTTTGAGGTAACATCCATAAAAACTGAAAGCAAATGAGGGTAGAAAGGCAGATATGTAAACAGTCAAACAGGAAACCCATATAAGCTTTTAGTAGTGGATACAGAGGGCAGTGGTTAATTTTAAAAGTGCTCTAGGAAAACTAAAACTAAATAAATCCAGGCTTCCACTATCTCCTCTTTATCTAATGATATTATTACAGACTACACAATATGTGAGCAGGAAGTGGTTACAGACCTGGCCAACATGGCAAACGCTCAATAAGGAAATAAAAAGAGAGTAGGATTTTTTAAAATATGACAATAAACTGAGTCATGAAAAAGACACCAAAACCTCTCTTTTCATGGCATCTCATATACTCTTTAATTTTCACTTGGGTTTTGTTTGTAAATATCTGGTTTCAAAAATATATTTTGAAAAAACTGACTGACTCTTTCAGTTGTCTTGATCAGACTAGATAGCAGGGGCTGTAAGTTTTGGATATGCATGTATGTACTGATATAAGGCATTCAACCTGCCATGTAATATATTCCATTACATAAACATATACTGATATACAAATTAGGCATAAGCATTGATCTGATTTCATTACTTAAAGGAAAACATTTATTTACATATTTAATAAGAAGCTATAAGATTAAAAAAATCAGAAATATTTTTTGATTATTAAGCTGTGCCCTAAAAAGAGGCCCTAAATATGCAGACTCATAGGTCTTTAATATGATGAAAGATATTTATTTTGTGCAATAAAATTGGTACCTTTTTGCATAGATGGCAAGAAGTACAGGTAAATAGAGAATTCCTTTTCCCTAGAGATTTCATTATCAGCTGTAATCCAGACCTTCTTCCTTTGATGCATCCTTTGATGCATTTCTGATATTTATGCTCAGCTTCTTCATTTATTCTAAAGGTTTTCCATGTTTACCCAGAGGAGGAAATAAACAACTTTTCTGCAAATTTAAAAATCTCTTTGTTGTTGATTGAAAGATTGTCTTCCTGCATCCTGATATACACCTTCAGGAAATCTGCTATGCATATGAACACTCTAATAATTTCACAGGTATGCAGCTAAGAATTGTTATTATGGGTATTTTTTTTTCACTTCATGGTATTATAAGTATTCTGTTGTTGCTGCTTTGCTTTGTAAATCAGAAAATATCAGAACATTTAAACAAAAGGTCTTATTGAGAGAACATGCTGATTCCATTAAAATTCATCTGAAAAGCATTTTTCAGATAAAGGGTGGAAAACCACAAACAAAATAGCAAGGATCCTTCATTGCAAGAGATCCAGCCAGCAGTTCTTTCAGAGTAACTAATAGCTACACCAGGGAAGGATATACCCTGTATGTTTTGGGCCATGTTTCCAAAAGCTTTGACTTCAGAAGTTCTTTTGCAACTCTGAGATCTTATTCCAGAATAAAAAAGTTATTTCCAGCCCAGTTGAACTTGGAACTTGAGATATTCAGGTGATAACTATTTTACCTCAATTTATGTATTTGATCATCACTAATAAAATCTGCTCACATAAAGCAGCAAATTGTCATGTCAGAGTTCAAACGAATAGGGTCTGAAACCTTGCTTTGGTCTTCTCATTTCTCAGCAACAGTTACTGATGGGAAAATAGATATTTTCTGTCACACAGAGGTGTGTAACTATAGATCAAATCCAGTCCTCTACTGTGATGCTGCAGAAGTCCAGAGGAAATTCTTGCTGATTTTAGTCATCTTTGTCAAAGACTTTGTGGAGTACAAAGGGAGAAAATAGAGTGAAAAATATCCTTTCCATTTGTTGATTAAATAAACGGTCAAAAATGCTAAAAAATGCCTTAGTTGGGCAATAAGGAGAAAACAGCTTTTACTGACATTTTAATAATATGAAGGAATGAGTTAAAAATCCTAAAAAATATGATGTTTGTGGTCTTAACCCCATTTGAACACGTGGAATCAGAATGTACTTTGTTTTAATTCATATGCATAGTTAAATGCTATGTTTCACTATTTTTCATTGCATTTACCAAAACACAGGCTTCGGACAATTTAAATTAAAAATGTCATTAAGCATTCTGCATAGAGTCTTTGTTTTCTGCTTATCATCACCCTGAGGGCACTAATGGTCTGACTGTCCCTGCCCCATCTCTCCACCTCCCAAGGCTCCCTGCACCTGTCCAGGGCCTGGGAACCCGTGCTGGCCCCCAGAGGCCAGCAGTCCTTGACACAGAGATGCTGCAGCAAAGCCAGCTTCCAGTTTCCCTCAGTGGATCCGGCTGGCTACAGGCAGCACTGATCCAAGCAAGTCCAGATGTGGGCTGATAGGTTGTCCCAGCCTTGTCCCCACGGACATCTTTGGGGATTGGGGCCACAGCTGCCCCCAGCTGCCCTACTGCTTTCTGGGACACATCAGAGGCCCATGACAGAGTCCCAGGGGAGATGCTGCCCTGCTGACACCAGGAAACTATTCCTAAAGTTAGGTTTCCGATATAGCATCTGGAAACTCATTCTCATACAATAAAGTATGTCTTGACCTTGATATTGCCCTTTCACTCTTATGGTGGCACCAGGCTGCATATTCTGCTACTCTTGAAGAGGAACCCTGTACTTCAGTAGCTTCTACATAAACATCCTGTTTACTTCTATTGCATTTTGGATAAAATTTGCAATTAATATTTGTGTATGACTGATTTTAAGTGATTTTAAAAGTGACAGAAAGTGATCAATGAGTGCACAGCTGTGTTCAACTAAGCTCATAGTGGCTGAGTTGCATGAGAGGTGCCCAATTCTGAATTTTGAGTTATTTACAAGGATAGCCCTCTCTTATTTCTTCATCAATTTAAAAAACAAAAAACCAAAAAACTATGTACCTTTGCACATAAACAAAATATGTGAACTTCTGTTACAGACATGGATCTCTGAAAAAAAATAAAGTTGACAAGCAGCTAAAAAACTTCCATCTCTTACCACTGGATGTCATTTGCATGTTCTAGAATCATCAGACTTCTATTTTTTTGTCTCCGAATTGTTATTCCAAACATCTCAATTGCCTGTAATAAGAAGTAACAGACAAAACCATTTCACTTTATTGCTAGATATAAAAACAGAATAACAAGGCAGTATACTTTACCCAGATTATTATTATTTTCTTACTCTTGACCTCACCAGCGAGGCCTGCACTATTCTAAGAAGGCGGATACTTGCAGCTTGCAAAGTTGTTAGGTTTTGTTTGTTTGTTTGTTTGTTTTGCTATCTTCCATCTTGTTTGTTCTTATTCTAGTTATGTATTGGGTTTCTGCCTCTAGATAACAATATAAACAGCATCTAATAGGTATTATCAAAATGGGGGAATTCAAGGAAAATATATTCATATTTATGTTCCTGTTTCCTCCCTAAGAAATTTTGAGTCTACAACGCTTTTTCTTCCTTTTGACACAATACCAATTGCCCTTATTTTACATTTTCTCACATTTAATTATTTGTATAGGAACATACAATGCTTTTGAGACATCATACTTACTGTTCAAAACTGTGTTACTAGAGGAAACATAAAAAAGAAAGAAAATGAAAGTGGTACATAGTTGATCAATCACAGAAAAGCATAACTCATATACAAAAATTGACTTTTGACAAAGTCTAGAAGAAATAATTTCCATTACAAGTCCATTACAATATTATAAATATATATATATAATTATTTATAATATATGTTTAATATATATATATATATATATATATTATAATTTCCATTACAAGTTTCCATCTTACATAAGCCCTGTGTCATGGTTGTCAGGCACCTTTCCATTTAGAATGGCACTGGGCTCCAGTGTTTGCAAATGAATCTTGCCTCAGGCATGTTTTTTATGAAGAGCTGAATAACCATATGCTTTGAATCTTGATGTGAATCCCAATGTTGATGTTAATTCCTCAGAAATATATTTATCTGTCTCTTTAAAAACAACCCAAAATTTTAATTGTTGGTGTTCTAGTCTAACTTCAACTAGTAGTTGGAGATTCTGGTCATGCTGGAATAAATTTATTATCATACAAGAAATGTGAAAAAAAAAAAATGAAGCAAGTTTTATTCCCCTCCAATATCACCTGCAAAGTCCTGACTGAATTGGAAGCATTTCACTTACTGTCCCTGAGCTGACAATTGTACAGACAACATCTATGATCCATTTGCAGCTAAGCCTTCTATACATGACTGAGAAAAAGTGCTTAAAAGAGAAACAGAGTACAATTAGTTAGTAGCAGAATACAATTAGTCAAGTATTCATCCATAATTTTCTTGCTTTTTATGTAAGAGACAAAATATTTTTAACAGTAAGAAAAACTAAACAGAAAAAGTTACTTGAAACTATTCCGAAAAACAAGCATTTAGTAGCACCAAAAATTTCCAGTGAGCTAGCTGTAGTTTTTATAGTTTCTGTCACCATGGCAGCCAAATGACTGTAACAGAAAGCAACATGCATTAGATGTATTAGATAATGGATCCTCAGGAACTATAGCTATAAAAAAAAAAAAAAAAAGGACTGTTTTACTTTTTCTCTATTACCTTAGTAAAATAAATAGGTACTTCTTAAGTTTTTTAAAAGCAGAATGGATGCCCTAAGGACAGTTTCTTAGGAGAACTCTTCCAAAAATTTCTTGAACAACCTGAAGTTCACTCTCCTGAATTTCAGGGTTCTAACTCCACACTTTGCCAGGCCCACATCCCTCAAGAACTCAACTAGGACATGGTCACTGTAGACAAGGCTGCCTCTGATTCTAACCTCTTTAACCATATCGTCCACACTGGTGAGTACTGAGTCCAACAGCACTACATCTCTGGTCGGTTTGTTCAATACCTGAACCAGAAAATTATCATCAACAGACTCCAGGAGTCTCCTGGACTGCTTGCAGCTTGCTGTGTTGTTTTCCCAGCAGATATCTGGGTGTTTGAAATCCTCCATTAGAATGAGAACCTGAGATCATGATGCCTCTTTAGCTGAAGCAAGAAAACCTCATCAACAGGCTCCCCTTGATCAGGCAGCCCATAGTAGATTCTGACTACCAACTGTCTTTTCGTGGTCTCATCCCTAACTGTAAGCCACAGGCTGTCAAACTGTTTATGACTGTTTCTCCTGGGCAGCTCTTTGCAGTCCATTCACTTCTTAACATAGAGAGCAGCTCCTCCACCTTTCCTACCTTGCCTAGCTCATTCAAATAGCCCTTAATCATGGTATTCCAGTCATGTGAGTCTTCCTAACACATTTCTGTGCTAGCAATAAGATCTTAGTTTTCCAGTTGCACCACAGTTTCCAATTCCTCCTGCTTATTTCCCATGCTGCACGCATTGGTATAGAGGTACTTTACCTTCCAAAAGCCCCTCAGAAAAATATGAGGTTTTCCTCCACTGCTTCCTAAAATGACTGTATTCCCTAGCTCTTCTCTGTTCTTCATTAGTACATCCGCTTCATGAAATCTTTTGCACGGTAACAAACTATAAAGGAATATTGGTAGGAAGTTTCAACTTCTACTGCCATACCACCAACATCCGCCTCTGAGGTCAAAGAAAGCATTACAAAATAGGAGGCTTTAATTTTGGAGCAGCCATCATATATGATCATGTGTATTTTAAAGCAGAGCTGATTTTCACTGTCCTGAATTGAAGTACAGGCACAGGGAATTCCTGTCTGCACACAATACCTAGTACAGACATACCTATTTTTACTTTTAAAGATATTTTCTCAGAGCCTTTCTGATTCAGGAAACATGTGTTCAGATCTTATCCGGATAATAATCAGATGTAATGAACCCAAGTCACAATAAAGTGAGAGAGGAGGGTATGAAGAACTTCAGAAAGGATTTTTTGCTGTTTTTCAAATGAAACGTATGTATCTATTTTTCTCAAAAGATTGTTCCTCAGGGAATAAAGATGGAATCCAGAAGTTTTATATGGGCTGAGACATGACTGTAACAGTGTTTTATCTATGTTAAACACAGATCAGGTACCTGATTTATATAAGCAAATATATGTATTTAATGCATTGTTATGTTTTACTCTATGTTTTTTTTATTTACATCTTTTTCCCTTTCCTTCCGGTCTGATGCATTTATCCCTCTTTTTTCACCACTATTAACTTCTCCCATGAAGATCTGTTTATTATGAGTTAACATGAAGACAAGAAAGTGGATTGTTTGGAGTTTCTGTGTTAAAAGGCTAGAATGCTTGTGAATTTCTGAGAGAGGACTTGAAAGCCTCCAGTAAAAAGACAGATACAGATTTCCAGCAGCAGTGTCTCTGTTCTCCCTGAACACAGCATCACTAAGAAACCTGAATTCTTAATCTTTCTAAGTAATAAATTAAATCATAGCTTCGATTCTTTCCTCAGAAGAAGTAGATTCTTTTTAGCCAACCTTCTATACAATGATGCACACTTAGTCTTAATTTTAATTTCATACAGGAATCTGTTGTATGTTGTAGAATAATCTCTTGTCTTCTGTCAAATGTTATGGGTGTTTCATTTAATCATATAATTAAGAATATTATTGGTTCTCACTCAGCTGTGTTCTCTGTGCTGCTTAGTTCAAGAGGATTAGAACAAATACAGTGTAAAGAAGCATTAAGTCAAGAAGCTTAGAAAGAGAAAAAAGAGCTCTGGTGGGTGTTCTTCTGAGCATCATCCTATGCAGTTCCTCTGCACAGTAACTCCTCCAGTGCTGTGGACTACAAAGAAAATGAGGGGGTGGCTAAACACGAAGAGAAGAGAAAGAGCTCTGCCTTATGCGTGTTTATCTTCTATTCAGACTATTATCTTCACTGAAAAGAAAGAAGTCAGGATTAGTTTAGTACAAAACTATTTCTGCTGAAACTTCCAAATGTGAAATGTGTGCATGTGCCCGTATAGGTTTGCATGTTTTGTGTGAAGCTGGGTGTGTGCCTTTGTAACCGGTGTAAATAAAGAGAAAAAATAGCGACTCATTATTACGATCTTCACGCTGTTGGCAGTACAAAATGGCCCTGCAGAAGTCCAAGGGCAAAGAGTCTATCACAATTCCCAGTGTATGAGTCATGCTCTTCAGGTTGTGCTTGCTGCTGCTATGATGTGGGTTGCCAATCCTAGCCCCTTTGTCCCTGTTGAGATGATGGCCTTGAGGGATTCTCTCTGCACTGGGTGATCCCTTCTGGTCTGCACAGTCTCACTAACAGAGTGCATGTCCATGACCTCAGCAATAACCTAGCTCTTCAGGGGATGTGATAATCTTTGAGCTCATTTCATTGCTGATTGCAGCTTGTGACATCTGTAAAACCAAAAATGAGAGAAGCACATTGAGTTCAAATGCCTGAATACAACAGCCAGTATAATGCTTAAATGTAATTGAAAGATTTTACCACCCCAATCTTGGAAGAATTTTAATACTTTTTTAGATTTCTAACACTGAATATACTTCTGTCTTTGTTCCCGGTGTAGGCAGAATTTACTTACATCACAACATCAAACAGTCCAGTGGTCTTTGGGATTTATATCTAGTAATCTCTATCACATCTCACTTGTTTGTAACATATAATTACCCAAACTGTGCCCTAGAAGGAGAGGAGGTGTCCCATATTTTTATTAATACAGTGATCACTGTGGCATCAGGACAGTCATATTCTTCCTCTGACAGAATTATCACACAATCAAAGGTCCAGATTACTGGTTAGCTATACTGGAGAAGAGATTCGCTGCAATCGTTTTCCAATTTGTTACTCTTATTGATTCAATAGATGTGACTCATGGCTGAGTCAAGCAGTACCAAGGATATTAACTCTAGTTCCAGTATAAAAGGAAAGGAGCTGAAATTCAAGCTAGGATAAGTTTACTCATATTCTCAAATAGTTAAAGTGCAAAATCTGTGTTGCCAGACATAATGTATCTATTTCTAAAAAGAAGGAGAACTGTTGTCACAGCTGGTTTGTTATCCACAATTAAAAGTTCATGGAAGAGAGATATTTAGAATATCTGGTATGACTTGCTATACCAACAGAGCACACTCACAAAATCACAAGCCAGAAAATTTTTACAAGGCTCATAGTCCCTTGTTTGTAAATATTTTCCACTTTACAGTCTGTATTTGTGTATTACTCTCGCCATGTGTTTCTTGTAATATGATAATTTGTACCTCCATTTCATTTCTAAAGAATATGCTTAAAATTACTTAGAATCATAGACTCAGAATCATACAATGACTTGGGTTGGAAGGTTTAAAGATCATCTGTTTCTAAGCCCCATGGGCAGGTTGCCACCCACTAGATCAGGCTGCCCATGGCCCCATCTAACCTGCCCTGAATGGCTCCATGGATGGGGCAGCCACAACATGTCTGGGCAGCCTATGCCAGCACCTGAGTAAAAAAAGGTATTCCTAACATCTAACATAAATCTCCCCTCTTTTAGTCCTATCGCTATCAAATTGTGTAAAATGTTTATATTCTTCCTGCTTATAAGCTCCCTTAACTACTGGAAGGTAGCAATTAAGTCTTCCCAGAGCCTTATCTTCTCCAAGCTAAACAAACCCAACCTCCTCAACCTTTCTTCATAAGAGAGGTGACCCAGCCTTTCGAGCATTTTCATGGCCCTTCTCTGGGGCATGACACAAGGGCAGAATAGAAGGGAACAATCACCTCCCTCACCCTGCTGTCCACCTCTTTTTTAATGCAGCCTAGGACACACCTTCCAGACTGCAACATACTTCTGGCTCCTGCCCAGCTTTTCATCCACCAGGACTCCAAGTCCTTCTCTGCATGGCTTCTATCAAGGAGTTCTTCTCCCAGCCTGTACACATAAGTGGGATTGTCACAATCCAAATGCAACACTTTGCACTTGGTTTGCACTTCAGTAGGTTCTCATGAGTCCACTTTACAGGTGTGATCCGTGTCCAACTGAATGGCATCCCTTCCTTCTGTTGAGTCAACCACACCACTCAGCTTGGTCTCATCAGCAAACTCGCTGAGGCAACACTCAATCCCACTGCCTGTGACATTGATGATCCTGTTGACTGAATAGTACCACCCACAAGACAGACCTCTGGGGGATGTCACTCATGACTAGTCTCCACCTGGACACTGAGCTGTTGACAGCAACCTTCTGGCTACAACCATTCAACCAATTATTTACACATTTAGTAGTTCAGCCTTCAAATCCATATCTCTCCAATTTAGAGATAAGGATGTGGTGTGGGACCATGTCAAAGGCCTTGCACAGGTCCAGGAAGGCAACATCAGTTACCTGTCCTTTGTCCACTAGTGCCATCAGAATACTCTCATAAGGACCTGGATTTACTAACAGATAATGTAACATGTAAATTGTCTTATGGGGTTTGTTTAAAGTACTTAGTTACAGTCAATATTTCTTTTGTAAATTTTTAAATTGTCATTTATGTCAGGACTAATAATAGCGTAGCTCTGTGAGAATCTTTGTACAGCACCTTTCTCATTATTTCTGATTCCTCTGTGGCTAACAACTCTTAAAAAACTATTAAATACAGTTCATTAGAGAAAATTAAAATGTTAAAAAAGGAGAAATCCAATGCTGCAGTGACATCACAATAACAAATTGTAGATTTCTAAGAGAGTATGTTCATGAGAACAGAGTCTGAAGGAATTGTTTCTTTTGCTCAATCCAACATTCGCAATGGTTTGAGTATGCTGTGTTGACACCAATAATTAGCACCCTGAAGAGCAAAACAAAGGACAGTCAAGCAAAATTTTACTTATTAATGTAAACACACAACTTTATCAAGTAAGATTGTCCAATGATAAGTAAGAGATTCTCAGAGGAAGATTTTTTTGCTAAAATTTTTTTTATAACACTTGAGTTCATTCTTGACCAATCTTATTGGTTTGGCCAGTAGTAAGATTCTGATAGCAAGATATTTTATTTTGTTTTCTCTTTCTCAATAGGAAACTTTTCTTCTCATCTTTACTGATTTGATAATGAGAAGATCTGAGTTCTATGCAGTTCTGCCATATCTTATCCCAAGAATAAATCCTGTAGTAGCAGTTTTGATAAGGGTAACTTAAGTATATCTGAAATCTGGTAACAGAAAAATGTGATTGATTTATACCAATCTGATTCAGAGGTGCCAAGATTTTAACAGGATTAACTATTTTTCTCTGACCTGTCAGCTATTATTCTCTGTTTCAAAAGCATCTTGAGCTTTTTTGGGCAACTTTTGGTCTTCTGCTTTTTTTTTTTTTCTCTGTGAACCAAGTCTGAATAGTGCTGGGGTTGCATGATGATTAGTTCATTGAACTGTGAACTTTAGTCATATGTGACTGAGAGCACTAGTTGTAAAGCAGCAATACATGACTTGAAATGATTCAAACTGTATCTAAACGGAATAGAAGTTCTGGAGGGACAGAATAGTACAGGTGTTTATCATCCTGAATCTTGCAGCTGAAACAGATGTTTTCTGACATAGATGTTGAAATTTTAGCCTGGTTATCTATAAATAACTTTAGGTTTTTTAGCTCAGTATACATACAAGATGGTAACTTATTAGACCTGCACAATATTTTTTCAACATATATATTGGCTTGAGCATGCGTATTAATTTTCTACGGAACAAAGGAAGACAAAATGATTTCCTATGACTGAGCTTTCTTGCTTCATGTTTGATAGAGAAACATGTTACAGAAAGTGCTTTTTTTCCTTTGTTCAATATCTGCCACAATATCAGGTATTGAAAAACTCCTTCACTGTTGATTAGTGCTTTGTTAAACTAAGAAATCAATGATGGCATGTAAGAAAATAAATAAATAAATAAATAAAACATTTCTGGAGCATGTTTTTCCACTTACCAGCTTCCTTATCTCTCAAAGATTTGTTTCCTTTGTTTGCCATCAGAACTTACTGTAACAAAGTTGTTTAGTATTTATCATTTGTGACAGGAGGAACCACACTTAACCAAACTCCTGAGTTAATGCCGGATGCAAAGCTCTTGTGTATTTGGACAACAAATATTCAAGAGGAATAGGATATACAGTCTTGGCATTTGTTGAGCAACTGAAAGCTGTCTGAAATTTTAAGTAACTGACATTGCTTAAACTTCCTGTCAAGGCAGCTATTTAGTGACAAGCTTACCAAGGACAATTCAGGACAATTCCAGACTGCAGTTATAGTTTTTTGAATCAGCAAGTCCTGTATCACTTTTTCAGGTCAGTACTCCTTCCAAGCTTTAAGTCAATGGGCTTTGGCTCAAACACTCCAGGAATTTTTTTATGAAGACTACTACGTAACAGAGTATCTTGAACTTGCTGCTCTTATCATAATTCTGGAATACTTGTTCATGTGTCAATGAACTGCTGTAAAATTATATTCCAAAAACGTTCCAGCCATGACGGCTGTTTCAATAAAACCCTCTTGGTCATGTGACAAGTTCTGCTAGGACTTCTGATTATTTTCACCTGAATTTTCACCTTTTTCATATTTTCACCTTTTAATACCTGACAATTTTGAAAGAACAGATTACATGTCTGAGATGTGGTTTAAATGAGCACAAAGAGTTACAGTCATTGCTCTATATAGTAGATTCTGTAAATGTTTCTGAGCTCAATTGTAACCTAAATCTATTCAAGAATAAATACTGTCAAACCTAACTCTCTCTTTTGGGAATTCATTAAAATTAGTAGTTCAGTGAAAATGTCAGCTGAATATGACTAAGAAATAAAAGAATCTAAAACAACTCTTCAGCTCCATTGAAAATACTGGAATCTTTGACCAGTGTTTCAAATAGCAATCCCTAACATAGAAGAGCTGCCATTAAAGGTGAGACATACAATCAGGAGGATATAGGATACTCTACTCCCACTCTGGCATGTAGTTCATTGTTGATTTGGAAGGAAATATAGTCCAAAAATTTTCAAAAGAATCCAATAGGTTTTTAAGCAGTAAGTAACTGAATTAAAAAGTAAATCCTTGTTGTTGTTGTTTTTTCTAACCAATTTCCACTGATTTCCTTAAATGTTGTTCTGTTTCTCAAATCAGCATAAAGAGATAGATCTGTACTTTTCTGAGGAACATCTCAAGATTACTCTCCAAATCAATATCTCTGATCTAACAGATAATACATTTTGTAGCACGTCTCATGGTTCAGATAAGGGCCAATTTCTGGAGTGCAGCCAACAACTTCTTGGCATTTGTTAGCTTGGTACATTGCCATTGTACACTGTAAGATGCATATAGATTTTTCTGGAGGCAGTATGTAGCCTGTCTTTAAGGCAATTCTTTTCACAAGGCAAAAGGATTTGGAAATGTGTTTCCCTTATCACATATCCTAAAACTATAGGCACAGAGTATCATGCTGGAGATATAAAATATAGAGACTCAAAGCCAGTACCTTCAGTATTTCTATCCCATATCAATTTCACATCTTACTTGTCAGTTGTGAAGAATTACTGTAATGCTAAACTCAGGAGTTTAGTAAGAGCTTAAATTCATTAAAGCATTTAAAAATCTTACTTCACATATTAGATAGAGTGATAAAGATCAAAACTGGACATTTTATATACAGTGTACAAACAAAATAAAATGTTGAATACATTGATGAAGCTTTTGAATTGTTACTCTCTTTAGCAAATTAATAACAAATTTTGGGAGCACTAAACAGGCTACTAGAAAAAAAATGACATTTAGAATGATACTTCAACTGATATTCCAGGCACTTTGCACTTAAAAGTCTATAACATTGATTATAAAAGACTAAGGATGAGCGCTTGTGAAACTGAAGCATTTCTAAGTTTGGAGGCTTTGTTTCCAAATAGCTCCTTCAGAAATGAGATAAAACAAAGATTGCAAGTAAAGGGAGCTCGCATAGCACTGCCCTGATTCTTGATGGACTTGCAACACTTGTATTCTCACTGTGACTAAATATTCATCCTTAGCTGATAGGCCTTAATAAGAATTGAAAGCCCAGCTGGCACCGTTTGTTCATGATGGCTCTGAATCTCAACAGGAGTTAAGGCACGTTCTTACAAATTGTAGGAAAGGCCTCACATGATATCTTTGTTTCTCTGTATGTATTTGGTCCATCAGGTCTAACTTCAAGGCAGTATAACTCCTGAAAGACAGACAGTAAGCACAGAAGGACAAACACCAGAGATTTGGATTTACACGTTTACACATATACTGAGCACATTTGCATTCTAACACTGCCTGACCTGCTTACCTAAGTTTCTCTATTTTATGCTTTCATATTTAAATGCAGAGGGAACTTGTTCTGGTTCTCTCATGGAATATTTTGTGAATTATTTTGGTTGTTTTACATAGCTACATGTAGAACTTTCCTACAGTACTTCCATTATTTTCTTCAAAGATGGAATCTCCTGTAAAATATCCAAACTGCAAAAAGCAAACACACTTCTGATGAGTCAAATAAGGAAATACAATTTATGATGTCCTTTTCAAGATAGAATATATACAAATGGAGAGATATACATATTATTACACAATTCATGTGCAGGAAAAGTGCTAAAAATAAAAGAGGAATGAGAATCTGTATTTGAAGTAGAAAAACATTTGTCAGATTTCTTTTGACCTTTCAATGCAAGAATCCTTTAGAAATTTTAGTTAAGTTTCAGAACATTCTTCTGGGGTGTTTTATTTCTTTATTGATATTCAGATCTTACATGGGGATAAACAGAAGTGTACCGCTTTGAGATGACTGACTCAAATCCCAGGGCAATTCAGTGAAAGATACAACAATAAAACCTTAACATTACTTCTGGACAATCTAAATATTCAATAACTTAAAATGATTTATTTGAATACTGCTGAGCAAGTGGCCTGAAGCTTCTTTTTTCTCTCTTCCTAAAATCTTATCAAAATCATCGTAAACTCTTGCAGATTAATCAAATTTGACTGTAATTGCTAGTGTGCATGACCTGGTAAAGCTATCTAATCACCTACATGTTGATAAAGCAAAAGGACAGTTTGTGAAACTGTTATCATATTTTATTGTATCTCCCGTGGTTGGACAGCATCTCCATGGCATAAAAAAGCAGACTCAGTACTTTACCAAAAAGAACAGATGTCTGATTTTTAATCTTGTTAATATGCAACCTTACTGGTCTTGTAACAATCCAGAAGAGAACATACTAACCTCTAACGATCTGCTATAATGTGAAAATACTCAAAAATAGAGGTTAACAGCAAATTGGAATAGAAATGAATTACCCCAAACATCAACTCACTGAAATAGATATTCCAAAAAGTGAGAGTTACATAATGAAATTAAGGAGTGGGGGTGTTAGGTTTAGGGTTGGAGGGTTGGGATGGGTGTGGGTTATAAGTGCTATGTTTAGTGTAGAGGGGTAGGTCCTTTGTCTGCAGCACCAGATCAGTTGCATTAGGTAGCTAAGCATTAACATTCTCTGATGACAATTCAAGGTAATTCTCTCTTCCATGTCCTTGAGGGTCTGAGCAGCTGAAGCAACTGGGAGGAGAGGAAGGGTGAAGGACTTGCAACAAGAATAGCTACAAGAACACTGCAAAAACTTTTAAGAAAGCAGTTAACTAAGTCATCTGTATGGGGAGAGCGAGATTGTAATTATTCTGAAATGTCAGAATCACTAATGCAGCTAAAGAAAGATTCTTAAATGCCAGAGGTGAGGAAAGGGATTGTTTACATTAGATGTGCTGTCTCTACATAAATTATCTCTACAGAGTGCCAGTTCTGCTAGATTTATATTTTATACAGCCAAAACAATACCTTCAACTTTATTACTTATTTTATCTGTTAATTACATTTTCATAAAGAATTGAGAAATGTAAAACCGCTGTCAGCTGAAAGAAAGTGTCAAGAGTATCATGGCAAAGATACTTCCTGAGATAAAAGGGCCAAA
The DNA here is from genome assembly GCF_038088225.1 of Cyrtonyx montezumae. Classification (NCBI taxonomy): domain Eukaryota; kingdom Metazoa; phylum Chordata; class Aves; order Galliformes; family Odontophoridae; genus Cyrtonyx; species Cyrtonyx montezumae. Next base: position 140,855,175 of record NW_027072034.1, on the reverse strand, counting down.
TGTTGGTCAAACCTGAGAAATTACCACTATATGCTTTTATTAAAAAGCTATTTTGCTTTCATATCATGATTTCCATCTAAACTAATGATGTATTTTTATAGTTATTTGTATATATTATTATGTATATGTATGTATATATATACATAATGTATATGATATAATGTATATATATAATACATAATGTATATATATATACATATATATATACATAATGTATATGATATAATGTATATACATAATATATATGAATGTATATATTATTATGGAGTTTATTTGGTTTCACTACTTACCTCATGCCAGGGGATACAAAGATGAGAAAGATGACTAATAAAGACTTTTGGGGTTTTATTTTTCTTTTTTGTTTTTTAAAGACTATTGGTCAGTATCTCTGAAACAACAACCCTAAAAAAAATAAATAAAAGAAACCGTCATAGATGTGACATTTGAAAGGACGTTTGAAAGGAAAGCAGAAGCAAAACTCAGCTCCATTATAACAGACTGCACAGAGGGAGTGAGATACATGTTGTAGAAAACTGTGAACCTGGCACTTTTTTTTGTTAGACTTTTCGCCAGAGGAGCAGCCTCAAACAGAAGCAAGATGTTCTGCGTCCTCCACTTTTTTCCCTGGCAGGAAATGGCCATAAAGAGGGAGAGCCTTTCAGGTTGCTTAAATGGCCTCAGTGGCCTCTCCAGAAAACTGTCTGAGTTTTAGTCACTTTGCCACATAGTGTGCATTTGGTTAACTGAGTTAGTTTTGATTGTTTCACCACTTACAATGAAAGGTCTCCCTTTGTCAGTGCCTAGATACATATCCACTTATGGTTACTTTAAAAATGTTAAAAGCTGATTGCATTCAGATTAAAGAAGATTTAAGGATATGCAGAATAAGTATTAAGAGTGAAGTGAACAGCAGTGTGAAGATTTGTGACTGAATGCTGGTTCATGAGAGATGGACACTGAAGATAAACCATCACCTTGTCTTGAGTACTGATTTTTACTAAATCTGAATTGCTCTGCTTTGTTGGATTCATGATGGCTATTTAAAATTATGTGAATATACCAGAATGGTTATTTAGCTTGCTTTATTCTTTTTTTTTTCTTCTTTTTTTTCTTTTTCTTTTCTTTTTTTTTTTTTTTTGAGACATTTCTGTTTAGCTTTTAAAGCATTCTGTTTTTACAGATGGTTTAAGCTTGTAAAAGCCATTATGTTTTTACTGTATGGTTCTGTTGATAGCCTGTTTGCTGTCAAGGACCACAGATGGTGAATGCTATGCATTTTTCTCTACTTTGGAACCCAGATTTTTCCATCTTTTTTTCTCTATCATTTGCAAATCCTCAAATTATAGTGGTGAGTTTTCAGTGATCACTTTGTGTATAATTTAAAGATCGTGCTTGTTTTTTCAAGCATTCCTAGCAGTTCTGAGTGGAGGATAGTTTTATAATTTGCTATGTGGATGTGTGGCAGAGGAAGACCTGATGCCATATGCTTTGGATAATGGGTCACAAATGTTTGTAAGAGCTTTATATGCACTGAGAGAGAGTAAAAATGACACTTAAATGAAAATGTCTTCTCAGACTTAAACAAGTGGAAATGATTTATCTTAGGAACATCGCTCTTTCAAAGCGAGTCACACCTTACGATCAGTAAAATTAAATAGCAAATGTTATCAGTGTCAAGGACCTGAGTATGAGGCCTTATGGGCCATGATTAGCTACTACTGAGGTATACTCTTACTCCTCAGGCCTAGGAGCCTACTTCAGCCCAGCCTAAGGCTGTCAGATGAGATACTGACACTCAGCTGGAGGTGGGGCTGGCCTCAGCCACTCATGTGAGTGTTCTGGGACCTGAGATGGGCCCTGACTGTCAAGCCTGGGGCATCCCCCCTTTCCAGCCCTTGTGACATCCTGATATGTGGGGCATTGTAGTCCTCCATGCTCCATGCAATAAGAGAGTTCACCACCATCACAGGAGATGCTAATCTAATTAAAAGACTTTCAGTTTGCTTAAGAAGGTGAAGTTTAACCACACTAATCAACCTGCAGGCAGTGATATACTTGAATGCCTCAGTAAAATTAAAGAATTTAAGTGTTATTCTTCTATCTCATTGCAAAGCATAGGTGGGACTCTGGATGGAGCAAAAATACATACAGAGAAAAGCAAAGGAGTATCACTCAGCATTTGAATTGATATTCAAATGTTCAAGAAAATCAGCTGAAGAAAGGCTCAGGAAAGTTTTCCATTTATTGAATTATTTGCCTTCTAAGTTGTTGGGTTTTTTTCTTTTTTTTTTTCCTTCTGCTAATCATCAGAGCATTTTCACCACTATGACTTTAAAAAAGAGGTAGCAATCCCTAAATCAATATTGACATGCCCAGAAACTTCTAATTCCCTGGAAAGCCAGACCGCTTTTATGTGCTAACATATGGATTTTTTAGAGCTTTCAAGACAAACTTAAGCACTTTAACAAATGGCCTGAATTTACATATTGCTGAAATCTAAATACTGTTTGGAAGTGTTGTTTGCATCTTTGTGATTTGCAAGTGACTTGGGACAGATTATGCCCTGTTTTTGCATGGAACATTTCACAGCACAAGACTTTCTTGAAACCTTTTGGCTCAGTACTGCTACACAAATTTGAAAGACCAAAGACATCCCTTACTAAAAGAAATTCTAATCACAAGAAAAAATGTTTCCAAATCAATACTATCCCACACTGTGTAAAATTAGTCATTCCCATGATTCCTGCTGTCGTTATTCACAAATTATAGTAATAGAATTGCAAAGGAATTAATTATTGAAATTATCATTCAGTAATTATTGTTTTGTTTTGTATTTTGTTTTTAACTACTTTCCCAGAAAGTGATACAGGAACTGCTGGTGACTGGAGTTGATAATGCGGTAGCAAAAGAGAGAGTAAGCAAAGATCTCCTTGTCTTCAAGAAGAGCAAATATTTTATGTGTTTATCAGTGAGGGTGTCCCATGTAGACCTGAATCCCATCAATTAAGAAAAGAAGATGTAAAAGTAACCACCAACATTCTAAATGACATTGCAAAGTAGTATGTGGTTGAAAAGTATAAAACAATCCTGTTCAATAGCTACATAAGTTGCATATGTGAAATGTACAGAGAATAATAAGTGATTAGTGTTTTGGAGAGCTGTATAAGCAGTATTATCTGCAGATGGCAGAAGCTGACTGAAGACCACAGGAACTGCCAACTGGAAATCTGGTCCAATACATTAAAATTTATCATGACTTGTAATTTATTATTATTACCAAAGCTTCTAATTCTCACAGTGAAAAAATGTGTTGTTTTTTTTTAACATGGCTGAGTATTTCTGTAGTGGAGTTTATATATCACAAGGTTTTCTACTTGGATGGATAATAAGGAATATTTTAAATGCATAAAGTGTAGCAAGCTGATGGCCTAGTGTTTCCTGCAGGCAATTAAAAATCTGTACTCCTAGCTATTGCTCTCAGGAACTAAATTAACTACTACAGCTGATAAGTTGAGTAGTCATTTGAAATTATCCAAACCTAACAATTCACCGTATTTTTCAGCTAATATTACTCTATAGACTTGGATAAGGATAATTTGGCTGCATTTGTGCATATGTAAGGATTAAAATTAAACGTCACGAACATTCTTTATTTTACTTATGACAAGTTTTTGTAGGAAACATTTCAGGGCAGTGGTCAGTGACCCATGAGTTATTCTGCTGCCCATACTAAGCCACGTCTTGTAGCAGAGGGACATACACTATGTGCTTAGAAAATATCCTTGCCTTCATCTGTCTGCATGCAGTTCAAGATCCTAGGTTTCAGTTCAGATGAAATAAAAATGTAAGGCACTTTACAGGCAAAAAGGTTACTACTGTCACTGTTCTGTCATTGTGTATATACTGCTATAGTAAAAGAGAATATGAGCCAAAGTTCCATGGTCCTTCAAGCATCAACATCAGTGAGTATATATATTAATTATAGAGGGGATGGTGGATGAACTATAAATGAAGAAGAGAGTTTAGGCACAAAAAGATATTAAGCCATATCTAATGCCAGTGTTAATGAGTCATTAATTCAGTAAGATTTAACTTCAAGTTTAGGGACATTAAGCGGAGTTAAACACAACTTACCATAAAATGGATCAATTTACTCTTCCAGATCTGCATAAGTGAGAATGACTGATAGTGTTACATTGTTCTGTTGAAAGAATATTGAAAATTTGAGATGATGTCCATTGGATAGTTCAGTGCTGGGTAGAAACGGAAAAAAAAAATTCAATAAAAAATTTCATATTGACTTGCAAGTAGTTTCTAAAGACTTCATTACACAGCTATTAAAAGCCAATTTTTGTCCATATCATGCCAGGATTTCTGAAGGGTTGTACTACTCAGCAGCAAATTAAGCATTTATCAGCTGATTGTGAAGGCATCATTCCAAGAGCAGTCATTTAAACAACACGTTTCTGTCACCATTTAATCTATAATACTTTTGGCTCATTCCTAACAATCTGAAAATGACAAGGCTGATTAAAGGGCTGGAAGGAATGTCCAGTGAGGAGAGGATGAGGAAACTTGGGTTGTCTATTTAGAGAAAAGGAGGCTGAGAGATTTTATTGCTCTCTGTACATTCACAAGGAAGAGAAACAGAGCAGAAGATGCCAATTTCTTCTCCTTAGTAACAGTCGATAGAATGTGAGGGAATCTCACACTGCACTAGGGGAGATTCAGACTGGATATTTAGAAAAAATCTCTTTGCCACGAGGATGGTCAAACACTGGAACAGGCTTCCTAGCTACATGATTTATGTCCTATGCCTGTAAGTGTTCAGGAAGCATTTGGATAATGCACTCAATGCCATGATAACAAATGCCCATGATAACATGCTTGGAATTCTGGTTAGGCTTGAAGTAATCAGGCAGTATTTCCTTTCCAACTCAACTATTCTATACACAACATAGAAAAAAAAAATCATTTAATACAAAATTCACCCCTCAAAAAAAAAAAAGGAGAGAAAAAAATATTATTTAATATTATTTATTTACACACCATAACATATTTGAGATTTTTTAAAATGGGAGATATTTGCAGTTCACCTATCTTAAGTAATTTCACACTTTTCTGACGGACTTGCTCCTGATGATTTAGCATTTATTTCTGCAAATCTCTTTCTAGCAAGAGTCCTAAGGATCATATGGCAATCATTTATCATCTGCACCGAATTTGAAATGTTATCAAATAAAGAATGCTGGCATTGAATGCTCACTTCACTCTGATGTAGGTAAGAGCAGAGACAAAAGCTTGGCTTCTGATTACTTTATGAGATAGTTGAATGTATTAAGAACACAGCTTTTATAAAGCAAACAGAAAAACTGTATCACTTACTAGAGAAGGAGAAAGGGATTATAGGCTTTACTGTTAGTTGGTCGTTATTTTCATTTAACCATAAGATACATTTGGCAGTTATCTAAGCTTGTATTTTATAAAGTTTGTTGAGATTATCAAGACTGATTTTACTTCTTCAGACATCTAATCTCAGATATTCATTCAGTTACTGATTTATGAATACAAGTTTGAAAATATCACCTTATTTTCTTTCATTATTTATTTTTATAGAATAAAAACTGGATTGCTTGCACCAGTTCTTTCCAAATCCAGGAACTATAATACAACAGTTTATACTCATTTACTTCTTACAACTTAACAATATTATATAAGAAACACTGTCATTCCATATTAATATTGTAAGGCATACAAATAGCCTTTAATGTTTCCCTTTAAAGCCATTGGAATGTAGGTTTTCCTGTAATGTAAAAGAAAATCATGCATGGGCAACAAAACATATTAATCATTAGGACTCTATATCATGCTATAAAAATCTACCTGTGTTTCTGTGCTATGTATTTCAGAATGTGAATATGGTAGGATGTCCACAATGTGACAATATAATACTTTCAAAATTCATTTGGAAAATCTATTTATTTTCAATTTCTAAGAGGAAATGGAGTTCTAGTGTTATTGTATCAAACTAATATTAACAAAACAAACCAAAACATCAACCTGTACCCACACAATATCACAGACTTTGTCATGCTGCATAAACTAACTATATCTGGCTCTGTTTGAGCTAATGTGACATTTCACTGACTTAGTCCCTTAACAAGTCGACGAGTCCTCCATGCTGAGTTTTGTTTCTTTCAGATTCTTAACCATAAAAATGGGATTCATCCAATCTAATTTTACTGTGTCTCTGGTATATCCTACTGTGTGCAGAAAGAGAAGCACCTCTTAAGCATCATTTTAGAACTTCTTTTCTTAAGATGAAATTGCTTATTCATTGCCTGTGAAGAAGGTGGACAAAATCCCATCAAACAGGTAATCTTATCTGCAGATCTGTGCATGAGTTCTCCTTGAAATTAATGTCAAGTCATAAATACATAAAACATACAATTTAGGTTGCTGTGACATAGACAGCTCAAACAGTTCAGGTGAATTTTAACATCGTTTCTTTTTACTAATTGAAAAGCTTTAGATACAAACACTAGGGTAGTTCACTGATGCCTATCCAAAGGCATTTAGAATCATTGTGAGATGCTCTGAGGTATCAGAAGCATTCATTATGAAATGTCAGACATGATGCATGAGAATCGTATCCTTTTGGGAGCATTTGGAGTCCAGGTGGAATACCAAGAACATCTCAAATAAGTTTAAATGTAGGAATCAACCCCTTAGTGAGCAGAACTCAGAGAAAATACTCTCTGACTACTCTCTTGAGGTCTGCTTTAAGGTGAGGTGCAGTGTGCTGACTGCATCAGACAGGTAAGAGGATTTATCTGACTATAAATAGCCAGACACTGTCAGGTCATGCTCAGAATAATATACCTTGATGCACTTTAAACTGCCTCTCCTTGAAAATAAAGCTATCCTACAAATCCTGTGACATAGCTGCTAGTCATTTGCAGGTGTCAGGACTTTGAACTGCGTCTCAACACAAGATGATTTCTATTGCTAAACTAAAGACACTGAGGGAGAGAGCCTGACCTGATCTGCCACGCTGTTTATTTCTTTCACAGAATTCTATCTTTGCTTTGAAGCACTCTAGCTGGCTTTGAACAAGGCAACACAGGAGCCTTGTTTCATATCAGTCCTCTGATGGCTTGAATTACAAATATTACAGTAGAGAAAGTTCTAGGTCTTTGTCCCATGCAATTCGACAACCCCTACCTTCACATAACCTTCTTTGAGGCCACTGCAGAGAATGGTAAGATCTCCTCCGAGTCTCCTCCACATTAAACAATCCCAGTTCATTCAGTCACTCATCATAAGACTTGTGCTCCAGACCCATCACCAGCTTTGTTGCCCTTACAGAGGGAAGAACACCTCCCTGCTCCTACTAGCAACACTATATCTGATACAGGCCAGAAGCCATTGTCCTTCTTGGCCACCTGGGCACATTGCTGGCTCATGCTCAGCCCAGTGTCAACTAACACTCCCACATCCTTTTCCGCTTCACGGCTTCCCAGGTGCTCTGCCCCAAGATTGTATCATTGTATGGGGCTGTTCTGATCAAAATGCAGGACTTAACACCTGGTCTTGGTGAACTTCATCCCTTTGGTCTCAGCCCATCAATTCAACCTGTAAAGCCTGCCTACCCTCAGGCAGATCAACACTTCCCCCTGAATTAGTGTCACCTGCAAAGTTACTGTGGTTGCACTCAATTACCTGATCTAAATCATCGATAAAATTACTAAACAGGATAGGCCCCAATAGGGAAGACCACTCATGAACTTAAGCACTTCAAGTTTTTTTCTGATCAAAAGAATAATTACCTGGGAATTCTACCAAAAAGAGAGAATTCATAAAACTTCTTGTGATATTCTAAAGAGATTTATATAGAACCTATGCTGTTCAAATTCTTCATCAAAGATATGAAAATAAATTTTTAATCGCTACTACTGTCGATATTATGTGGTAATAATGACGAATTTAGGATAGTAATTCACAGTGCTTTTGATTAAGTGAATGACTGTCACGTATAAATAGAGAACACTGAAATAATTTCAGATACACATAGAACACATCCAGAAACAAGAAATTAAGGATAGTCAGTTCTATCTAAGGATAGACCAATTGACCATATCTTGCAGCCTACAGACTCTGATGAAGACTGTGATCTCAAGTTGCAATTTTAGTCTGAGGTAGAAGGGAGAATACAATCTTTTATGTGACAAGAGAAGTTTAAAAGGCAAGGTGTATAAAGATGATTTTATCTAACTGCAGTATTTTTCTGATAGTTCTTCTGAAATTCTATCAAGTTCTAGTATTCTCTATTTTAAAATAATTGTATAAAATGAAGAAGATTCAAAAAATTTCATAAGAGATTGAAAAGTTGAATATTCTTGAAACTTTAAGACCTTGAATAATGTAGTCTGACAAAAAGAATATAGATTGATGAAATTATTATTCTTTTACAATACTGATAAAGGTATCTTCATGGATAGAAAATATCAGCTACTGAATTTATAAAGTCACAATAAGAACTACTGACTAGAAAGTGAAGATAGGCACACCGAAATTTGAGAACTGAATCACCCAATTTAACCGAAAAGGCACAGGAACAAACTGTCAGATAAAGTGGTAGCGAATTCTTCACTTATCATTTACAGTTTGAGACCAATGGTCATTAAGAAAGATTTTCATTACTCAAATGCAAATTATGTTTCAGTTCACATGCAAATCATTAGACTTGATGCAAAGACAACTGGATGAAATGCAACACCAGCAGAAAGTGATTAGAGTGTATTATCAGTTGTCTCATCTGGCCTTAGTTTTCAGGTATTGTAATGGGTCAGATTCTTAGTGGTTTTATATTTTTTTATTTCACACCTTGATGACCCTGGGTGTCTTGATATCTACATGGATGCCAAGACAAGAATTTCTGGAGCCAGCAGAGGGCCACAAACATGATTAAAGGTCTGAAGCATCTTCCTTCTGAAGAAAGACTGAGTAACTTTGAACTGTTCCACCTGGAAAAGAAGATACTGAGAAGGGATCTTATCATTGCTTACAAATAACTAATGTCAAATAAATGGGACCGGATTCCTTTTGGTGGTGTGCAGAAACAGTACAATGGGCAATGAGCACAAACTGGAACATAAGAAGTTCCATGTGAAGATGAGGAATAACTTCTTTACTCTGAGTGTGACAGAGCACTGGAACAGAGTGCTCAGAGAGACTGTAGAATCTCCTTCTCTGGAGATATTCAAAACTCATCTGAACACTTTGCCATGTAACCTACTCTAGGAAACATTATTTAGCAGGGGATTGAACTAGATATCTCCAGAAGTCTCTTTCAACCCCTATGATTCTGATTCTTTGGTCTAACCATAATGCTACAGGAAGCAAGAGTTTGGTTCAAGTGCTATGGATCTCACAAAGAAATTTTCATGTTATTTGAAGTAAATGAAATAGCTATTTATTCAATTTCTTAATGAAAGATCTGTCCCAATTCTGAGATGTAGATTTGAAATTTTCAAGATTAAATACTCTTTCACAATTTGCAGAAGGTTGTAGAAAGCCTGGCAGACTTAATGGGAGTTCCTTTCAAAGCAAGAACCATGGAGATAACATTCTGTCAGCAAAGGAGAATACACATCTGAAAGGGGCATAGATGTATAGAGATGACTGACTTCTATCTCTGTGGGTAAAAGATATATATTTTTGTGATCCAACATGTGAAACATTATATTGATTGAAGGTGTTCAAGGAAAGTTTGGATGTTGTGTTGAGGGACATGGTTTAGTGGGAGCTATTGATGATAGGTGAACAGTTGGACTGGATGATCTTTCCAACCTTGGTGATTCTATGATGCTATGATTCTATGAGATTAAATACAGATTTGTGCTTAAGGACCAAGTTACCAATTGTTAGTCTTAAACATAAATTTGATCATTTGGGATTTCAGTGACCTTTAACTCAGGATCAAGTGTCTATTTTTGCTTACTGAGGAAGCCAGGATGTGGTGCTCATTTTAGCAACCACCTGTATCTTCTGTCTCCAGTGTTTCCAGCAGTGACAGCAGCAGTCATCTGAAGGCTGAGCGGGTACCTTGCACCGGGTGGACCTGACAGCTGCATGCAGTGACAACTTATGTGAGTTCCCAGAAGCCTTTTGGGATACTAACAGGTACTAGTTCTGCTAAACAGGTAAAAATCACAAAAATGATGTTTTCTTTTAAAATAATACAAAGATTATGACTAATATTACATATTCTGCTTCATTTATATGTGACAAGAGAGCAGTACATAGACAGAAAAATAATTACTTATGGAAACCTTTGTCCTAAATCAATCAATTTTGTAATGTAATTGCATTTTGGAACAATCCCAAAACTAATGGATCTTCTGTTTTTCCAGGTGTTTTTCTAAAAGTATCTAAGAATTTCACTGAGTATCTGGGGAAGAACCAGAATAAATGTATCTCGGCAAAACTTTCATACGTTTTAATTTGCTTGATGTTTAATTAAAACTTGAAATATATGAGCAAACAGAAAATGAATAGTAATTTTGGAACAAAGTTATCTTCAAACAAAATCACTTAGTTCAACGGAATGACTGAGACCACTACTATTGTAAGACTGACCAGCTGGACTACATAAAATAAATTCTTGACCCTAGTCCAGTTGCTGTTACATATATGTCCAAAACTCTGCCACTATGGCATCTTTGTAGGCACTTTCAAAGATGAAGTCAAGAACTGAAAGAGCAAAGAGACTGAATTACACAAAGAGAATATGAAAATAAGCGTGGGAGACATAATATCAGACTTCAGATTAGGGAAGCTACACAAAGTTGACTAAAGCAAAAAAATCTTGCATGAAAATCAGTCTGTTCCAGAGCAATGAAATATACCCATCTGGTCTGACAGTATGGTGGAATTGGGTGTTATTTGTCCAGAAAATACACAGGTGCTTTCAGGAAGAAAGAAATATTAAAAATGTTATCCTTCTGTCATTCACTTCAGTGAAAACTGGACTTTCAGTCTATATAAATAAAAACTGTGGGTTAAAATTAGTCACAGAAAAACAATCAACAAAAACAAAACAATCTGGGTAAGGGTTTGACCACTGCTGAAATGGGCCCTAAACAAGTCAGCTAATTAAAAGTTAGGTGTGTTTCTATATATAACATTATTGATAGGACAGTAATCCAGATTTAAGGTCAGCTGAATTAGAATGTTACCAGAGAATATCAGTTCTTCTTGGTGGGTGGGTGGAACAGTCTATTGCTGAAGGATGCTCTAAACTTAAGTGACAACCCTAATGTGTTCTAAAGTATATTATAGAGATGCTCAAAGCCTAGCTTTCATGTGAGGAAAAGCTTCACCTTCTCAGTGTTTTGTTGTTTTATTTATTTATTGTGATAGCTATCTATTTAAAAAAACATACACTGAATAATTTTAGGCTTGTAAAACCACAAAATAATTATTTTCTGGGAAGGATCATTAAATATTTTGTAAATTATAACTGTAACTTGGGTGTCAAAGCAGAAATACCCAAGTCAGTGTAATTCTGTTCTGATTAGATCAGAAAGAGAAAAACAAAAGTCTCTCTTTTGACCTTACCAAAGTTCTTTCTTCCCCTCAAGTGTATTTTTGACATAAGATTTTATTGAAATTGACACATTCTTGCAGAATATGTAGATTTTGACAAAACCGGATTTTTTTTTCTTTTGTAGTTGAAAAGAAAGGTCTCAGGAGATTTTTCTCAGCGCTATTGAAGACTACTGTGCCTTGTATACAGTGCACGTTAAGACCTTGTGAGGACTTAGCACTGCACAATTACTAGAAGCCCTGGATGCTGCATGATCTTTTGCTATTATATGTCTACCTATTTTGTGGCAGGAAGTGTGGAAGACATCAATTGGCAATTAATCTATAGCTTCATGTTTTTAGCTTCTTCTTCCCACTTCTATGAATATGTTGCCATTTTTGATGCAACTTAGATGCTGAATCTTTAACATTTACCTTTATTTAAAAGGGAAGATATTATTACCATTTGGGGATTTTCATTCTCTATAAGCATTACAATTATGAAAGCTTTCCTTCCTAATCTGAATTGTAGAAAATATTTTCCCACATTCCTTCAGCCAAATAGAATGACCTCATTTGTGAGTACAGCTACAGCACTTCTTCTCACATGAGGGTATTTTTTTTTTGCTTTATTTACTTATTGATCTTAAGTTGACTAGAATTTCTTATCCATATGGCACTCCCCTAATCCATGTTTCATGTCAAAATTAATTGAAATGAGCTAGTGTTTTCTACTGTGTCACTGCTTAGAATTCCAGAAAACATATAGCCCCAAACCAGTTCCTGAGAAATATCACTATAAGTACATTCATGAAGTATTGGTTCATAATTGCATTTTATCATCTAGCCCAGTTAGCAGCTAGCCCAGTTTTAATATATTTTCATTTTATATTGGTTTCTTTTATATCATGTGGATCCAAGAAACCTTGAAGAAAATCTTAAATGTATTAGCAAAATATTAGTTTCAGAATTTATTTTCTTTTCAAAAAAAGATTATTTTATTAGCCTAAGACCTCATTTCACTTCTGAACATAGAACTATAATGTTACTTGTGAACTACAGTCTAGTATATATATGGTGTTATTCTATTATCCAAACTAAATATAATAGTTTACCAACATGGCAGAACACATCTTAAAAAGAATTTCCATTCCTGTCTGTCAATGGCAAGATACCTTCAGAATCTAGATAGTACATTTTTGTGGCAGACTCACTTCTCTTTCCAAATACATCCCTTCTTATGGTAAGGAGACACTGTGGAGTAAATAGAATGGGATGCTGGAAATGAAAATTGATGTAGAGTATTGATGTTATTATGTTATGCATGTAGTACCAGCAATAGCTTTCAGTACTACAGCACGTTTTCCAAGCAGGAGTTTCTGGTTTTTGTGCTTTGTAGAAAGCAGTGTCCATCTTCACCTATTTATTTATTTATTTATTTATTTGCTCATTTATTTATTTATTCATTCGTTCATTCATTTATTTAATTATTCATTTATTTTTTATAAATAAAACATGAACATGAACATCTAAGTATTAACTCTGTAGCTTTTATCTTTTCAGTGTTGTTAAATACTTCCTTTTATCTTAGGTCAAGCAAAATACATTGTCTTTGACATCTCATGGGATGAGAAGGCAAAAGCAGAAGATGTGCACTTCCTGCTATTTTAAAAGAAGTTTGGTATCCAAATAGTTTTAAGATTTTTTTAAAAGTGTAGGGTAACCTGTGAGAGATGCTAACAGGATTAATATTGACCTCGTATTATAACTGGAAGTAACCAAAACTTTGCTTTTTATTCAGTACTTTTTTTCTGTTAAATAAAATCTTAATTCTCTCCTATACCATATGTGAATAAATACTCTTCAGTTGGTGTGAAAACAATGCAACTTTTGTGAAGGAAGATCAGACCTGTAAAGTAAATTGTTCATTGGCCAACTCTTCAGTAGTCCACACGACCCAGACAGATTTTCTGGAATGACAACAATACTTTCTGGATTGGGACAGTCATTCAGAAGAAAACATTAGTAATTTTTACCTAAACATACTTCTCAAATTCCTTGATGGCACATTAGTTTGTCTTTTTCTAATACATGGTGGCAGCTTTGTACTAGTCTTGTCAATTGTTTCACTGAATGGCATTTGAAAATAGTTAATCAGTTAATGATTTCTGTTCTGATCATATTTTTTCTGTAGCATGTAGTTTCCCTGTTGTTGATTTAAGTTTTGAATAACACAATGATCAGCTCTGGAAATAGGATTCTATCTCAGATGTTTGCATTGACAGGTCATGTGTGGAATTAGTGCACATGGATGTGGACAGGAGACAAAAACCAGGAATTTTGGAAGCTATGTGACATCATGCCAACTTTAGGGTTGTTCTTTGCTTGCATGTATACAGTAGCTGTTTTACTGTCTATAAGTTGTATAAATATACCCAGTTTCTTGAAATAGCTACATACAATTCTGCTCTCACTTGAGGCATAGAGTTTGATCCTGTATGCAATTGCCCTTGGCTGTCTTCTGGACATGGACCAATTTTTGTCTTGTCTTTTCATTCTCTGATTTTACTTCTACAAGTGTTTGTTTGTCAAACATTAAGACATTCTTGGTGACCTGTGCATTAGTACACTGCAGTCATCCCACAAAGCAGAGTCTGAGTTTCAAATGAAACAGGTTAAAACAGTAGTAGCCTTCTCTGCTGCATGGTGCTTTAAATAAGGAATGAGCAGCAAATGAGTTTATTAGCAAAACCATTCTCAAATATTTTGTGTATCTAGCTTAATGTGTTTTAAAATTACTTTCAGAACATGAAACAGTCTCCAAATGAAATGTCCAACAACCAGTGCTGGCCTTCATGTGTTGAGAGGTGAGTTGCTGATTTGCATAGATCCAGGTTCTGATGGATTATCAGCAGTTGCTTATGTGCTCTCATACAGGAACACTGATGCAGTATTTCTTCAATCCCAAGCTTTCATGAGCTACGGCACATGCAAAAAGAATAAAAAAATAAAAAAAAAAGTTATAAATTTCTAGCTGAGATTTTAGCCAAGGCAGAAGTAGAGGGGTTAACTGACAAGAATAAGAATTTAAGGTTTTTGTCTAACAGTAATTAGTTGAGTCTTTTCTTTTAGTTCAGCAAGCAGTGGATGTCAGATGGAAGTGAGTTATTTTAACTCTGGCAGTCAACGGCAGAATCATAAGTGGTGTTCAAAATAAAGAAAATTTTAGAGTATCATACAAGAGATAAGCATCACAGACCAAGAATACCTGGTTACCTGTTATCTTCTTTGTGCCATCCTCTAAAAGGAAAGCACTGTATTTTACTGTGAAGAAACCTGTGGTTTAAGTTCTTTTAGATCTCTTTTTTACTGCCAGTATACTTATTATGAATGACAACAAAAAAAGATAAGAGAACAATGAAACATTTCAAGGCTAAAGAAGCTAGAGAATTCCTACTTAAAGATTATTGTCTCATATTTTCCACATACATGCAAGTCTAAAGGAACTAAAGCCTATCTTATACCTGAGTTGTTCATAAATGTGCTTTGTGATAATGACCCTTAAGGAGGGAGTCCGTACTTCAGAATTTTCACTACCCTGATTGTAGTCAGATCTTCACCTGGCTTCCTATGTACACCGAAGCTTTAGGAATTTCATATTTTTCACACAGTTTGCTGGATCAAAATTGATTGGAAATACAGTTAGGTCATCATATGTACACAGCATGGAAATAAGTAAGATGCATTTGCATAGGAAACTGGGTCAGAAAGCATAATGAACTCTATATTGTAGTTAAATTACTATTTTCAATAGAAATGGAAGAACAGTGTGATGTGAAAACCCATATTTAGCCACAGTATCATAGAGAATGGAAGTACATTACCTGTACTCTGATTCAGAAGAACCAATCTAGAAGTAAGATTGTAGTATGGATGAGTACTTTAAAAAGTACATATCAGCACAAATATCAATTGTAAATACTGAAAATTTTGAAGATCTTTGTGATATTTTTTTCTAACTACGTATATGATGACATCATCAGCATAATTCAAACAGAAATCGTGTATTTTCAGATTGTGATGTTTCTAGGTCACCACTGAATTGGACAAAATTGCCTGGATTGCCCTGTTCTGCAGAATATGCTTTATTCAAATGTATGCAACTAGATAATAATTGAATCGGTCTTAGGTTGGTGACGTGTCACTGGTTTATGGACCAGATAATAAAAAAAGACAGAGCAGTAAATAGTCAAAAATTGCAAAGCCTTCTCTAAGCTATTGATAGTTTTTTCCATATGTTTTGAAAACAAAATAATTCATAATAATGATGCTAGAAAACATCTATTTCATTCTAATAAAAGGCCTGCTGAAAAGATAGGCAAAAGCTAGAATAGCATTCTTGGCAACAATACCCACCATTCTAAATGTATTCTGAATTAGATTTAATTTGAATTAAATAGAAATAAAAGCTATTTACCATTGCACCCTGATGACTGTAATTTTCTCTCAAGCTGTTACTTACAGACACAGTATGCAGCACCTTTAAAACAGTCTCTTCCCTGTTTTTCTGTCTGGAGGACAACGTTTTGCTGCATGCATTTTTAACCAGAAGAGAAAAAAAACTATGGACAACACTGGAAAGTCTAGAATAAGGAGCAATAACTCAACAAGCAGAAAAAAATAAATAAATTTTCCATTCATAATGGAGGAATTTTTCAATTATATCTTTACAACTGGCCAGGCCAATGTCTGCAGCTAACAAAATGATATTACCCTGTCTCCTATCTCTCATCTGTTGTAGCAGGCATGTAGTCTGCTTAATTCTGTCAGGATATCTGTACTAAACTTTCAGCTTACCAAATAGCTGTCACCGAACTCATTCAGTATTGTAGCCAAAACATCTCCATTATAACTGCAAATAGCTAAACTCTTCAGTGCCAGATGGCATACAAATTACTCTCATCACAGTGATACAGATGTCAGCATTACTATTTGTCAGTGTTATGAACCCCCCTCCTTGCTTTGTGAGTTATCTTTTTAAATCTCTATTCTACTGATTAATACATAGAAAAACCCACTATCATATAAAAATTTAATAATTAGGGGAAAATTACCATTTTCACATTGTCAGCAAATATATATGCAACTTGAGAGTCAGCGCAGGGATCTGCTGGAAGTAGATGCACATCAAAAATTAGATTAGCTTTTTAAGTGCAACTTTAGTGCATATTAACTGAATTACTCCAGAGCAGCTTTGAACAGTGCCTCACCAAAGACTGTAAACATTTGTTTGCTCTGTAGGAGCATTTAGCTTTTCATGCCAAATGAACAAGAATAAATGACAGCCTACCTGATTCCATGAAAGTCTTTCTCTACAAAAGATGTTATCATTTTGTCGTCATTCTTGTATGTAACAATTTCAGTAAATTACTGGAGGGAATTTCAAGACTAATGCATGTTAGTTGCAACAAGGGTCTTATCTTCAGGAAACAGCCAAATATTGTTTTGTGTCATCTATTTGACTGGGAAAGCTTAACTGAGAAGACTTAAAGAGATTTTTAGCTTTAAAAGATTATTGAAAATTTGAAACCTGTTTTAGGCTGCAAAAAACTTTCACACGAGAACATAGGAATATTCCTCCAGTGTTCCTAATTAGCATTTATCTACCTGTCACCTATGAATGAAAGAGAGGAAAATCTTTTATAAACTTCTGATAAGATAGCTGAAGTAAATAACAGGAGATGCTATATATCTGCATGAATGGAAATATAGCATTTATTTGTGTGGCTCTCTTTAATAACATATGCTTTTTCCATGTAAATTGGGTGTGCTACCTTTACTCTGACCTCCCTCTTAAGCAGCATCTGGAGAGAATCACATGTCTTAGAGAAAGCTGCATTTAATTCATTTCAAGATTTCTGCTTTCAGTCTAATGAATCCATGACTGTTGCCCATGTTCAAACATAAGTTGCTCTGAAAGTAATCTCTTATTTTTTCTATGGAAACTACAACTGAAACAAAGAACATAATAAGGCAACATGGTACAGAACATTCTCACTACAAAATACAATTTTTTTTAAAATAGTTGCCACCATTATCTGTGTTCACCAGTGATGAACACAAGTCTGCATGCCATACTCATAAAAATCTGCACCAGAGGAACTGACCCACTGTCATTGTCACCATTACTATAATGCATAACACACCACCTCCCTGTACTCATATCCACTGGTTGGTCTCCAGAAATGCTCAGCAAGTGTTGATAAATGTCAGCAGGTGTCATTTTTCTGCATGGAAGTATTCAATGACACACCTTTGCTTCATATCACTTCCATGTCAGATGACATTTTGTCAGATTGCCCCTGTGCTGCCTTGTGTCACACAGCAACAAAATATAACATAATACTGACAGAAAGGTTCACCCTCTACTGCCATACCACCATCATCTGACTCTGACGTCGTAGACCAACAGAATAAAATGGGAGGTACTACTTCCAGAGAGACCTATGTCTAAGCATGGGCAACAGTCATGTGTTCATTTGACTGAAAGCAGAAATCTTGAAATTAGAGTAGGCCTTGTAGGTCTGGTAGCTGGAGGGACTAATAGTTCCAGAGAAAAGCTTTTGCCATCGAAATCTTCAAGGCAGAAATAAAGGTTTCTCTGTAGTCACATTCTGTCATTCTGCTATTGTAAAGTGTTCTTTTAGATCAGTAGGGTTTCTCGCACT
Source organism: Cyrtonyx montezumae (assembly GCF_038088225.1). NCBI lineage: Eukaryota > Metazoa > Chordata > Aves > Galliformes > Odontophoridae > Cyrtonyx > Cyrtonyx montezumae. The sequence continues at coordinate 140,836,858 of NW_027072034.1, read as the reverse complement.
GAAATTATTCCAGATTTAATATATGATCACGAATATTACTTTTTCTTTGCTACAGTTCTTCTGCACCTAACTGACAGGCTATTCTGAGGTTTTAAATCTCAGATAAAATATATGATCTTCCAGTATCTCAGGTTTGATTTAAGTATAATCTCCATAAGCATATGTCCATGTATTAAAACCAGTATTGCACTTTTATGGCAACTTGCACTGCATACTTGATAATAAGGATGAAAGATCTGAACTGAATTATATCAGCTTTTAAAAACCTAGCTGTAAATCAGTGGCCAAAACTCCTGCACACACACACGCACACACATACATACATATATACACACTCTGCTAAGACACAATTGATACAAAAGTTGTGTAGGATGCCTGAACATATTCTACTGCTGTCTTGCAAACAGGGTAGTATAATGTTCTGAAACTGATTTGGTGAAGCAATGAGTTAATTATATTAAAACGAAGTTACTACTCTCTTGGGAGAACTAGTTCTCTACTAAAGAAAAACAGAGCTTGAACTCTAGCAATATAATTATGAAGATTTTTTTTTTTTATTATTTCTAGACAAGTGTTAAGATTGGATTCTTCTTCTACAATCTTATCTGCCTAAGTGGAGGCAACTAAAGATTCATGATTTTTTTTATTCCTTTCCTTCTGTGATAATTATTTCTCATATGATTCTTATAGTTTAATTTCCATCATTTCTGTGTCCATATGAAGCTTGGACATATGACTTCAGAAAAAAACTCCTTTTGCATCTCGTTAGTATTCATTGTGTTAGTTCAGTTTTTTGAACTTTTGAAGTTTGAACTTAGTAGACTTGTGTTGTAAGTATAACTATTACTTTTTCTCAACTCAGATAAATAAATAATTGAGCTCTAACAAACCTTTTGAGACAACAATGAACTCCTGTATTTACTACCTCCATGCAAAAAAAAAAAAATTCTAACAAAGATTTGTAGATATTCAGTCCAAGAATGATTAGAATCACAAGCCTTAAGGGTACAAAGGATTTGTAGCTCCTAATTCTGAAGATTTTAGCTGCCAAAGAGCTGAGAAAAAAAGCTGAAGATATGCAAATACTTTAGTATACGCACATTACTTTCAGTTGTACTTCCTAAGTATGTGAACTATTGATTACTAAAAGGCTCTTTTATAAATTCTAACCTAAATCAATACTGACCACTGGCTCTCTGATTACTTGATGTTGAATACAGCAGCTGCATATTAATTAAACTTTAGGTTAATGCATTTTAAGCATAAAATTTGTGAGGGTGTTGTGAAAATGAATTTATTGCATAGCTGAGAAGTCCCAAAGAATCACAGATTTTGTATGTATGCTCTGGCTTAAGAATTTTGGCGTATCACTCTTTGTAGATAAGTTTATCTACCCCTTGCTTAAATTCTTTTCATAATTCTGTATTAGCATCTAGCAACTATTATCAGATGCTGCTGTCTGAAATATTTACATATTCCCAGTACTATAATCCTTAAACACCTAATAATTTTCATTTTTTTCTTAAATACAGTTGTGGTTAGGGAAATACTACCATGTAGTATTAACGTGTTCACATATCAGACAGCTCTTTATTTTGTGTAACAACTTTTAAAAGGGCAATCCATAAACATAAAACAGATTCTCCTTCTTCTCTTTCTGAATGTGTATTCTCATCAGTTCATGCAATTACGACTATAATTTAGTACCTCTGAGGACCCAAACCTGTTTGTTCAATCTATTATCAAATGGGTGCAAAAAAATTGTCCCATAGTGTTCTAGTGACTATGGTCGACTGACCATGAAATAGTCTAGTGACTATGAAAAGCTCAAAATCCTTCAAACAAGGAGACCTTAGAAGTTATGTGCCTTTTCCTGAAAGCACTTTTGCTATTTCACTATTATAAAAATGTTATGAAGTTGCCTACACATCGTGCTTCCACTAAAGGCCTTTATGTTATAAAAAATAAAATGTAGAGATGTGTATTGTGAAGCCCGCAGAATAGTAGATAGTTACTCATCTCAAAGAGCATTGAATCATCCTATAGAAGTTACTGATATGATCTGAAAGGAAAGATACATTTATTATATCTGACTAAATACTCTTCAGAGTAACTACTAGTCTGCTGGCTGGACAGGGACCAATCCACAGTGTTGCAAGTCACCCTTCAAAGGCTCATTACCTAAATATTATAGTGGTCAACTTAGAAGTATAGAGAAAGCCATTTAATCTTTCTTCTGTACACACTGCAAGTAATTTTCCTGTGCCTGGCTTTCAATGCATCATGGTGTTACCTTCAAAGACCAAAAAGCACACAAATGAGGACCTACGTAGCAATATAATTCTGAGATAAAAAGCATGTCATAAATCTTATTTTCTTTTAGAGCTAAGGTGTTTTATTCAGAATTTGATGCATTAGCTTTGTGAGTACAGTATTCACAGGGGATGGTTCTCCAGCAGGGGAACAAAATTTAATTTCCCATCTCTTTGGAAATTGATTTACTTTGTAGGAGAAAAAAAAAAAAAAAGATTTGTTAAGATAGACAGAAAAGTATGATTAAATTAATGTACTAACTGGGATGACGAAATCTGTATTCTAATTTTCAGTAGAGAGGAAAGTTATATGTTTTACATCAAACATAGTTGACTGAATACGGATCCGTTCTTGAAGTTTCCTTACTTCCACTTGAGGTCACTGATTGTTAGGCTAAGAATACAAAAATGTGTTTTTCTTTGGTAATTTTATTTTCTACTTCAATTAAGAAGTTAAGTATGTGTTGCTTAATTTTAAATTTACAAACTGTATCAAGTTGTACTTCATTCTGATACTGACTTCTGCTGTGCTTGAAGTTTCATATAAGATCAAGAATTTTGAGGCAATCTTTTTTTTTAACCATTGTTGGAAAAAGTTTGCACATTCCATGTATATTTCTTATAAGGTCAGTCAGTTCACTCTGCTGCTATGACAGCTCTGTCCCTTCAGATTATTTTCTAGTGCTATTTTTATTTCTAATACACATCTAAGTAGCTTCAGTGATGCTACTGGAACTTTTTGAAGTTTAAAGATCGTTGGGAAGAAAGCTCCAAATGACTGTGGTATGGCAGTAGAGATTTAACTTTCCTACCAGTATTCTGTTATATTTTGTTTCCATGTGACAGATGGCAGCAGAGGGTCAGTCTGACAAAATGGTGTCTGACAAGGAAGTGCATATGAAGCAAAGTTGTGTCATCATTCCATGAAGAAAAAAATTGTGCCTGTTGACATTCGTCAACACTTGATGAGTGTTTATGGAGACCAACCAGTGGATGTGAGCACAGTATGGTGGTGCATGGTGCATTTCAGCAGTGATGACAGTGACAGTGGGTCAGTTCCACTAATTCAGAGTTCTATGAACATGGCATGCAGGCTATTGTTCATCACTGGTGAAAATGCACAGCTAATGGTGGTAACTATGTGTCAGTGGTTTCCAGCTGTTTTGACCCAGCTCTGGGACTCACAGAACCATGCCCCAGGAAAGTAGATAGGAGAAGAGGGTAGGGAGACAGGCCTAAAAACAAAACAGCAGCAACAATGTGAGGAGAACTAATTTTCTAAATAAGATACTGGAATGTAAAATAACATAATTGTCCAAAAACCAAAGGCCTTATGCTAAAGCTGAAAGCAAGATGGCTAGGGAACCTCCACTGCTGAGATAAACAGCAAAAGAGGAAGTCTCCAGGACATGCGTGTGGTTTTATCTTTCCCTCTGAGTGGAAAACAGGATGCAAAGTCCATATGTAGTTCTTCTCTACTCTGGAGAGCCAGGTGCCTGGATATTTGGCAGTCCATGTATTTAGAGCATTAACGCTTTAACTCCCAGTGCCTCACATGATGTTATGATGTGGAATACCAATAACAAAAATCATAAAACCTTGACACTATTTAAAAAAATAATGTTCTGTGTTAAGAATTTTTGGTGTCAGATAGCATTATTATGCTCTTTGTATCTGTTGTAGTGTCCATTGAAATAAAATAGGAGACATTACTTTCAGAGCAACCAACATGTATAAATACCTGAAAGGATGTGGCAAAGAGGACATAGCCAGGCTCCTTTCAGTGGCACCCAGGGACAGAACAAGAGACAATGGAACAAGACATTTGACCAAAACAGAGAAGGCCAAATGTAAATATACATTCTTTTTCATTGTAGGTGCAATTGACCACAGACAGAATATTTTGGATCCCCTCTCTTTGAGGGTCTTCAAAATCTGTCAGAACTTGGACCTCAGAAACATGCTCTAGTAGCCCTGTTTGAGCAGATGACCTCCAGAGGTCTCTTGCAACCTCAACCATTTATTCTGTGATTCACTGATTCTTTGAAAATGAATAGCATATAAACTTATTCAGAATGCATGTTTAATTATCAGGCAATTGTCTTCCTTCAGAAATTTTGGCATGTACTAAAAGAAACAGAAAGTTCTCATCATAGGGTTGTGCATCTCTATCAGGTCCCAGATCTGTAACACTCATTTCTGTGGATAACTATCAAGCAACAAGGTACGTAGCAAATGCATTATTCCTTCTGCTAGTGATAAAGGTGATACAACAACTAATTTAAATCTCAGTAATTTAATAAAAATAATAGTTCGAATCAGATCTCGAATATTTTGTAAAGATCAACGTGAAATATAGTTGCAAGTCTTGCAACAATTATCTTGCAATAACATAATTATAAGAAAATTTCATAGCACAGTGGTAATACATCATTTCAGTGGTAATCAAGGTAAAATTGCTCAAGGAAGCCTATTAAGAAAGCTGATCTGCAAGTACTTTTAGATCATATATTTGGATCCCCCTGAAGTAACAGCATTTTTTCTGCATTTGATTAAGGCTGTTGTTGCAGCTTAAGAAAAGGCAAGAACATGTATTGAATACAACATACTTGTGTTTTCATGACACAAAAGCAATACTAAAAGCATCAAATGCTTACTGTGTAAACTGCACAGGTAAGACAAAAGTGCTCACTTAGGAGCTGAATGTTCTTACTGAATGTTCTTGGATCTTGTATCCACTGTCCTTTAGTGAGTTCTCAAAACACACTGGTCTAGGCAGTGCAGACACTTAGAATGAAAATACATTATACTCCTGAATCTGAAAATGTCGTTAACATGATTACAAAATAAAAGAAGAATAAAGATAGACTGAGAAAACTTGACATTTTATTAAAATCATAAAACTTCCCTTTCATCTATACCGGAAGGGAATAAAATGAGCTTCATTTGTCGAGTATTATTATTGTTTTCAGATAAATTAATAAGGTTGCTCCAAAAATAAATCCTCCTATTTATTTCCATGGAAACTATTGCTATAAAAAGCACAATAACACTATTTGATAAAGCAAATTTTCAGTAACAAAAGACTATATTTCAATGGGAACGGTACTATATTAAGAAGCTCATCTATTCTTCAAGTACTGATAGCATACACTGTATTCATTTTTTCTTTCAAGTAAAATTTCTGGAGCACCATACTTTATATATCAGCATTTGACATCTCTTTTACCCTCAGTTTGATGTCAGTAAGAAACATCTCTTTGTCAGAAGACAGGATAGCATCTCAAATATGTGAACATATAGCTATCTAGACCTGTTGAGAGCTTACAATCTTCAGTACTGAACCAAACTAAAATCATAGAGTTATAGAATCACCTAGGTTGGGAACGACCTTCAACATCATCATGTCGAACCATAATTCTGACCTATCAGGATCCATTACTAACCCATTTCTCCTAGTGTCATGTATATATGCCTCTTAAATACCTCTAGAGATGGGGATGCCACCATTTCCGTGGGTAGCCAGACCATTCTAATGCTTAATTACTTTATTTAGGAAGAACGTCCAATCTTCATCTAATCTTAGGGGTTGAACTAGATGATCTCTAGAGTTCCCTTCCAACACCTACAATTCTGTGATTCTGAATCTAATGTCAAACTAAACCTTTCCTGGTGCAACTTGAGGCTGTTTCCTTGAATCCAATCACTTGTCATCTGAGAAAAGAGACAGACACCTTTCTTGCTGCAGCCTCCTTACAAGAAGTTGTGAAGAGTGATGTGTTTTCCACTCAGCCTTCTCCTCTCCAGATTAAACAACCCTGATTTCTTCAGCTTCACCACATAATTTTTTTCTATCCCCTTCAGAAGCTTGATATGTGTCCACACATTCAAGTACTTAACATTCTTCTTGTAGTGAGATTCTCCAAACCAGTCAAAAAGAAGTGTAAGACAACATGGATTAATCACAAGAACAAGTTATTACAGGAGATTTAACCCAGCGAGGTCATATGGAACTGATCAGCAACAGAAATTAATGTGGGAGTGGGATTGATATGTGCTCACCTTCCAGAGCTTCATAAATAGCAAATACATTTCACAATTTTTTTTTCAATACTGCACAGTGGACTCAGAAGACCACAAGATTTCTAGTTATAATTAAAGTTGTTATTTTGCTTTTACGGCTGCCTTTAAGATGGCAGGTTGGTAAAGAGAAACATGAATATGTTGTAGGTATACAGACATCAAAATGTACACCATTTGCTCTAATTATAAAGACAGACTGCTGCAATTAGAATAGATTAGTTAGATTCCAGCAGAACTAAAGTTACTCAAGGAAATGTTATTCCATGGGTTTAGCTTCATTTTGAAATGCCACACACAAAAGTACTATAATGTCTAAGGTTCAACATCTGCCACCAGATAAACAATTCCAATTTTTGTAGACTTTGTAATTTAGTTTCAGGCCTAGAATAATATCCGTAGTGTATTTGTCTGAGACATCTCATCAGTACAAATAACAGATTCTAGCATTCATCAAACATCTGTTGTGCCATCTAAATCCCATCCTAATCTCACAAGCTTTATGAACTAGATCACCACAGATTATACTGAAATTGGAGACACTCACAGGTAGACAACCAAAATATAGAAACCTATGAAGCTGAGGCTGAATCCCAGTTATATTGGAGCCATGAAAATATTCCCTGTTAGTTATACTGAAAAGGTGAGATTCATCTCCATTTATTGTTACTCAGTTATAAAGAGCAGAACAGATGGAGTTTCTTTTGAAAATACAGGCATTTAATTTACACTCCTTCTGAAACTGACTGATAACTTTGAGAGAAAGGAAAGAATGATGAGAATATAGCTTCAACCTCATATTTGTTAAGAATACAGATAGTAAGCAGAAATAATGGAGATAAGGATCTGAAGTGTATGGTGATTGATAATAAGTCAAATTTCTATTTATTTTTGAAACTATGCTGGTCATTGTGTTGTTTGTTCATCTGATTATAAAGTGACAAATATACATATTGTCTGCAACTCTAAGTTCTCGTAAATATTATCAAAACTACAGGGGTATGAATCAATTAGGCTGTGAGTTTTGATGATACAGTATAGTTACATATTTATGACTATTACAGCCTTCAGATGCCAGAGAAACATCAATTAATGACTAAGCTTGCAATTATTAGATATTAAGATGATAGAATCATAGAACTGTGTGAGTTGGAATGGATCTTTAGAGGTCATCTAGTTCAACTCTCCTGCAATGAACAGGGATATCTCAGCCTGACATTGTAGAATAGGTGTTCTATCCCTTGGATTATTTTATCCCTTGGACAAGTTCCAGGAGGTTCACATCTCTCCTGTACTGAGGAATCCACCTCTGATTGAATAGTCCAGGTGAGGCCTCACAGTGCAGAGTAGAGGGGCAGGATAACCTCCCTTGACTTGCTGGACACACTGTTTTTGATGCAGCCCATGATACAGTTGTATGGGTTGAAAGGGACCTCTAGAGATCGTATAGTCCAGCCCCCCTGCCAAAGCAGACTTCCTACAGCAGTGTGAACAGGTAGGCGTCCAGGTGGATCTTAATGTCTCCAGAGAAGGAGACTCCACAACCTCTCTGGGCAACCTGTTCCTGTGTTCCATCACCCTCACTGTAAAGAAGTACTCGTGCACATTTTAGCAGAACTTCCTATGACTAGTTTGTGGACACTTTCCCTTGTCCTATCACCACACACCACTGAGAATAGTCAAGCCTCAACCCATTGCCTCCCACACCTTTGATAGTCATAGATGTGGATCAGATCCCCTCTGAGTCTTCTTTTTTCAAGGCTGAACAGACATAGATCTCTCAGCTTTTCCTCATAAGGGAGGTGTTCCACACCATTTATCATCTTTGTGGTCCTCCTCTGGACTCTTTCAAGGATACCCCTGTCTTTTTTTGTACCAAGGAGCCCAGAACTGGACACAATACTCCAGGTGAGGTCTCACCAGGGCAGAGTAGAGGAGGAAGATCACCTCCCTTGACCTGCTGGTCATGCTCTTTTTATTGCACCCCAGGATCCCATTGGCCTTCTCAGCCACCAGGGCACACTGCTGGCTCATGGCCAGCCTATCATCCACCAGGATGACCAAGTCCTTCTCCTCAGAGCTCCTCTCCAGCAGGTCAACCCCTAACCTATACCAGTACATGTTGATATTCCTCCTAGATGGAAGACTCTACACTTCCTCTTGTTAAACTTCATCCAGTTCTTTTTTGCCCAGCTCTCCAGCCTGTCCAGGTCTTTTGATTTTTCTTTAATTATTAAAATTGGCCCCAGCACTAGAAAGACACAGAGCTCTTGGAATGGGTCCAGGGAATGGCCACTAAGATGATCAGAGGGCTGGATCACCTCTCTTATGAGGAAAGGTTGAAGAAACTGGGCTTGTCTGGCTTGGAGAACTGAAGGCTCTGAGGAGACCACATTGTACCTTCCAGTACTTGAAGAGAGCGTATGAACAGGAGGGGGAATGACTGTTTACATGGGTTGATAGTGTTAGGACAAGGAAGAATGGTTTTAAACTAAGACAGAGGAGACTTAGGTTAGATGTTAGGAGGAAGTTTTTCACTCAGAAAGGTGGTGACACACTGGAACAGGTTGCCCAAAGTTGTGGATTCCCCATCCCTGGAGACATTCAAGGCAAGGCTGAATGTGGCTCTGGGCAGCCTGGTCTAGTGGTTGGTGACCCTGAGGGGTTGAAATTAGATGATCTTGAGGTCCTTTTCCACCCAGGCCATTCCATGATTCTATGCTTCAATGTTTACAGCAAGTTAGTATGTCATTCTAGACTTCAGTTTGAAATAGTGTTTTATTTGCAACTGTAACAGAATTTTGGCTCTGGGAATGAAACCAGACTGAACAAATCTTCATAGAAATAATATCTCACAAATTTATTTTTCTGTATCTTATCAGAATTAATGAACTTTCAGAAAACATTCATTTTCCAACAAAAATACTGCTGTTAATAGGAGAATGTAGCAGTCTTATTTAAGAAAACTTAAATAGATGATTCTGTTTATGTTAACTGCTGAAGTGAAATTTTAATTCAGTATGGAAATCATGCCCTGATCAAAAATAAAATAAAATAAAATAAAATAAAATAAAATAAAATAAAATAAAATAAAATAAAATAAAATAAAATAAAATAAAATAAAATAAAATAAAATAAAATAAAATAAAATAAAAAGGATGCGTACAGGTGAATTGGTGAATTAAGAAAGAGTAGAGATTGGAGAATTGTTATTATCTTTCTTAAATCAGATCTACACATAGAAAGTGCCCCTGGAAAGTATATCTGCTTCTTCCATAATAAAAATTATGTTTTATTTTTGCCGATAGATTTAACTGACTTTTTTTTTTTTCTTGAGAAATTTGTTTTCGCTTTGCATGGAATTTGACAGCTTTAACTTTTCACTTACTTCTGATATTTTTTACTGTATGAAAGATTAAATGTAAGAAATTCAAACATCAGAAACCTTCCTCTTTCTCAGCCTTGGACAGCCTGGAAATGCTTACTTTGTCATATACTGAACTGAAGGATTCAAAAGAAATAGAAATTGGATGAATGGCTATTATGAGAGGGAGAATTTAATAAAATGGTCAACACACACTATTTCTACTAAGATATGGCCTTAAAGAAAATCCCTTTCCTAAGGAAATATATTTATTTATTTCCCCGTGAAACAGTCAACGTGCCCTTAAGGTTTTAAGTTTGCATGATAACATACAGCTAAACTGACTAATCTTTTATTTTTCCTTTTGATGTTCCATAGATAACTTTCAAAATTGTATTGGAAAAAATATGCTGCTGACAAGGAATCTGCTCAAATGAGGTAACTACTGAACATATGTACTTTTGTTTGTACAACCCTTTCTTTACCAAAATGATGTGAGACAAGCAGAAAATGGTAAATAACAACAGATCCTTTACATAAGCAGACTCTAGACAGTGCATCTTTTCACAATTGATTCCCTTATTAATTAAATCATGTTGAATGGTGAAATCATTATCTTCAAATGTTTATTAACTAGTAAGGTCCGTAATGAGATGTTAATTATTTTGCTTTCAGAACTAGCAATTTTTATGGTTATGCTCAGAAAAGAATAGGTGTAAATCAGTTTCTCTTCAGAAGACTGATACTGTTAATAGCAGCCTTTCTCTGAACAATTCTACTGGATCAGGTCCCTGGAGAGTCAGGAATGGGGAAATTATTTAAAGAAGAGATCAATACTGTGCCAGAGAGATCTGGCTATGTCCAGAAGCAAAACTGTAATTGGTTGAAGACATTTAAATACAAAGAAATACCAAATGAAATATTGATCTCTGTATTTGGGAAGCAGTTAGCCAAGAAGTTAATGAATTACAATTAACTGGAATCTCAATTCCACCCGTCCTTCTTTAAACGCTTGTTAGCCCTTTTCTGGATTTTGCCTTTAGTGAAAAACTGACTCCAAAAAAAATCAGTTAAATTCATCATCCAAGGGCTGCAATAGCTTGTGCAATTGCAGAACAGCACTTTGACAAATGATTATAGCTTGAGGGGAGGTTGCAGAAAGTCAACTTTCTTCTCCAAAGTAGACTGGGATTACATATTAATGCAGCCACTGCTTACTTCAATTCCAGACCATGCCAGTTAGATAATCTCTTCTGGACCCAGGGATCAGCCAACAAGGATATTCTACATTTCCCTGCATCAGCCAAGCTAAACAGCTATTCTCACTTTTATTTTTCTTTCGGATAATTTTGTGTCTGGAAAGATACCTTTGTATCATTTCTAAGTTTGGAATAACTAAAGAAAACAATTGTGTTTCTATGTCTTGTGTTTGAAAGGCAGAACTTAAAACACTAATATAAAATGAATGTTTATTGTTCTGCATGTCAAGGTTAAGAGAATCCACAGTAAAATGCCAAGTTCTTTTCTAAGCTTTTGTTACAAAACAAGCTAAAGCACATAGTTCTTTATTTCATCTAAAAAGTAACAGCAACCTCTTTCATTAAATGCCAAAAAAGACAAGGTTGTTTTTTTGGTTTTTTTTTTGCAACCAATGCACACCAGGTCAGAAATATCTGAAAGGATATTGCTAACTTACTGATGGAGGTGAAAAGTATACATCGACCATGTTGTGATAAACTGGCTGCTTGGAATGCACCAGAGAGACTGCTTTGGAGATAAATGTGTCTTCTGTGTAAGAAGGCTCCTGTTCTCCATCTGAGAAGTGATCTGTGAATGACACTTCTGTACCCTTCCAAAATGTGGAGGAAATAAAAACTAAAAATCCAGAAATAACCAATAAGATTCTCTAATTCACAGAATCATAGAATCATCGGGGTTGGAAGGGACCTCAAGAGATCACTGAGTCCAACCCCCCTGCCAAAGCAGGTTCCCTACACCAGGTCACACAGGTAGGTGTTCAGGCGGGTCTTGAATATCTCCAGAGAAGGAGATTCCACAACCCCCCTGGGCTAACTAAGCTAACTGACCTATGAACTATTTTGAAAAAGAGGTCAACTGTTATCAACTTTACTTATTCTCTCAGCCAGCATTTTATCAGAGTTCCCTGTAGACAATGCCCACAACAAGCCACAAAATAATTTCTCACCAAATTCTCTTGCTTACTTTTTCTGTCATGTCCATCCTCCAGAGTCATTCCAAAAAGTACCCGGCAATTGATTACAACATACCACTCTGTTGCACTAGGTTCAAAGAAATGGAAATAATTTACATTTACATGCCTTGCGATTGTAGACCTATGAATGAGATACTGATATTCCATTATAGGTATCACCTATCATCCTTAAGAATCGTAATGTACCTCATAACTAAGCACACATTACTACATCATCTAAGGGGGAATCTCTCCATTATGAGGGCTCATTCACTGTCTCCCCCATAAATAGCAAAAGTTTGATCAAAACCACTGTGTAATCACTTAAAAAAATTGTTATAGCATTATATCTTTACCATGGAAGAGGTACTCAAATACTGATTGCATTTTCTTTGCTAGCATTGACAATCTACACTACCTTACATTATCTATCAGTACATGCAGGTGGAACTCAGATAAAACTCAGGACTTAAGGGATGCATGCCCCAAGATGTAAGTTTGCATAAAAACAAACTAACTAACTAACACAAGTATTTTAATGATACTGAGAGCAGAGAGTTCTTATCCCACCATTTTTTAATCGAAACACCTCCAAATCCAAAATCCAAGGTAACCCAAAATGAAATTATAACCATTTTGGATGATGACAAGGAAAAGCAGGGACAGAAATAAGACAGGAAGAGTCACCATTCCACAGGAAATAATAAACAAAAGGAAAGTGCCTGGAAGTGCTGTCTGGAGGTTAAGGTCAGTCCATTCCAATGAGCAAGAAATTAAGCAGAGATGCCAGGAGGCCTGAATCAATGAACGAGTAGCTCCTAGCAGTACTCAAATATAATAATAACAATCCAACAATCAAACAAAAAAAAAGATGTACTGAAGTAGGAAGCTGGAACAGATAAATCATGAGAAATGTGAAGACAACATTCAAGTGTGCAGGAATGTGTTAAGGAAAGTCAAAGCAAGGAAGATGTAACCTTAGTGGAAGATTAGGAAATACATAAGGAAACTGGAGATAAAAAGTTCCATGGGCCCTGGTGGCATGCCCCCATGTGTGTTGAGGGAGCAGGTGTATGTCATTTTAATTCCAGTCTTGATTATCATGTAATCACAGAATCACAGAATTGTAGGTGTTGGAAGGGATCTAAAGAGATCATGGAGTCCAACCCCCTGCCAAAGCAGCTCCCTAGCCCAGGTTGCACAGGTAGGCATCCAGAAGGGTCTTGAACGTCTCCAGAGAAGGAGACTCCACCACCTCTCTGTGAAGCTGTGCCACTGCTCCGGCACTGCACTGTGAAGAAGTTCCCACACACATTTGTACGGAACTTCCTATGCATCAGTTTGTGGCCATTTCCCCTCATCATATTGCCACGCACAGCTGAAAAGAGTCTGGTGAATATGATGTTTCTGAAGATGATAAAAAAAGAGAATATGACATTTATGTACAAAAAGAGCATGGATTAGGGAATCATAGGCATGTCAGCCTCACCTCAGCCCCTGGGAAGTTGATGAAGCAGTTAATGTTGAAACCATTTCCAGAAACATGAAAGAAATTCATCAGGAGTAGTCAGCATAGATTCACAAAAGGATGTGATGATTAACTGACTTCATAACCTTCTGTAGTGAACTGACTAGTTTGGTAGATGAGAGTCGTGGATATTGTCTGCTTTGACTTTAGTAAGGTTTTTGACGCTGTCTCCCATAAGATTGCCATAGACAACTTGATGAAGCATGGACTAGATCTGGGACATGAATATGACTGAGTGGCTGAAGCAGCTCATTTTCCTATGAGGAAAGCCTGAGAAAGCTGAGACTTTATCTTGGAAAAGAGAAGGTTCAGGGAAGATCTTATCAGTCTGTACAAATATCTGAAAGGAGGATACAATGAAGATAAAGACAGACTCTTTTCAGTAACACCCAGTTGACATGACAAGAGGCAATGGAAACAAAATGAAGAGTTTATGTCTGAATTTAATGAAACAGACTGTTTCTGTGTGTGGGTAAGAGCACTGGAACAGGTTGCCCTGAAAGGTTGTGTGGTATCTATTTTTAGAGATTTAGTTGATCTCTGTAGGTGCTCTGATGACCCCTTGAGCCAGAATGTTGGCAAGGTAACCTTCAGAGGTCTTTCTAACTAAAACTATTATGTAATTCTATGACTAGAGAGTCAAAAAGAAACATTAGCTACATTAACTACTATAGTTACATCTATAATGTCTGCAGTTTTTTTTTTCTAAAGGTAGTTCTGATTTCCTACACATTATTGCATGAAAAGAAATGAATCACAACCCAAAACAGTAAATATCTGCTGCATTCAATTTAGAACCTTGTAGGGAAAAATCTGCACTGTACTGCTTTTTATTCAGATAAATATAGCAATCAATCCACACCACTGAGATTTTTACTGCAATTCCAAGGAGTTGCTATACTGAAGTTCTATCATATCATCTTGTGATGGTACAAACTGGAAGCACAATAGACAAGGTACATAGCAGTATAAATAAAGGACAGTTTTACTGAAAAAAAAAATACCAGTAAAGTCTTTGAAGAGAAACAATATTATAATTTGAAAATATGTGTTGCCGACCAACAGGCAGGGACTTTTTACAAGGGCATATAATAGTAGGATGAGGCATAATAAGGTTAGATTTAGACTAGATATAAGAAAGAAATTCTTCTCTGTGTGGGTGGTGAGATGCTGGAACAGGCTGCCCAGGGTGCTTGTGGACATCTCCTCACTGGAAGCGTTCAAGGACAGGCTGGATGGGGCTTTGAGAAACCTGATCTAGAGCGAGGTGTCCTTGCCTATAGCAGGTGAGTTGGAACTAGATCATCTTAAAGATCTCTTCCAACCCAAACCAATTCTATAATTTTATGAATCTGTGATATCTTCTCATGTATATGATGATGATAATAATATACCAAGAAATTTGTGACTGTCATTTGCAGTACAAAGTCATACAGAATTTCCTTTGCTGTTTACCTCTCAATTTCAGTATATAAAGACATCTTTCCTTTTCTTGTGGAAATAGAATAGTGTTTGTCCTCAACACATCTTTTCATTTTTGGAGTTTCACTTCAGCATCTTTATCATTTTTTTTTCTCAGTAGAATTGTCCTTTTTTGATGCTGCTATGTACTTGTCCATTGTACTTTCAGTTTGTATTGTCACAAGACTATATAAATTTTCTTCTTGTTCTACAGGATACAATGTATATAACCTTTGTTGTGGTAGAGATCTGGTTTATATCTGTATAGATTAATAATTATTTTCTGCATCGTATTATTTATATTTTACATATAAAAGCTGAAAAACACAAGCTACTGCAGTATACTTTGTAATTCTTTCATCTTTTTTACTGCTGACTGCAATATGGCTAACATCCTTTCAAACTGGTGATGCTAAATATTTCAGAAGTCTGATGGGAAATAATCAATGCTGCTTAAACATGTTTCCTCCTCTCACTGACTTCAGTGCACACAGTAGAAAGAACACAAAAGATTTCTCCAGGGAAACTAAATGAACTGAGGCATATTTTAAGGAGTGTTGTTTGTTTGTTTCCTAAGAAAAGCAAATACTTAATAAATTGCTATTGTTTTTCAATTTATTGAAAAGAAAGAACTCTAAAAAGCTTGACAACATTATCTTTTTATGTGATGAATTCTCCTGTTTGTGTCACATAACTTTTAAGAGGTGAGAGATACAACACGTAAGAGAGATATAGCCGTGAACTTACTCAAAATGAGGGAACAAGAAAGGAGACAAAAGATTAATAGCTTATATAGACAAAAGATTAATAGCTTATATAATGCAATTGTAGATGTTTTCCATTTTTTCTTCTTATTTTGTACTTAATAATAAATGATTGCTCTTTAAGATTCTTTTAAGATTCAGCTATAATGCAATCTAGTGATATTTCATTTTCATTTCATGATACACTCCATGTATTACAAGGAGTGTCAAACACAGACATAACCTATTTTCCAATGGTGCTCCACTGGAAGAATGCAGAGGTATATTTTGCAGTATTTCTCTCCATGTAAAGACAAAACAAAACCTTTATTTCCAATCTTTTTGAATACAACTATTAACTTGGGGATGCAATGGATTCAGCACTGCCTCCTGCTGTTTGGTTCTAACAGAACACTCACATTCTGTGAGAAATATATTTCCATCATTCATCTTAATTAGCAATAATGATTGATCACCAAATATAATGACCTTCTGCATTCATAGAAGCAGAAAGCTCTGATGATTAGATGGAATGAAGAATTAACCAAAACAAAGTGCTCATTCAGTGGCACTGATGTGACACGGGTAGAGATGGTACTCAAATGCACGGTTTAGGGAATTGTTTGTGAGCTCCTGGACTCTTAAAACACATTACTCAAAAATTCTATGGAATAAATTTTCATGGCGAGTTTGGAAAATTTCTTGTGCAATTATGCCCTTGTTCAGGAACTCACAAGGCATTAATTGCAGTCACAGAGGATTTCTTATAAAGTTTGGTATAACATTCTTAAATTGACTTTTTCTCTGCAAGCTCTCCTGGCACTCATAGGACTAACACTTCAAATGACAGCATTGTTTAGCCTGACTATCCTGGATGGCAAATGCTAAATGCCAACAAGGCACAATTTATTAACTTTTCTGTGAAATAAACTATATCTTCCCTTCAGAGAATAATTCCAACTTTCCTTTTGAAAGCATTTATGTTAACTGTGCTTCAAATAAAGGTATTTACAAAGTAATTTTATGTTGTCTATAATTCAAGTATCTGCTGTTAAACAGATTGCTTGGCAAAGCACACCACAAATGTTTGTGTTGTAAGAATAAATGCATGGGGACAAAGGAAAATGAAATCTAAATTTGGTTTACTGCTGCTACTGTTTAATTGTTTCCTTGGCAATTTTCTTGTCATTCACCTTCTGATTACTAGTCTCTCACTGTGATGATAAACTAGAAAAAGAAGTGAAATAGCTTACACCTCAAAGGAATAGCGAAAGAAAAAGTTTTCTTGAGAATTAAGTCTCTATTCATGTAGTTATCTGTCTTTAAAATAAGTTCACACTTGATATAATACAGTCTTTGTTAATTTCACTTTTGTAATAGTATACAGGACACCAACAAATGTCTGGTAGTATCCTAAACATTCCACAGATATGACTATAATAAAAATTATACTTTTTTATTAGAATATCAGAAACCCCCAGTGTAGACAGTTAACATCATAAATACAAGCATTCTACTCTTAGTAAATTCTGCTCATGAGAAAAAAAAAAAATTAGTGAGGGATTTCTAACTTTTAGATGATTTCTCTAATTAAATGATTATAAATCTAATTCTATCATAGAAAATTATTTTTAAAAATGAAATAAACAATTGAAGAATTACCTAAGAATAGGTAATAATTGACTAATAGCTTAAAACATCTCAGATGTGAGGAAGCAAGATTCCAATACTCTGGAGAAAACTGTGTAACAGGAACTAATACTTGCTTTCTTTATATTACAAATGCCTCAAATGGTAGATGAGAAGAAAACATTTCTCCTCTGGTAATTCTATCTGTAATCTTAACCTGGGTTTAACAAGATGAATGAAATATCAGGGAAAATTATACCTTCCATGAAATAGATGTCAATGAACTCAGCTAGTATTTGATAGATACAGGGAAATTTAAATGTTCCTAAAGAGCGTGAGTGCAAGCTCCTTTGCTTCCCAGTTTAAGCCAGTCTTTTAAAAATACTTTGGCAGTTCCTGCTATGGGTCTGATACAGCAGAGCAGTAGTCAGCATTCTGGCCTTAGCATCAAAAGTGTTTACATGTTTTTATTTCTAAACACAACAAAAAAAATCTTGATCATTATGAAAGTATTACCTTGTATTGCATGGAAATCTAGCACACTTAAACTATTTCTCTTGTTGTTCCTAGCACAACTATCACATATTTTTGACCAAGTTTTCCCAGGTAGGTTCAATAATTCATGTTATAAATTGCTTGCACTGTCAAAATTTTCTCTGCAACATAGATGACAGACTGAGAAGGTGAAATAGTCTTAAAAAAATTGATTTCTAGTTAAGGCTTGGAAGTCTGGGTGCACATACTCACCATGTTCGTATCTTATCTCACCTGAGAAGACAAGATGGGTGCCCACTATTCTCTTTTGGCCCTTATCCATCTGAGACCAATAGCATCACAAGTCAGGTCCTTCTGTGTGAACACTTCAGAAATCAGAAATGCACAGCTTATAACAGCACATCTACATGATAGTTTAAGTTCAGCTAAAAGAAACTAACATAGCAGAAAGTCTTTATTCTTTTGATGTTATTTTTAATACCCTAACTTCTGCCTGAAGTTCTTTGTTCCCATCATTTTTTTACTTACTTATTTACTCACTACTTTCTATTTAGGCACTATTAGTGGCATATAAAATCAATCTTATATTCAAGAATATGTTCTATTCATCAGAATCTCTATATGTGGATGACATACAGTTAACCAATGTACAATGGAATCTTTATTAATAATCTGTACACTTTGTAGGAAAAAATATTTTTCTTCTCCCTTGATATTTTTCGTTCTCTGGTGTTAACCCCAGTGTTTCTTTGTCTCTTTTTCACAGCTCTATGGTAGTGGAACCTTACTCGCTGTTGCCCACAAGGATTCTCTAACAGCATGACTCATTATACTTCACTAAAACTCCAGATTGTGAAAAAAATATTGGTAATATGCAAATTACTGCTGACACATCATTATCAGTGTTCCTGCTAAGAACAAAAAGTGGAAATGTTATTCATTATGCAGAAAAATGTTAAAGAAGAGAGAATCCGTTTCAGTATAGCTAAACTTTCATCAGAGAAATTGCCCCCTTTATCATGTGATATTTCACAACATGATCTCAGCTTAGTCATTTAAATTGCATTTAATGCCATGAATCAAGCCCAAGTCTTTTCATTGACTATAAGGATTGTCAGTGCGAAAATCAAATCAGACTTCCATTCTGAGATGCACAAAAATTAAGTGCTTTTACACATTTGGTTTGGAATTTATATGTTAATGTCTCTGTAATGGACCACTTAAAACAAACACAGAATGTTTAGTACTTGTACTGGTGATTTGTGTATCTTACAAGGAATCAGACTTGCATTATGCCTTGAAATCTAGCCAAGATTGCTTAATAAATCAATAAGAAAACTGGGAAAACCAATTTGCTTAAAAGAATTTTTAGGCCTCTTTCCAATGTCCTTCTTATTCTCCGTATTGAGTTCAAATTTGTACAGATGATTGAAATTCTACACACACAAAAATCGACCTGGAATGTCACATGCTTTTATTTCCTGTGCATCTATTCTACTTGCAGGGCAAATTTCACAAACAAATAATCAAACAAAAACAATTTAATTTGACATTAAAGTTTTATTGCCCATTATACCACTGATTTTCAATTTTAATTCAGTTATAATATTAGTTATACAGTACAACATAATGACTAATCCATATATATGTATGATATAGTATATAAAAACATATATTCAGATTGTGTTTTTCTGATGCAAAAGCTTCAGCAGCAGTATTGGTTTGATGGTGGGCATCCATTTCTTTCTATTTCTGAGCCCTTTGCACAAAGCAAGATCTTTGCAGCTGTACTTGCATAGCTGAGAGAGGCTTACTTCAGTTGAAGCAGAACATGACAAAAAAATGTAGATCTGAAACCCAAGACATGTTCTGCAAACAGTGGTATCATGACAATGAAAGGATCAGGATAGTGGGAAGTGGGACACACTAAGATGTCATCACCCTCACACCATGATGCACAGACATAATCTATGCTCTAAGGCTTGAGACTGAAGAGTCTGTTGGGAGTAACACAGCAGATCTCACTTAGATCACTGAAGAGACCTTAGCATAGCATTATCTGAAAGTTTGTTCTTCATTTGAGAAACATCTCTGAACTAAACTTTCATGAAAACTGACATTTTTGTGGAGAAAAAGATGAAGAAAAAGAAGGAAAAAAAAGTGTCAAATTCTTCAGACTCTGACAAAACACTACCTTTTTTTTTTTTTTGGAAAGTCTATTTTGCTAAATTAAAAGTATTTTCTGGCTGTAACCATAACATATTTGCACACTAATTTTCACTGAGAATGATCTCAGATAGCATTGTTTTACATCAGACCCCTCTGTTGAAGTGAATCACTTTAGAAATATTGTATGTCTGATTTACCAGAGAACATACAAGAATATTTTATGTCTAAAATAAAATTTTAGGATATGCAAAGAAACTTACCTTTTACAGTAGACCATATTTACTATATCCTGATGAAATGTCATTGCTTTCTGGTTATTCAGCATTAACTATGCCTCTGTGCCTGTTTTTCTTCCTCACAGTCCTTTCTCTTTATATTATAAACACAAACACACATACCCATGTGTGACTTTTAACTTTTTACATGCATTCCATTTCCTTTCTCCTTTCACCATCTCCTTCCTACCTATGTGTTTTTAATAGAACACAACCTTGAAAAATTACCATCATCACAACATCTCTTAAGTACCGCTCTAGTTATCTCTGTCATCTTCATATGAAAGGACATACCAATTTCTTTGCCTGTTCTCATCTACACTCACTCTTTTTTTCTTTAAATTAGAGAATATTAAAGCAGTCACTTTCTGCAGTTGCTGACCATATATCTTGCAAAGATGCTCACTTTCAAATTCAGTTTGAAAAATTGTTCCATTGCTAAGCCTAAAAATCAATTTGGCTCACAATATTAAACCATCTCTTCTCATTTTGTGATCTTACCTGCTTACTGCAAAATAGCATCTTTGAGGCGTCTTATTAACCTGAAGGTCCTGTCCACATACATCTATGTACAGAACTGAGTTTTGTCCCCAGTGGGAGCTAAGGTGCTTTGTGATTACTGTTGTGTCATTTCACTGTTTGCACTGCAATCGTCAGACATGATTTATCAGAGAGAAGCTGTCAGTTTTAGTGAATGCATGTGGGTGTTGAAAATGAAGGGTTTGTGGCCAACGAAGATTTCATGTGAACCATGATTCTATAAAATATCAATAATAAGTCTAGGAATGTTCCTCATAAGAAAAAACAGATGTTTAAATGGTTATGAATGTCCCAACATGAGCAGCTATTTTTTGTGAATTGTTTAATTACTGAAATTTTGTGAAAATCTGATTAAAAATATATTGTATATATTTGCAATGATTTAGTGTACTGTATGGCACTAAAAAAAAAAATGCTTTTTTTTCTAAGAAAAAATATATAACTGCTACAATAAAATCTTATCACAGAATACAGAGCAAGGACATAATGGTCAACTGCCACAACCAAAACTTTAGATAAACCAAAGTGAAGTGGCTTTGGAATATTCACAGTGTTATGAAGAAAATGTAACCGGCCCCTGAAATAGGGAAGAGCACACATTGCATCTTTCTCCTCCTGCAATGAGTGCTGACAGGGACACTAGTTAAGATTTTAATTTAGATTCAGCCACCTTTTCAAACAGTAAACATTGCAAATGTGTTAGTGTGTTAAACTTACACTTGTCACCATGACATCAAGGTTTCTCATACTCTATTGATGTAAATATTGTTGTTCATTTCACTGTCTCCAAAGTTCTGATTTTCAACATTTTTCTTCTTTTCGTTACTAGGCAACCAAAGTAAACTGTGTCACCTTAAGAGAGCAGCTTCTCAGAAATGAAAGCTTTTGCTCTGATATTATGACTAGCAATAAATAAATTGACGTTTTAAAAATGAAGAAAATATGAATTTTGCTCCTGCTGTATACAGTGAAATAATTATAACTAAGACTTTTTTTTAATGTAAGTCTCAAAATTGAGGCCTCCATTTTACCTCTTCTGGGTCATTGCCAAAGTATCAGCTGGTTTTAAGGGAAGCAGTCTAGAGCTAGCAGTTAAATGTCTTGGAAAAAATCATTTCAAACAGAAATGTCGTAAAAAACAGGTGAATACATAAGTCACTCATTATCCTCAGGCATCAGGTAATTATATTCAAGACAAAGGGTAATATTATTTCTTCTTAACACATTAAGTACTTCATGGCATTATATTGTTGAATTCTGATTGGTTCTGCTAGAAAAGTATCTAATTAATGACAGTTTTCTTATATCATAAAGTCACAAAAATTACAATGAAAGAGAAAAGCATGAGTATACAGAAAAGTTTAGGACAAAACATTGAAATATAAGATGAATATGAGACAGAAGCATCAGTTTGAGTTTCATGTCAATATTTAGACACTGTACTTGAATGAATATTGCCTAAAATTTAGTTGTAATATTGCTGCAGGCCTGCAATACAGTGCATCAGGCTAGTTAGTTTACACCTAGGACATAAATCTTAATGCCATTCACTCAGCCTTTGTCATTCTAAATATGTGCTTAAATGATACTTAAAGCAGCTTGAACTGAGAATCAACATACACAAGTGCTCTATAAAGCACTGCCATAATGCTAGCTTCACTAATTTATTATTCATCTAATTGTTTTGGGAGGGGTCCCTAGAGCCATTTTTCTACTCCAAAGAGATGAACTACAGTGAGTATTCTGCTCATACAAAGGAAATTAGTTGGCACAGTGGACTTAGATCAAAAAATCAAGCTAGATTAAATCCACCCAAACTAAAAATACAGCATAGGAAATATCTATGAGGTCAACCTCCCACATCTAAAACAGCTGGATCATTTGTTTTATAGGAGAGAGTATTAATGGCATTATAAGTCTGATGTTTTCGATTTTGCATGGAAGCAAGTACCTTGTCCTCATCTCTGCACTAGAGAAAGACCAGGATGTGCCTTTACTTACACAGGCAGAATTTCTGCAGTCTTTTGCTCTCACCATACATCCAGTTCTTTACTTTTAAAGAGTTCCAGACTGTCTTATATTTTATTTTCTCTTGAACCTGAAACTACCATTCATTCTTAGTTTATAATCCTTTCATATACATTTTATTTTGGCTAAATCTACTATTGACTAGTTTATCTATAAAACTGTAAAACAAATAAACATAAATATGTTGGTAAATATGAAAGTTATTACAGTACTGCAAGGAAATCTACCAGCATTGTCTTTTATCTTCCACATACATCAGTGAAATTGCCAAAATCCACTGTCACTAAATTTTTAATTCGTATTCTCATGAAGTCAAATTGAAGTATTTTTTTAAACACTTTACATATCTTTGCTAATTATTTTCTTTAGTTAAAGAACACACACAAAACAAACAAACAAACAAACAAACAAAACACATTCCCAATAAATTAAAATAAGTTTTCTATTTTTTTACTTTTCAGAATGTCCCATTTGAGTGGTTGTCTCACTGAATGTATAACAGTCTCATAAATAATCAGAAATAATCCAGCAGTCCCTAACCTAAGAATTACAGAGAGTTTCATCCAAAAATACTGGGAAAATATTCACTTTTCTGTAAAAATAATTAAGGATTAATTATTTTTACATATAATTAAGTGCAAGCAAAAACTTCTGATCTGTAAGAAACACTGCCCTTGTTAAAGCAGACAAGCTTCTATCAATCTTCCATTTAGAACTGATAAAGGAATTATTTCATTTCTCCCTGAGAAGTTAAATAACTGGAATTCTGGGAAACAATGTACCCTGAACATCTGTCGAGATGATTGGAAATGTCCAGACAAGCTGTTGTTTAAGTTACAGACAGGATGGAAAGACTGTGACTGCAGCAGATGAATCTAGACAAGTTACAACCCGACAGCTCAGGGAACACCAAGGAGATAAGAGATGATAGTGTAGATCTTAGAGGAAGAATAGATCTCCCTGAGTTGTAAACTGCCCACAAAATTATTTTGATTACAGTACAAGGGAAGATCCTGTTTTTTGGCCTGTATACTTTCCATACATGGTAAGAAAGGACTTTGTTCATATTGTTTTGACATCACAGAGAAATGCAAGCAACAAATTTCTGACTCTGCCATCTCCTTGCCTTCCGTGCAATATGGATCCAAATAGTGACCAAGTACACAAAAACAAACAATGATATGTACTTATTTTTAAGGAATTGAAGAGAATGCAAGAAAAACATAACAAGAAACTATATCATTCAGTTTGGCTGGGCATCAGTCGTTGGGCTGTGAACAATTATGTAGTGTAACAACTTGCTTTGCTTTGTTTATTCTTTTTTCAGGATTTTTTTCCCTTTTTCTCTCCTTACTTCCTTTTTTTTCTTTTTTTTCTTCCTCATTAATCTGTAGTTATCTCCACCCTTGAGTTCTTGCACATTATTATCAGTTGTCTTCCTCATCCCACTGGGGAGGGAGTGAGTGAACAGCTGTGTGGTGTTCAGCTGCCTGATAGGTTAAACCGCTCAGTTAATGTGTTAGTTTGGGCTTGATTTTAGTTGCTACTTCTTGTAGAAGCAAAAACCAGATTCTTCCACACCTGATAGGGCAAATATCCTTATTTCACCTATGATAACAGTTAAGAAACAGATTCGAGTCTTAGAGGTGGAAGCACTGAACTGAATGCGATAAATTACTGTTTGTAAAGTGCTCCACATACATTAAAGCTTTCCTGGTAACACAGTCATTGCTTTGGTGACTTTCTGAACTCATTGCTTACTAAGGTGACTATCCTATAGGAAAATCATATATTTAAAAACTGATCTGTATTCTTGAGAATATTTCATATACTACTTTTAGGAAGAAAAGACTGAAGAGGTCAGTGCTTTTCAAAATTATTGCTTATAGAAGCCCATTTCTGCTAATTCACAAGTTAGATGCTGCAAGAATAACCATTCATTCAAGCAGTAAATACCTCAAAACAATGTGGATTCCTTGAATTCTCTTCTGAAGCTCAGTGGACTGCAATCTGCACCAGAGAAAAAAACACACAAAACAAACAAGCAAACAAGCAAACAAAAAAAAACAGAATGAGACCTCCTGTAACAATGAGACCTCCAGTAACCCCAAGACACTCTGTGGTGCTGTAATCCTTTATGTGTAGGTGTATTGACTTTAATGGAATTGTAATTCTAATTTACACTTCTAAAAATCAGTGAAGACTGGACTCACTGGTTATTACGGAAACTGCCTCTTTGTAATAAATCCAGAGGAGGAAAGATGCTTGTAGCTAGAGTATTCATAGACAATTTTCTTAGTGGAGCTAGTTAACTTTTGTTACTGACATTTGACTCTTTGACAGAAAATTATTTGTTGGAAATGGTCATCCTTTCAGAATGCACCAGTTACCTCGGAAAGATTTTCACTAGTTAAGGTAAATTTGTATTCAGTGTAGAATTTTCAGATACCCTGAAACAGCAGACAAAACTTTCAGATTATTTAAATGTAAATGGCCACTGAGTTTACTGCCTTACTTAAAAATTGTCTTACTTTAGCATTTTCTGGCAGCCCTGAGTCATACAAGCAAACAGTGCATCACCAAATTTAACTGATGTATGCCCAATGGGAAACAAAGAGATAATGGTGTGCAAACAAACATTTATCCAGGGACCTCTGCTTAACACCATCAGAACTAAAATGAAGGGAAGAGAAACACAGTGATCATTTTTTTGTTAGTTTGTTTTGATTTGATTCGATATGATTTGATTTGTTTTTTTTTTTTTTTTGTTTACTAATGTAAGAGTGTTGGCTATACAATTTGAATCTCTACAGCAAGACTTAAATAGCCATGAAATAAACCATAGGGTTTAAATTTCTGTTTATCATTGCACAAATTCTCTACATATTGAATTATAAAGTTTTTAGCCCATGAAGTATCTTCTAATAGAGATATAGTGTGTGTAATTCAGAGGCCAAAGACCAAATTATTATAGCCAAATCATTAATAAACTCTTAGGAGTAGGGAATACTTAGGGTAAAATCTTCAGGTAAGTAATGGAAGCAATCTTTCATATCCTAGTTAAATCTCTGGTAGCAGGATAGAATTAGTTTGTTAGAACAGGTCTTCCAGTGGTAGAAGAAGCTCTACATGTAGGGGAAAAAATAAAATAAAAAAACAACAGATTTTTTTTAACTTTGTTTGTTTGTTTGTTTGTAGTCTTGGAAAAATAAAACAATATTTTGTCAATTGAATGTTGTCATTTTCTTCTTTTTTGCCATGTCCCTCTCTTCATATCCTCTTGGCTTGATTTGTAACACTAACATCTTGAAAAAATGAAAGCAGGATATTTCAAACAGAATATGAGGGCAGTGCTAAAATATTGGTAAATGTCTGTGTATTCTGACTTACGTCTCATCCACAGCAGGTGAATTGTGCTGTAGAAGAGCTTGGGAAAAGTCTTGCATAAATCTTGATTATGGTGAAGCCTATCCTCAATCATTCAATAACATAGAGTGCAATGCATGACCAAGTTGCCTAAGACAGTGATGAAGCATAAAGACTAAGGCAACCTAAAGAAAGAAAAGATTTTATCAATTTAAATTGATTTTCCACTAAGCTCAGACATTAAGTTCACCCCTGATTTCTATTATCTTATTTCCAATTTCATCATTGTTAATACACCATATTCAAAAGCACATGGTAGGGTGTGGGAGACATCTCTCCCAGAAAAAATAAAGGTGTTAAGCAGCTTTCTATTTTCCAAGATGATTTCACATTCAAACTTCCTTCAGAAAATTAATTTTGTATTCAGTCAAATAGGAAGTTAGAAGACTCATTGACAAATGGTAAACCATTTGAAAGACTGCTTCAACTGTAGTATTAACTTACCTTATATTTCCAAAAGATGCAAAGCATATAATCTGTTCATAAAATCATTATTGGTGGTTGATATATTGCTGATTATCTGAAAATGCAGGACCAGAATTAATAACATAATTCAAGTTAATTTCCCCTGTGCAGTATCAGCTTCCACAGAGTAAGATGACAAAATGAAAATGTAAGACTCAGCACAATACAGAAGACTGTCTCCTTGCTTGATTCCAAGCTGATCTGGAACTTATTTATTATCAGGATATTACAGTGCTTCTAGACTAAAGATGAAAACATCTAATGAAATGAGGGATGTCTCGTCTTTGAGATGTTTATTATAAGTTGTCCTGATCGTTTTATGAAAACACCAGCTATACTCTAATCAGCACATCACAGTGAGATGGGCAACAACATGAATGATTTCTCTTGAAGACTGTGATGGTCCAGAATGTTCTGTGATAGTACATAGGTCGAATGTACAAACTGAAGTCAGAGCCTGTTGTGAATCTATATACTTTTGAAAGATTTGGCTTTTAGCACAGTCATCAAGATCACGCTTTTCTGGTATTTAGACATTTTAAAGCAATTATTTATTTTTTCAGTAGAGTAAAAGTATATTATACAAACTGACAAATGGAACTTCCTTTCAGGTTCATATAAATTAATATCCTTGGTCTTTCATAAAAGTGTTCAATTTTTCCTGTTCTCCACTCGTTCTTCTGTATTAGTTCTGATTCTTACGGTGAAGGAAGATGACCTGAAACATTAAAAGTAGTGAAAAGTGTTACTGATATAAATACCAATTCTGTCTATCCAAAGAATTTTAATTTTGAAGGGATTACATTCTTGTAGTTCCCAGAGCTCTTGGAACCTGCTTGAAATTCTGTGCAGATGGGCACGTACTTCGGAATGACCAAACCTCTGATCTCTCTGCTTTTCCATTTATTTTTTTTTTATTGTATGTTCTTTCCTTGCTTGACTGATCTTAAACTTTTCCTTCAACTTCACCCAAAATATCTTTAGTCTGAAATGCTTTCTGGACTATACACATGGAAAATAACTGCTAGTGTTATCCAGTTTCTTCGTCATCTTCTATATTCATGAGTCTGGATATTAGCATGTCGTGTTGTTGGCTTTTTTTCGTCATGCTTTATTCTTTTTAGACAATTAATTTTTGACCCTGACCATTTCCCAGTGTAATTTAGGCAGACTTCAGTCATCCAGTGCTTTCCTCATAGAAATAAACACTGAGATGCATATCATATTAATGAGATTTTGAAAGCACATCTCGAGGAAACTGCTTGCCAAACTGTTCCATGGAACAGAGAGAATGAAAAGTGAAAAACAGAGATGGAAAACTAGGTTTCAAAATCCAAAGAAAGCAAAATTTGTAAGAGTCAAAAGAAAGGCAGGACTATAGAACCATACAAGTTTAGCATAGTTAAGAAAAATTAGAAATCCAACAAAGCTTGATAACTTATGTTCTACGTTACCAAACTGGTTGCTTACTGTAAAGTTTGCAAATGAGGGTCCTTGAGGACAGTTTAGAGTTTGTAGATTTAATACTGTACTAATGACTTCTTCAAGTTCCCTGATTCAGGGCACTCAGACAAGCACCACTTCCAAATTGAAGAAGGAAACACTCTCATAGTACTCTCAGTGGAGCAGTTTCCTTGTATCATAAGGTACAGCCGACAGTGAGAATTAAAACACCCTGATAAATAATCATAGCTTGGAATGGTAAGAAAAACACAGAGAAGACAAAAAAGAGAAGACTTCACAGTGGGAACAGTTTCTTCTTCCCAGCATTCCCAAGATCTTAGATACTTTGAAGGAGAAGAAAGAAATACACGTAGAAATTTAATTCCCTCCAACACTTAGGCATTTAGTTTTACAGAAAGGCTAATAGGCTTTTCGGGCTAGTAATAAAATTTTTAAAAATTGCATCTATTCAAAGTCAGACTCTACCTGCCTTTTAAAGCACAGATGTTTTATGGCTGCTCCATGCTTTATATAAAATCAATGCCATTGTCCTTGTACATTGCCCCTCTATTTGTGTTGGAAAGAAGATCTGAACAGCAAGTGTTATTACTAAATGTGATTTAAATGAACAGATATTTAAGTAAACAACTGTCATATCAAGTTTAATAACTTGCCACACCTTAAGAAGCAGCTTTAAATTATTTCTGATTTTGGTTTTTTGGGAGGGTTTTTTTTTTTTTTTTTTTTTGAGTCAAATATAAGTGTAATACTCCACAGATATTCTCCTACTCACAGGTCACATACTGGGGCTCAGTTCGTCCAACATATGCATTTTACTCAACTCAGACTTCTTCAGTGCTTCTGGAAACCTCAGTTATCAGGCCAGGAAAATGTTCATTGTTATCATATCTGAAAGAATATGGTATTCATCTTTCTCCCAATCTCAAGAATGTAACTCACTTCTTATACATGATAGAAAAAAACTCGTGTGAGCTTTTCTTGTCCAGTGACAAAATTATCATTTTTAATGCTCGAAATTCCACAAACAAGGCCTTCCACAAATAGTCATTTCATTAAAAAAATAAAACAGCAAACATACAAGTAAATGCTGGAATGCCAGAATCCCTCAGTGACTGCTTTCTTTATCAAAACCCACCAGACTACGTTTTCATTATCTAGAGGGAGGGGAAAGATGCAATATCTTAGCATTCCCTCCAGATTCTAATATTGGTCCTACCAAATAATGGAAACAAGTAATAGTACTAATACTAATAAAGCCTATAATGGCTTATTTTAAAAGAAAGGAATAATAGAACAATAAATGCAGTACCTTAAGGCAGAATGCAAAATTGAAAAGTGTCTTGCCCAACATTGGCATTAATAGTGTTAATTGTGCTATAGACTTCTTAATCTTAAATGTTCATTTCTTTTGTTACAGAGAATTCATGACAACAGTCACAAAAAGAGAACTATGAAATCAGAAATATCTCAGGTTTCTTAGCAGCAATGACCTCTGTTGTGTCCCAGCTCTGCCAGTAAAAGTCTTCTACAGCTGTTGTCTTCTAACAAAGTTGTCACTAACAGTCCAGTCAAATCTGCTTACCAAACTAGCTGTTATAAATACATTTTCACTTGGTGTTTTCATTTGAAATTTCAAAAGGGCAAGTGAGTCACTGAGGGAGACTGGTATGAGCTGCTCTGTGCCTCACTGACTTGCAGTGCTGCAGTGTGACCTCTGCCTGCCTTGTGACCAGGGGCACAGAGAACAGCTGGTCAGCCTGGCAATTAGCAACTCCTTACACTCAGGAGGGGATCAGGCCATCCGCTGGGGCCCTGCTGTCACAGGAACCTTGCTGGAAGTTAGAGATATGGCCTTACTGAGGCATCTGACCTGTCACCCCCTCTCTGCCATCTGCTCCATCGGTCCAACAGCTTGGGAGCGAGGAGCTTTTAGTTTAGAGGTTCTGCAGATATAATTATGGCATCATCAAGGTTTGTTACACCAAAACTTCTGCTGCAGCTCAAAATCTTCATGTTTCAAAGAGAATATTTAATTTATTTCTTCATTTCATTATCATTACGTGCAGTTCTTTAACGTTCCCTTACAAAAGCGCAAATCCTGTGAAATAAGTTACTGGCACTTTAAGATAAAGTCCAGGCTAGGCAAAGCAATCTTTACTCCGAGCAGCTCTCAGAGGACAGCTTGGTCAGGTCAAGAACATCAGCTGTAGCAATTCTTAGATTTTTCAGTTTAAAAGAACTATAGGCTATTGGTTCTGCACATACCAATGTAAAAGACAGTCTCAAAAGGAATGCAGTGGAGATTTAATGATGTCTCTCAGCTTTGCAGTAGGTATTTTAAGGTCTCCATTGCCTTGATGTCTTAGCACATAGCTAGCAGCTACTGGGTGCAGTGCTACTTATTTGACATTTGATGCATTGGAGTGCTGGTTAAAAATAACTGTCTGCCAGTTCAGAAGAAAAGTCTGTTTGGCTGTGATGGTGAGCCAGGGGATGACACATGCCAGTCAGCTGAAGAACTGGAGGTGGGATCCTAATTGAATTGTGCCTAACTGTGATAATTGAATTGACAATCAAAATCCTAAAAATGTACAGCCCCAATAGGCTCTGACAAGGTGGCTGATATGAATTAGTGAAGCCAAAATCAGTATCAAAGGAGTAGAAAAGGAGTGTCTCCATCTCTTATTAAAGAAATATGTTGTAGATAAGGTGACTATTTGAGACTGGGATGCTGGATACTGTTCAGAGGTTCTGGAATAGATTGTTGGATCAAAATGGACAGAGGAGAGAATAGGAGACTGGGACAGAGAATGCAGAAAGGTAGTAGTTTCCTAGGAAAGTTGGCTAGTTATAAATAGTACTCACACTTTGTGGAGAAATGGTAGAGTCTGGGATTGAGTGCAGTCCTGCTGAAGAAGACCTGGGGGTGCTGGTGAATGGAAGCTGGACATGAGTCAGGAACGTGTCCTTGCATCCCAGAAAGCCAATTGTATCCTGGGTTGCATCAAAAGAAGCGTGGCCAGCAGGATAACAGAGGTGATTCTGCCCCTCTACTCTGCTCTGTGAGGTCTCACCTGAAGTAGTGTGTCCAGATGTATAGTCCAGATGTTCTCAGTACAGGAGAGGCATGGACCTATTTGAGCTTGTCCAGGAGAAGGCCACAAAAATGATCCAAGGGATGGAGCACCTCTCCCACAAGGACAGGCTGTTCAGCCTGGAGAAGAGAAGGCTCCAAGGTGATCTGATAGTGGCCTTTCAGTATCTAAAGGAGGGATATAGGAAAGAAGAGGACAGACTCTTTAGCGGGGTCTATGATGATAGAACAAGGGGAAATATCTTCAAGCTTAAAGAGGGTTGATTTAGGCTGGATATTAGGAAAAAAGTCTTCAACAGTGACGATGTTGAAACACTGAAACAGGTTGCCTGAAGATGTGGTTGATGCTCTGTCCCTAGAGACTTTCAAGGCAAGGCTGGATCAAGCACTGGGCAACCTAATCTAGCTGAGCATGTTCCTGTTCATTACCGTGGAGTTGGACTAGATGACCTTTAAAGGTCTCTTCTAAATATAAAGATTCTATGATTCTAAATCCTTCTGCAGTGTGTAGTGGCAGTTTGTTCTCCGGAAACACACAGAAAGAAAATATTGATAAATCTCTTGGCTCTTTGGTACAGAGATTTTCTTACTTCCCTATTGAAGATGGTAAAGAAAATATTAAGATTACAGTCTCCAGTAAAGTTACGCTTAAAGCTGGCATCAGGATGATGTTACTCAAAGTACTGCAGGCAGAACTGATCATCCCAGCCTGAGAGAAGGAATTATCCTTGTGAGAAGAGGCACCTTCTGAGTAGTGAAGAGTCTGAGAAAATTAATACAGTAAACAGTCTAAAAATACTCCAGAACTTCATGACAAAGCTCAATGAAAATGTATGAATCTCATACCTATGTCTATACCTTCTTGAAATGTACTGGGTGCCTATGTAGCCTCTGTAGCCTCTGTAGGCTACAAACCACTACTGTTGCTGGAGGTGATTTGGAAATGAAGAGGGTGCTACATGATGTAAAATATTTCCTCCGCATTATATTATGCAGGAATTAATTACACCAATTTTTCAGATTTACAGATGTATTAGATTACCTGTATTATGAAAGAAAGACTACATCTCACAGGCAGTCCTTTGCAATTAAGAAATAACTAAATTGTTCTAGAAATATAGTTTTTTCAACTCACTTCCCAAGCAAGAAGTTATGGCCAAAAATCTGAAGCTGAATCATAGGTTTTTGACTTTACACATTTCCTTTATTATCATTCAAACTGGAAGAAGGAAAGGAAATGAGAAAACAAGTTTTAGCAAGGAGGAAAGTAAAATTATTTTAATAGAAAAAAAAAAAAAAAGATGAACTCCCATTAAAAATAAATTGCAGTCATTTTAGTTTAGTCTTAATGGACACAAAGAATAGATCCAAAACAAAAGTAGCTTTAAAGACACCAGAGTATCCTACTCAAAGTCAACCCTTTGATGTACACACACAGTGAATAGGAATATGTGCATTTGGAGAATCCATTTTGGTTTCTTGCAAAACAAATTTTGTTCTGCCGATTTATCCATACACTGGTTAGAACTTGGGCACATGAATTTGTCACGTACTTAATCAGACTCACTGCCATCAGGAATGTGTTTGCATATTTTGTTTTGCTAGAGGAGTGGTAGCTCAAGCAGTAGGAAAAGTATTTTCACTGGAGGATCATAGGGCAGAATTTAAATTCTCCATTCAGAATACATCCATTTCTCAAACAAAAGATACTGCACTACAAAAGAAGTAAATGAGAAGAGGTACCACAAATCAAAGTTGCTGCTCTTCATCTTGTATGTGGGAGGACTGCCAAGCAAAAGTAATTCAATAGACGATTTGCATCAGCTTGGCTTATATATCCACTGAGGGAGGCAGGAGCTTGGCAAGCTGTGTCAGCAGGTTACCCTGCCATTGTGAAAAAGCAAAGCAATAGCATGCTAGGCACAATGAGACAAATGTTGTGCATTCAGCTCTCTTTCTGAAAGAGAAGAAAAGAATGGCCTATATTAACACTTCAGATATGCTTCTTGTTTACAGAGCCTAGTCAATTGTATTTTCCTCACTGGGGTGTTAAAGGTGCATTTGTGAATGTGTTATGCCTGACTTATGAACAGACAAGGACTTATTTCTTGTGTTTTATGTAATGGAAAAGAACACGTTGAGGGTATGAGTGATCATGGCCTGGTTCACTGGACAGAAATCAGCTATAACTTGCTGCTGATTTCATACACTAAATACAGAGAATTCAGGAAGCAGAAGTGACATGGAGACAGAGCTATATGACATCTTGGTTCTACAGCACAAGCTGTTCCATATTAAAAGGAAATTACATGAAAAATGACAAGAAAGAAAACTAAATTCTCCAC
Source organism: Cyrtonyx montezumae (assembly GCF_038088225.1). Lineage (NCBI taxonomy): Eukaryota > Metazoa > Chordata > Aves > Galliformes > Odontophoridae > Cyrtonyx > Cyrtonyx montezumae. The sequence continues at coordinate 140,803,228 of NW_027072034.1, read as the reverse complement.
ACTTGTAAGTTTCTGAGCTTTCTGTAAAGCATAGAGCAATCACTAGCAGTTACTACAGATAGCAAAGCTGAGGCAAAGGAGCTGCCTGAAGAATGCCTTATAGAAGAGGACAAGGGAATGACATGAGGAAGAGGAGGTATCTTCAGTCCTAGCATCCTGCTGCTGTTGCTGCCATGGTGCAGCATCTGACAAGGCTAGAAATGAGGAAAAAGACAGTGGATAGAATGCAGACATAGCAAGATGCTACAGGTGTGAATCGGTGAAATGACCTGAACTCCCTGTCCTTATAGATTCAGGCTCTACTTTTGCATTGACAATTGCTGGCACTTTTCTGAAGACAAACGATAGCAACTTTAATATTTTATTTAGCTTATACAATAGATTTATACATACATACAGTGATCATATCATTAGCACTGGTTTCTCTAGCAGCTGCAAGTGGTCTTCTGTCCTTTCATCCGCTAGAACTGATGGAGTAGCCTTAAGGCTGAACTAAATTGCCATTCTCCAGAGTTGTCATGGCAACAGGGACTGGCTGAGCAACCCAGTATTTTATCTTTCCTCTGAATGTACTCTGAACACTGCATTCAGAACAGTGATTGCAGCTATGCTATCTCCATGGGCTTCCCTTCTCTTGTAGAGCAACCTCAGGTGCCCAGCTAAATCAGCCTCCTGCCTGTTTTACAGCATGTGAGTGGCAGATCTCTGCCAAAACAGCTTCCAAGACCTGCTGTGTGATTTTAATGATGTCAGAGCTGTCATTCTACACTTGGAATATTGACATGAACGTTATATTTCAAAATGTCCCTTCTCTGCAACTTGCTAAACAACTTGCAGAATATTTAAAAATACTCACTCTCTTAAAAATTCAATTTCCATGTTGAATGACCTTCTTGTATCTACATTCCAGAAGTATTCAAATGAATCACTCATAGTAAAAGTGCTTCAAAAATGAGGAAAAATGAGCAATGAGTGGGAGAAGGAAACTTTGGCAAGAACAGAAAAATCTGAATTCATCAACTTCATTTTAGAGATGCCTTGCAGAGAAGTTGTGACAAACCAGAGGCTGGGCAAACAGCAACCACATTCTCACCTTGATCACCGTGAGCAGTATGGGGAAACTCAATGTAAGAAGGACATAAGGCTGTTAGAAGGCATCCAAAGGAGGGCTGTGAAGATGGGGAAGGTTCTAGAAAGTAAGATGTATGAGGATCAACTGAGGCCCATAGGGTTGCTAAGCCCAGAACAGAAGAGCTGAGGGGAGGCATGATGGTGGCTTCATCTCCTCACAGGGAGGGGCAGCGCTGAGCTCTGCTCTCTGTAACAGTGATAGGGCCCGGGGAACAGCATAGATATGTGTCAGGGGAGGGGCAGCTGGGGGTTAGGAAAAAGGTCTGCACCAAAGTGTGATGGGGCACTGGTACACTGGTACACTAGTACACTGGTACAGGCTGCCTAGGGCAGTGGGCACAGCACCAAGCTGCTGGAGTCCAAAAGTGTTTTGACATCACTCTCAGACATAAGGTTTGATTTGTAGGTGCTCTGTGGATCCAGTTGTTGGACTCAATGATAGTTGTGGATCCCATTCTGATTCCTTGATTTCTGGAATCTCCTATTCCTATCACATTGCTTTTCTTTGCACAAACTTGAATATTGTTTATTAATATTCTACAAATTTTGTGTTCCTGCATTTGGAATTTGACTGCCCTGAAAGACATAAGGTACTCAGAAAATAAGGAAAGATTAGAAGTGCTGTGCTTTAAAATAGCAGTTTCTGATCTGAAAATGGTTTTGAATTTGACATAGAGAAAGCACAGAACTCGGTGTTCTGGCCAGCAGATCCTCCTCAAGGAACAAAGGTATGAAGCAAGGATTCAGATCCTTGCCCTGGATTCCCTGCGCTGAAGGTCAGAAGTCATGGATAATTTCTTTAAGAACTGCATAGATGAGGTTCTGCTGATCATAGCAAAACTGTGTTAGATTAAGCTTTAGAGGCTAGATGGATGAGAGGAGAATGGACATACATTTGGTTGTTTAAATGAGATCAATAAGATGAATAACAGCTGAATGGCACATGGCTGTCAGGTAGTGGATTTCAGTCTGCACAGGTCCACTACAGTCAGGTCTGATAATTCAGATAGTTGTTTCCTGCAGTGGAAGAGTGGAAAAGAATTATACATGCTCCTACTCAAATTGCAATTTTTAATGTGCAAGGAAGATGGAACTTGTTTTGACTTGCCACACAGCACCTAATTCAAGGAGAAATAGGTTTCTGCACACTTCTAACACTAGAATTTGCTTCTATTATTACTGTATGCAGTGTTTGTAATATTAGTCATTTCTTCCCATTCAGTTAATAAATTTCACCTCCACATTCAAGAATTTGAATATGTGATTCCTTGCAAAAGAAAATGACCTAGCAGGTTATTTTCGTTTCTCATACTATAAGTAATTGTCTTTTGTTACTATTCCGGCAATAGCTTTGTTTCAGAAGAACTCTCATGACAATACGTGCCCAGATATCATTGTGGCTGCCAAAACCAATACAGCTTCCTGGAAAGAAAAAGTAGAACTATTAATATTCTTTACGTTACTAGAGCATTATGACTTATAGTCAAGTTTTCATTGTATCCAGAATAAACCAAAAATACTTGGAAGCTAAGCTCAGAGCAAATTAGGAAGAACAAAGAACAAGGGTACAGTGCTGGTCAGGTTTACAGGCTGTCATGTAAACATTGTCATTCCTGTTTCTACATTCCAAAAGCAATGCCTCTAAGTTATTTCCATGGAAACTACAATACCTAAAAAAGATCACAATGATACTACTTGATACAGGTACAAAACACTATTTTTCAACAGTCACCAAATTAGCTATACATTTTTGCCAGTGATGAACAAAAGCCTGCATGCTGCTCTCATAAAATTCTGCAACAGTGCACATGACCCACTGTCACTGTCATCACTGCTGAAACACACCTCCCACCACCTCACTGTGCTCACATCCACTGTTTGGTCTCCATAGATGTTTAGCAAGCATCACTGAATGTTGGTGAATGCAATTCTTTCAGCAGGAAGAAATTATATGACACACCTTTTCTTTGTCCACACTTCCATGTCAGAAACCATTCGACAAACTGTGCCTCTGCTAGCATGTTGCATGGCAGCAAAATGTACCTGAATATTGTTGGGAAGATTCAGCCTATACTACCATACTACCGACATTTGCCTCTGATGTCATGGACCAACATAATTAAATAAGTGTCGTTAATTTCAGAACAGCCCTCATATTAAATATCTGAAAAGATTTTAAAATTGCAAATCAAGAATTGTCTGCACAGGATGGCAGTGAATATTCTCCAAGGGCAAAACAAAGAAAAGCTCAAGTTCCTTGTAGAAAACTGATGAACCGAAATGAAAGCAAAGAATTTTATGTACATAGCCCTTCCAGAGAAGGAATTACACAAACGTACTTTTTACCATCTAATCTCATAAATGTGATAGCTTGAAGGAGGAATGTCATTACTCACACTTACTTTCCTTCAGAACCCTTTCATCTCATAACAAGACACATCAACCCTTTGCTTTTGTGTGCACAAAAATGATATTGTCAGACTTCTGCTGTGCAGAAAATTCTAACAGGGTAGACTGTTTTTATTAGTGTCTGTGTTGGGACATTAGTTTGATTAGTTGCACAGCAATTTATTAAATAAAAAGAAAAAAAAAAGATATCTTCCCAGTTGTTGTTATTTTTTTTTATAACAAAATAAAGAGTAATTGCCACTTAAAGATAACTTCTAAAGGGTTTACTTATAGATTGAAATGCAAATTCTAATTGCTACATCCATCTACAAGTTGTTCTTTTTCTATCTAGTGCTTTAATAAAGAAAATAGCAAGTTATCTATCGATCACCTGATGACTATCATTTTCCCTCTTTTTCCTGTAATTTGAGATGTCCAAGCATTTCAGTATAGCTGTCTATATTGTAAAAAAAAAAATCTTAAATATGTCGAATAAAATATATTTTGTCACAGTCTCTTGAGAACATACTTGAAAATCCTTCAGAGGAGACCTGAAGAGATTACAAGAAGATACACAGAAGAAGCAGGAATCTTTGCTTCTTTTAGTCAACTTGGACAAGATCTACATTAGGTATTCATACACATAGGCATATATGAGTATGCATATGTATATATTTCCATATGTGCGTATATATCAGCCCTTATTTATTCTTTATCCAGACTAAATGGGAGGAAAATTTCTGAGGTCTTCTAGGTCTGCTTTATGCATATACAGTCTTCATTCACATATTAAGTCAAATGAAACACTTCCTAATATCGTGTCCTGTAAGGATTTCTGCAAATGACATTCTTATTCCTTGCTAATTTATGACATAAAAGATGAACTTGGCAGATTCTAACATTAAGAAATTAGATTACTCTGTGAATTCTTTCCATGTAATTCTACAGTTAATTTTTCTACAGTTAATTTGGAAAATAATGTTCTCCTGCTTCCAGGAAGCAAATGGTTTATGGGGTTATTTGACATGAAAGAAAAGCATTCAGAGACAGAGACAGCTTGGACTGAGGCCTGGCACCTCCTCAGGTGAGGTAAAACCTCCCAAAGATATATACATTTGCTTGATAGCTCAACAGCTTATTTTCAAATATTTTTTTTAAGATTACCTGTGATCAAATGACAACAAGGTGCTGGATGGAAGCCTGCTTCTAGATATTTCCTCACTTGCCTGTTCTAATGTTCTAGAAACTGACCCCAATGCCTGCTTCATAATCAATCCCTTCTTTGACTTGTTAACAAAGGTAAATGTCTTGAAACCTTGTTAATGGTAGTATTTAATCAGTAGGCTCCTTTTAGGGTGGTGGTAGTGCTCAGCTTAGAGCAAGAATATATATCTGGAGCTCACATGCTATGTTTGTGTCCCAAAATTAGTGGTTTTTTTTCTGACACCCTACTCTCTGCACTCACTGACTCCAGATTGGATTTTGAGAATTATTTTTCTCAAAAACAAAAACAAGCAAACAAAAAAGTTAATTTCTCTCAAGAAACTTTGCTTTCCTTTCAAAAAAAATAATTCATAAATGACTGTCAGCTGACAGTTGGGGACCTAGTGTCCCCCAAAATCTTAAAGGCCCATTTTGTTCCTCCACTATGAGCCTAACAAATTGGCTCACAAGAAGATGTGAAAGGGGGATGTGGTAAATCCTTATCTTCAGAACAGCTTCATATCATCTTCTGAAGGACTTAGAGTCAGTGACTACAGTGACAGAAGCAAGTATACTCCACAGGGAAAAAAATCAGCAGGATTCTCAAGGTGCTTTCAGAAGCCTCCCTTTTGTTGAAACATGCTGACTTCTGTCTTCAACAGAATCAACTCTTTTCTACAGAGAATATGCAGTTTCCTGCAAAGTCACTCTGGAAATCTACTGGTAGCCCTTCAAGTAACATATAAGGTAGCTCAACAATGTAACTGAGTTTTCTCCTGCTGAAGTAGAATCAAAAACCAGAATTTGCACACTGCTTATAACTTTTTCTATTTGATATATTTTGGTTTCAGAACTGAAATCAACAAATATACTCTCCAATACTACACTGCCTCATTGATGCTCATCAAAACTGCAGCTTCCTTTTCCTCATACTCCACAGAAATATACAGGTCACAGCAGTCTCTGGAAAAGTTCAGTGCACAAACACAAACAGAGCTCTTTAACAAACAATACCATTTCCCCTTGCTGAGATAAAAGGATCTATCAATCTCCCAGGATGCCTGATAACAGCTGTTCACTTCCCAGGCACATCAAATACCAGAAAAAAGTATCCTTATGCTGTAGCGCTAGAACATCTACCTTTAAAAAGCATAGCCTTCCAACAGTCTTCCCTTACCACACCAGATTTCTGTAACTATTTGGGTTGGAGAAACACAGTTTGTTGTGAGACTGGAAAGAAGGAATAAAAACAACAACAACAAAAAAAAAAAAAAAAAAAGACTGGACTTTGAATTTCAATCAACATGAGTGGAAAAAACATTCCTGAATAAGCTATTTGTGTAACATCTTGGGAGCTGGCACTGCATGAAGGTAAATTTAACAAAACAAACAAAATAAAACAATAGGATGAGATTTCTTGATGAGCCTTCTGGGTACGCTAGAGGTACAGAATCTAAGTCCAGTGGTGCTTTAAGCATCAAAGCCCAAATGTGTTTAATGATCAGGAGCTTCAATTAGTCATTTTCAGCACCATATTTTAGTCCATAATAGTTGTTACATTATTTGCATATAAAATATCAAAAGAAATAGGCCATTGTTAATCAACATGCATACTTTTTAATAGGCAAAATTCTTCAGAACTGTGAGCTTAAAATGCAAGTAGAGCTACTTTTATATTATTTATTTTCTTATTTACTCATTTTAAGAAAGGGTAGAAAACCTCTAGAGTCAGTTATTTTAAGCAACAGTTTCTGACAGGTTGTGAATTAACTTGGATTGCAAGGTCACATTGAAAAAAACTTACTAATTTTGCACAAGAGCAAGTAAGAAATGAAATACGCCAGGGGAAAAAAAAAGGTGTTTTTGATAATTCTTCACTATGGCTGTTAGAAGCCTTTGAAGTTCTTATATCTTACTGTGTGAGTGTACTACTGCTCTCCTCATCCCCTTAAAAAACCCACAGAACAGTGTGGATTAAGAGTGTGGGACTCTCTCGTCTAAACATGAATGTCTAGGGATACTTCAAATGCCCAAGAGAACTTCCATATGGCTGGCAGATATAATATAGCTCCTGCAAAACTTTCATCACACCAGTTAGCTGTCTGGAATCCAGGCAAAATACTTAGGGCTGTCTAAAATGTCACTAGTTACTGTGTTCAAGCATCTGTATGCTCCCCATTATATTTGCTAAATAAGTCTCTGAACCTGCACGTCTCTCACAGTGTAAACTTTGGCAATGTTAGCAGCTATGACTGTACCATACAGACGATGATGCAAAACTTCTGCAGCAGTTTCCTGAGCAGATGGGAGAGTGTCTAGATGTAGCTTCCCAAAATGAAATCTCAGGGAATGAGAGAGGCAACAAAAAGAATAAAAGGTAATGAACAGAAAGCAGGCATGTGTATGTATGCATACATATAAATATATATATAAATATATATATATATATATAAATATATATATATATATATATAATGAAATCTTTAAGTTATTTGCATGGAGCATATCTTACTTGGTATATATATACTCAATATTTAATTCCAGTGAATTATTTATCTGTGTTCAGTACATAGGAGTAAGTAAAACAGTGAAATATCCACTTTCTTTTTTTTTTTTTTAGAATACTATTAGAATCAGTCTAATATGATTTTGAAATTTTTAAATCAACAGAATATTTAAGTCAAAACAAATTGATAAATGATTGACTTCTAAAAATCACATTTGAAAGAAAATCTTCTAAATATAAATTTAGTATAATTGTAAAAAAAAATGTTTATGTGGTGCTGTATTTATTTAGTGGATGCAATGAGAACCTAGAGACTGAGATAACGACATTCAGAATTCTGCATCTGACTCTGGTGTTCTGAGCAGTGCTGTTGTGAAATACATTTAGTAAAACTTAACGACACTGCATTTTTGTGTGCATCAATAAGAGCACGTATTGCTTGTATTCTGCAAAATTCAGTTAAAGGTATATATGCTCTGAGAAGATCTCAAATTTATTGAGAGAGTTGGAACTTAGGGTAGAAGGGAGATGTATGGCAGGCAAAAGACGATGAAATAACTATTGGGGGAGATATTAAGAAGTATTTATTTTTGGTATAAACCCACAATTTAGAAATTAATAACATTCTTCAGGATTTTGGTGACTACAGAGACAGTTTCCAGACTTCTGAAATTTTCTTCCTCAAGTTCATCCATACTCAAGTGCTACTTTCGTAACTTCATGCTCAGCTGAACAAAAGAAAACACAGTTCTTCTGAGACTGTAAGAGAGAAGGCAGAAGGAGTGAAAGAATAACAGAGCAAGAAATAAAGAACTAGATATTCTGTAACCATGCAGCTGAAATCATAGGAGTAACACATGTCGCCTAAGGAGGAAATTCAACATGTACTGTAACAATTTATGTATTGTGCACCTGGTATTTCTTAGGACTTTGGGAGCCTATTATTTGTAGCTATTGGCCTCAACAGTGGAACTAACAATATAACCACAAAATAATAGTAACAACATTAATAACATTAATATGGACAGATATGATATTTCAGATCTTTACCTTTTAGTTCTGAGGCTCCAAGAAGGTTAGATATATTGCTGTAGTTAATGCCTTTAGGAAAAAAAATCTGATGCAATTCCCTAATTATTTTTTTTCTGTATAGACTGTTATCTTAACTATTTTTATCAGTCTGCTAATACTTTTGTAACAAAATGAATAGTAACTTGCCATGTATGAACATACCATAGTGAAAATAGCAATCAGAAAATGATCTTCTGATCATGTGTAAGGGTGTAACTCCCAACAGTTCTAAAGCTTGGTGAATGATCTCTTGCATGAACATTCTAATTAACAGTTAAAAGGAAACTGACTGAATCCAGAAAACAGAATGACTTCAATCTCAACATTTATGCATTCTTTTTCTAGAGGTGGCTTCTTCATTAAGGACTTGGAAGACCTATTGGTATTGATCACAGAATCACAGAATTGTAGGGGTTGGAAGGGACCTCTAGAGAGCGAGTCCAACCCCCTGCCAAAGCAGCTCCCTAGACTGCAAAAGCTTATATGGATAAACTAGCAACACTTTCGGTGTTGTCTCACAATAATTTTGAAGTAAATGAAGGAATAATATCCAAGTAGCATTTGAATATGCAACTGTGGCCAATAAGTCAGCAAGCAAACACAGATAACTAAATCCAACTTCAAGGTGATGGAACTTCCCAGGCAATGCTAGTCTATGATGCTATAGTGGTTTAGTTAGCTGTGTTGGACAACTGCTCCTACAAGACTACAACAAATCATTTTCTGCCTTTAGTAATTAAAATAGTTCAATAAATGAGTAATTTTGAAAGTTCAATTACTAGTTCATTTTTCTGAATAGACACTGACCAAAAACTGGGAACATCATGGAAACAAACAAACAAACAAACAAGAAAATTCAAATTCTGTGGATTGAAATTCAGTAATTTCAAAGAATCACTGAACCTACCTTTGGGGAAGAATAGATTCTTATAGCTAATAGCAAAAGAAAAGTTTATAATTTATATTTACTTTCTGATTTATGTCTAAGAAAATTTTTTATTGTCTGGAATTCTTTGGTTATGTATGTTGCCTTATAAAACAGATCATATTCAAATAATCATAATCATTTGAAATAAGCTAGTAAAACTATTTCAGAATTACACAGAATAACTCAGGAGGGCTTAAGGCTATTCTTCTGGAACTGTACTTATCATCAACAATATAAATTTTCAAGGCTTATTTTGTATAATTAATATATACAAGTTTTATGAGTTGGCATATGAGGTACGGCAATAATTTCCTATATCTAGAAAGGCAAAATAATTGCTCTTTCAGACTTTTATAAGTTATAGTCTCATGCACATTGACTTTTAACAGCTACTACATAATAACTGCATTTTACAATGTAAGTGTTCACCACAAAATGGTATATATTGACTACATTACAGTATCAGAAATGTGGCTGTAGTTGGTTTTGGTTTTATTAGACAATGCCAGTGTTAACTGGAATAAAAAGTTATTGAAAACTATAGCCTTCTTAAGACAAAAATCATTTCATTATTACTATGTTCACTAAAGTTGGCCAAGGCCTTTCAAGGTAAATGCTTAAACTAAATTAACTGGAAAAATGTAAACTTGGACACTTTGCATTTGCAGTGATTTCTGCTTTTGCTCAGTACATGGATTTATTCATTTACGACTGCTGATTGGTTCTTAAACCTCCTCCCATGACTTTCTTATCCTTTGCATTAGAGATTCTTCTTCCTTTGAACCAGAGCTCAGGGTAGCTACAGGGAAGTTATGCCAGAGCCTTTTCAGACCTTCTCACTTTTGAGAAGGCAAAGCGATTGCTATGTGGTTAAAAGGAGATTCTGTATAGTTAAATCGCCTGTTCTACACCTTTAGAGACAAGAAAAGTCATTCATGCATTGAGGTTTTGTTCTGATCTAATGTCGTGTTTTTGTTTTTCTTAAAAAGCAAATTCTTTGAGAGGAATCATCCAACCTTTTACTTGTTTAAAGTTAAAGGCAGTTCTTAGATGTGAAAGCTGAGCATATGCTAACTTTGACAAGAGGAAAAATACAGATCAGTCAGCAATCAATAGAAGAGTCCAGCTTTCTGCATTTGAATCCTGTGAGGCACCACTGCCAGACAGAACTGCCTAGTTTGCTTCTAAAACACATCCTTCCCTGTGTTCCTCCTTTCTTTGAAGTAAATTTCTTTCTCCTGCCTTTACTGCTGTCACTGCTAAATTATATATGCCCTTGTGTTCTAAAAATTCTGCATCAGCCACAGTAATCGAGCACCACTTGCTTCAGTTTCTTGCTTCTGTATGAAGACTGAGGCTTTCAGAAAAATTCTGTCTCTACTCCACTATGTTATCTCCATAGAAAAGGAATATCTTCTATTCCACGTGCAGGAATCAGGTAGTGCCAATGCTGCAATATTAACCTCCCCACAACTTCCATAACAGAAAGATTTTCCATGACCCAGGATCAGACTTGGGAAAATCAATCTAATTGATCAACACCGAATTAAGCTATAAAACTAGGGATATCTCCTAAACTGTTTGAATCTTCTGAGGTATCCAGCTTCTCTATGGCAGCTCTTAGGATCTGCATTAGCTGAGATTTTCAATAAAGTAAAACTAAAATAAAAATAAAAATAAAAATGGAGTAGTGAACTGGGAAGAAAGAGCCACTTGGACCTACGTAGGATCTCATGGTAACCACCCCAAGTCCATGGTAAATTCAGTAATATTTTGGCTTAATGCAACTGCCAATGCCACAACCTTAGAAAGAGAGAAGTTATATTTTTCTATAGTATGGATCACAAAAGTTGGAATAATACAACTGCTGTTTGACTATAATCATGCAATACTAGAAAAAAAAAAAAAAAGATAAAGGAAATATGTTTCCCTTTCTGCAGGAGGATAATGATCTCAGTCTTATGTTGAAGAGAACTGAAATATTTTTTAGCAGTTTTAGAAAATATTTCTGTGGTTTTCTGCTCAAAGTTAGGCAAATAAAGACATTGCACAATATAAGTTAGAGGTAGATTATTGGAAACTGAGCAATTCAAAGAGAATTTCTTTGAAAAGAGGTGGTGAAATGAGTAATGTCAACGTCTGTCATTAAGGACACAGAGAGCCACAATGTTGCAAAAGCCTAGCAAGGCAGACTTCAAGCAGATCCAAATTCCACCAAAGCCAATAAGAGTTCTTGCATTGCCCAAAGTATGCTCAGGTCCAAACTGAGGGAGAAGAATGTACTCTGACACCAGCATAAAATGCTTTAACTTTGGGGACAGTGTTGTTTTGGATATACAGATTAGATGCTATTAGTGTCCATGATACTGGAAAAATGAATGCAATCTTTTTCAAAATACCACCCTAGTCTAGCTAGGTAAAATGTCCTTTTCTCTGATGACTTCCCAGAAGAAAAGAGAAGTATGTCTTTCTTTGCTTGCAAACTGTCAGTCATGCTGCAGTGAACACAGACATCATGAATCACTCTTCTCTGAACTCTAATCTCTGTTCACAGTGACAAATGAACCCTGAAAATCAATCCATTTCTGACTCCTGAAATCTCCTGGAATTTTTTTTTAGGAAAAAAAAAAAGAAAAGAAAAAGGGAAGGGAAGGGAAGGGAAGGGAAGGGAAGGGAAGGGAAGGGAAGGGAAGGGAAGGGAAGGGAAGGGAAGGGAAGGGAAGGGAAGGGAAGGGAAGGGAAGGGAAGGGAAGGGAAGGGAAGGGAAGGGAAGGGAAGGGAAGGGAAGGGAAGGGAAGGGAAGGGAAGGGAAGGGAAGGGAAGGGAAGGGAAGGGAAGGGAAGGGAAGGGAAGGGAAGGGAAGGGAAGGGAAGGGAAGGGAAGGGAAGGGAAAGGAAAAAAGAAAAGAAAAGAAAAGAAAAGAAAAGAAAAGAAAAGAAAAGAAAAGAAAAGAAAAGAAAAGAAAAGAAAAGAAAAGAAAAGAAAAGAAAAGAAAAGAAAAGAAAAGAAAAGAAAAGAAAAGAAAAGAAAAGAAAAGAAAAGAAAAGAAACAGCTGTATTGCATGCTTAAGGTAAGATTGTAAGTATATTTTAATAAAATTTTGAAGAGCCAGTAACTAGAGTGTTCTCACAGTCCAGGAACAAACATGTAAGCTAATTCCAGCTGTTAGTACCATGTTTTAAATTACCTTTCTAGGCTTATGGTGGTCTAGCTATTGTCTTTTGTAGGTAGTTACATGATCTGAAGCAATATAGTATGTATCTATTCTGCATGCTAACACAAGATGCATTCACTAAAAAATACCTTTGAAAGCAGGATCTACAATCAATGTCTTAATGCACAATATTCTCCCCAGAGGGTTGCTACCTTGCTACATTCATACTCTTGCCATCTATAATGTATTAAACAAAAAACATTAACTGTCTTTTTTTTTCCATCTTGATTATCTTCTTTCTACCCACGTAGCTCTGTTCTTATTTTGCCACTGCTTTTTCTGGCAATGACAAGCTATTTCACAGATTTTCCTTGTCTGCAGCTTTTCTCCAAAGAGCAATGGGAGGTCTGACAAGAAAAAACTAACTTCCAGCTTATATCAGAAGTAAACACTTGAGATAAATTAATATTCCATGTTCCAGCTTAAAAAAATCTCCTCCTGAAAAAAATTCAACTGGTAATTTTAAGAGTGACACTTAAAATTTTTTAACAGAAAAATAACAGTACTAATTAACCTGCAGATTTGCTACTGTTGTCATTATTTTGGTTGGGGATATAAACGTGCTTTAAGATGGAAATAATTAAACCACTAAAATGGCAGATTTTTTATTTATTTATTTATTTATTTATTGTGAACATCTCTGTTGGAAGAAAAGCATCACTGAAAATGTACTTCTCTTGCTGTCTTTGATAGCAACTTAACTGGATGCTTAGCAGACTGGTTACACAACTTTCAGATTACAGTCGCAGTTGTATAACTTGTAGAGGCAAAGAAAGTGTTGGGAAAACAATGTGTTGTTTTTTTATTGTTCTCTCAGCTTTGCTGCTGGAATTTGCTTATTTTGTAGCAAGTTGTCTTTATCTCTCTTATCTTGTGTTTTTTTTTACATAACAAACAAGAAAGAAAAAATAGTTCATGGATACTACTAAGTTGGTGAAAAAGCATCAGTTCACAACTAGTTGTACCATTTGATATGTCCAGTACCCCAAACTGTTTATGTATTCTTTCTCAATTTGACAGGAGTTTAATTTTATAATACATTTTCAAATAAAGTAAAGGAATAAACTAATGAAATCTAGCAAATACAATCAGTGCATGGGTGGGTTTTATTTTTATGAGAGATAATAGTAGCATTCATGAAGTGGGAGAGATGCATGAGAAGAAAAATACAAACTTTTTAACTACAAGGCTCAATATTGGCAACACCTACCCAAAATCCTGCTACCTGTTAATCAACCTAAAAGATAGCTCTAGTTTAGGAAAAAGGAAGAATACAAGTAGGGAAAAATGGTGTTACATTGTGCTTGCTTTTCGAGCACAGGGCTTAAAATTCAAGACATTGTAACTTTATCCTTCTCTAAGAAAACTCTTCTGAAAATTACAGGAAAACCTAACTATCCAGCAGAATAAAATAATATGGTTGTGCAATTGCAAGGAGATTGATATAACATTACTTAAGACACTGCAAGAGGATGTGTCAGCAGAAATATGAGAGCCATAAGTAATAAAAGCCTTAAATAATAATATACACACTCTCCCTGTCATCATTATCCACCATCATTTATGGGTGGACAGCACCTGCATTCCTGCTGGATCCTCTGGCATGTGTCCATTAGGCGCATTTACTGTCAAGTAAGTATTCTCCAGTGCAGTAGATGTGATCTTTTCACTGCTACTCAGAGAAATGTATGGAAAAGATCCAAAGCTAATGGAGGTTTCAGAAACAGACTGCAAAGATAACTGTCTTTAAAAAATTTCTCTCTACATTCATTTCAAAATTTCATTTCATATCAGAATACAGTGACAATCAGAGCAGAGCTGAAGCCCATAATCACAGTGCAGATTCACAGTGTATGGTACAAGGTGCACTTGGAAAACTTGTGGGGGTACAGGAGGCTTGTCAGAAGTTTTGGCTTAAACTGAGGTGTATAATCTCCCCTAGAATCAATACAGAGCATGCAGTAATTGACCTCTTCATTCAGTGCTCTAACTTCTTCACTGAAAATGCTCAGCTTTAACTGTTGAAAGGTGCTTTTCACTTTCCAATGACTTCAGAGGGAATGAAGGTGACAAAATAGTGTATGTGAATCACCAGCCTTTCACCAAAATGTATGGCAGATCTGCAAAAGGCTTTTAAGTACTTCCATAGAAATATGATACAAAGAGGAGACATTGTAGAACATAACCTGTGTGTTTCCCACTGCTAAAGGCTTTGGAAAATGAATAATCCACAGAGTATAAATGCTGTGTTGTAGTTGCTACAAGTATGAATCAGAATACTTGCCAAACTGCACACATGCACACACATACATGCAAACACTTTTGAAACTCAGGCCTAAAGTGACTCTCAACACTCTCCAGGTTGATTGATACACTCTCTGAGAGCTATTAACAGAACGATCACAAAACGCAGATTGATTTTAATACAAATAAAAAATGTTATCCTAAAATAGAAGAAAAAGACAACCTTGTTACACCAAGCAACAAGTAGAGGTCTGTGTTTCCGCAAGCACTTTATCAAAGTGAGAATTATCCAGTGCATTACTCTTCCATTCTCAATAACACACTATGATTAATGATAAAAAGTAACAGTGTGTATTTTATGATTCCTTCTTCTCAGCTTGACACTCTTGGAAAGGTTATTTCAATTTTAAGAGGAACAACTGGGATATGACATTGTATGTAAAATAATAACATTTTTTTCCCACTTTCCCATCTACACAGCTGCCTTCCTAAAATTTGAATTTTGTCCTTGTATTCTGTTAGGCCTGCTGAAGAAGCAGGAATCAACACAGGGCATAGAGAGTCATTATTTATTTATTTTCCACAGGCTCCGTTAATAAGATTTCTGGATTAATTCTTCCTAACTTTATCTGTCTTAAAGTTAGATGCCTCATCTCACTTCATCATCTCTCTTTCCACCATGTCCAATGCGTCGGAAGAGACAAAGGAATACCTTTACACACTGAGTTTTCTTAATTTCTACCATCTTAGGTGGCTTATGTCAGACAAACTGAAGCCCATCTGCTTTGCAGTTGTCAGAGGAGCCAGTGAAATAAGTTCAGTCTGACAGCCATGCAGTTTCTCAGACTGCAGCTCTGCTACTGAAACCCTGAGCATAGAAAAGGGATTTGGAGTAAATTTTTTGCTTACTTTGAACTTCTGCAACTCCACATATCTTACACTGAAGGGAAAGTTCTGGCCTACTCAGGAAAGTTAGTAAAACTTAGAACACGGAGAGGGAAGGGAATTTAAAATGTAAGGTTTAAACTAGCAAAAACTGAAAATATAGTTAATATACTAAGCTATTTTACAGATTTGCAGCACTAGACAGTAATCTTTACTTGGTTAAAATATAAGTACTAAGTCTCAGTAGAAAAACAAAAACAAAAACAAAAACCTTCTAATGTTTTTCTAAAGCTTTTCTGTGTATTTTTTTTTTCTTTTTGGTCCCAAATGCCAGCATCGTGGTCTATTAAAAGAGCTCCATCTTCTGGCGACTGATTAAAGAAAACTCAGATCCTTCATAGAGGGAGAAGAAAGGTTTAAAATCATTTGCAGAATGTAATGAAAAATTGATCCTGAGTAACTGAGCTGCATTCCACAGAGACTTCGTGACATTTTTATTTTAGAGTAATTTGTTACTTGTTAACCTTGATTTCTAACCTTCTGTCAGGAATCTTAGTAGTTATTGAATTAAAATAAAAGGGCAACACATTAGAACAATCCCAAGGAAAGGAATTAAATGCATAAGCTGACAATAACAAAATCACAGAAAGATAACTTTCTATCTCCCTTTGTGCCACGTCAGACTCCATAGTTTTGATTCTTCTATAAGTAAATAAATAAATAGAAATTAAAAAACACTGAATATTTAGTTCCAGTTCTCATAATTAATAGAAAAAATCAAAAGAGAGAATCATAAAAAATACATTCCTCCATATGTTGCATTCCTGCCTTCAGGTGGGCTCCATATTTAAAGAAGACAATTAATGTCGAAGAAGGAAGATGGCATCCTTCATTTTATCATTTTTAGGACACTGCTCAAGTCTCTCAATGGTATTGCTAAAGGGCTTATTTTTATTTTTTATTTTTATTTTTTTACATTTTGTTAAGGATGTTGGGGTGAAGTAAGCTGAATGCCAGGCTTTTCTCTCAGTTTCTGCCAGTGATGGTGCATTTTCTAGACATTACATCTGCTTGATATTACAGAATAAAAGAACAGAGGAGAAAGCAACTTTGGGGATTCATTTCTCCTTTTCAGCATGCTTAGAAACAGAATAGTAGAAACCTCAGTGCATTAAAAAGTTTGAGGTTTGCTATACAGAAATTATTCACATGAATAATAACAGAAATAGAAATCAAAAGACCAATTTCAATTTTTGTAATCAGCTCCATGTGAGAACAAATCACCTGAAAAGGGAGAGATTTGGCTGCAAAATCATTTGTTCACAGATTTCTGAACCATTGATCCTATGTCATGGCTTGCAAAATAAAGGTGAAATATTTTAAAGCTTTAAATGGAATACCTATTGTATTTTCTTTTGAAGAAAAATGCAAGCACGAGTGAGGAAACAGGAATGTAATTTTGCTTTATAGACACTTCGTCATTAGTAATGAACTGCCCATTGTCCATGCTGCAAAATAGTATGAAAAGTTTAATTGAAATAATTACTGTTTATTTGCCTTCTAATAATACTAAAAAAAAACAAATCAGACAGTGACAAAAAGTAAACAATAAAACACATCATGTTTTCTTGTTTCTATTTTTCTTAACCTTATTTCTCATCCAAGGCTTTGCTTAGCAGCACAGCTTAAAAAATATCCTTTTCTCATTGACACCTCTAAAATCATATTTAGACATTCACTTCTCAAATATAAACTTGTCACAAACAAAACTAAGCTGGAATTCAAAGGAAGATTTTTAAATCTAAGTAGCAAGGTATTTCAGTTAGCACTGCAATTGAAATATCTCACTATTTCTAATTTCAGCACAATTACACTTGTAGACCCATGTACTGGTAGTGAAGGTTTAAAGTAGGCTTGTCAAAACTGCATTAGATATGTTAAAAAGTGCACCTATTGCTACTGCTGAGAAGGAATCGTCTTTACAGCAATAGTAAAATGTCCATGCAAAGAACAGCATCTAAAGCCCCATGCTCTTTCTGAAAATGTCATCTGCTCATGACTAGACACACAATACCCATGCCAAATAAGGTACATTATTACTCAAATGTCAAGGGAATGATCATAGCAGACTGCCTAAAAATACAGACTCTTTTGAATTATCAAGTATATACTTGTCACTATTATTATCTGTACAGAGCTTTTGTGACTACAGATATAATATTCATGAAAAGCTCTATGAAGGCTGAAGGAGCTCTCATCATCCTGGGTTTACTTAGAAAATTTTAGAAATCAGAAGTAATGAAATTCTGACCTCAATTTTGTTTGGGATTGCAGCTGCCTTCAGAAATCCCCATTTATTCTTATCAGTTATTTCCATCTGGTTCTTTGCTTAAGCCCATTTCCAGAAATACCAGGTCTACTGCATAATAGAAAAAAGTAGAAAACACTATTAAAAGTTGCAACTTACTCATTGCAGAATTTTCTATTATCTAGTTATCTGTTCTTTTCACAATTTTTATTGAGAAGATTATTCTCTTTTCATCTAATAATAAACTTGAGAAAATTTTGCTGAAAAGTGATCTAGTTATTTGTGTGTACATAGAAAATGGATGGAAAGATACTTTTTTATGCATTTGAAGTCTTTCAGACAAGTATGTTTTTGAAGAAAAGTGATATTATATAGGGATATTTCTGCTGGATATTGGACACGTTCATCTCCAAAAGGAATTTGGTTTTGTTTCTTGAAGTCATGAAGGTCTGAAAACTGAATATCAGTTAAGTACATAATCATCTAGACAGTATCAATGTAATGAAGAAAAGACATATTGTTCTAATAAAACTTTCATCTGTGAGTATATAAGGCATGCAAGAAAGATCACCTTCAGGAAATCTAGATACCACTCTTGTCTCTGTTGGGTGATCACAGCACCGTATTTCATTTTCCCTACTTTAGTTTCTCCCCCTGACAAATGGTGATAACAACCTTCCCGCTCCAGAGGGAGGTCTGCTTAAAAATATATCAGAACATACCGCTACTTCAGTGGAAGACCAAGACTGCAGGAACCATGTCAAAGATGTCGGTGTGGGCCTATAACTATGTGGCTGACCCTCTAAAATCTGGTCATCATTCTTGAAGTTCATCTTCAGAGGGGTCTGTCTGTCGTCTTCTAGCCTGTTTACACTGATCTGGATGTAGGAATTCTCTCTTGCCATTTAACGTCAGTCATACTACCAGCATGTGGTGTGGGCTACTCTAGATTAATAATAATTTAAAGAATGGATGACAGAAAATAAGTCTACATGAAATTTCAATCAGCAGCTGTTTATACAGTCAGAAGAGTGAGGCAATTCAGTATACAAGTAGCTAAAAATCAGGAAAGATGATATGGCATACCTAAAAATGCTACGAGCAATTTACTAGCTGCATTTTTAACTATATACAAAATATTTTCAGAGGCAGAGGGGACAGTAAGCATTCAATAGACTAAATGCATCCATTTTTTTCCCCCACATAAATGGCCTCCACTGAATATTGTGTGGTATCTTCATGCA
Source organism: Cyrtonyx montezumae (assembly GCF_038088225.1). Classification (NCBI taxonomy): domain Eukaryota; kingdom Metazoa; phylum Chordata; class Aves; order Galliformes; family Odontophoridae; genus Cyrtonyx; species Cyrtonyx montezumae. The sequence goes on along the minus strand of NW_027072034.1, from coordinate 140,784,105 downwards.
TCATATTGATTCTAAATCATCTTATGTTCTAAATTTGAAAATAAACATGGAAAGGTTACCTTCCTCGTTTTCCCATAATATATTTGCTTAATCCATTTTAACATTGATTCCTTTTTACTGAACTCTTTAAGTGTCAAGGCAGAGCTCTGTTGCAGGACAGAGGAGACCTCTTACATGGCAGCCTCACAAAAGTGGAGCTCATCTTTAGTGCAGTGCCCCATCCAGAACCTGGGAACCACAGGGCCATCACACACAGGTATAAAAGCAAAGAATATTATGTACTGTTGATCAGATTAGATCAACAATGAATAATAAATGAAAGTGACATGCAGTCCTGCCATGACTCTAAAGGTGCTTTCATAAACCTGCCATACTCAGTGTAGAGAGCCTTTCCCTATAGAAAACACGGGCAAAATCAGAAGAAAAAAATTAGAAGAAAAAAATATATATACCCACAGATGGGTATGGCATGATTGATTCAGGGAGTTTAAGAAACTGAAGAACTATCTTACTTTGCTGAGATGCAGTACTATTGCTTGCTACTAGAGACTGTGATAGATTTCTTATCATCTGTGTATCTATGATTAAACTGGTAAGAAATCCTGTGCAGGGATTGATTTGACTGCTTTCACAGAATTTCAGAATTTCAGGGGTTGGAAGGGGCCTCTAGAGATCATCTAGTCCAATCTTCCTGCTAAATCAGGTACCCTACGATAGTTTGGACAGGTAGACATCCAGATGGATCTTGAATATCTCCATAGAAGATGACTCCACAACCTCTCTGGGCAACCTGTTCCAGTGCGCTGCCACCATTATCATAAATAAGTTCTTCCTCATATTTTTATAGAACTTCCTATGTTTAAGTTTTAGGACATTACTCCTTCTCCTATTGCTATGCACCACTGAGAAGATCCTGGCCTCAAGCATTTGCCTCCTGTTTCCCTTTAGATATTTATAAATATGTAACAGATGCCTTCTCATCTTTCTTTTCTCCAGGCTGAATAGACCCAGGTTACTCAGCCTTTCCTCATATGGGAGATTCTCCAGGTCCTTTATCATTTTCATGTCCCTCTGCTGGATTCCTTCTAAGAGATTCTGTTAGAACTGGGGAGCCTCATTTGACCTGCTGGGCATGCTCTTTTTAATGCACGTCAGGATACCATTGGCCTTCTTGGCCACAACAGCATACTGCTGGCTCATGGTCAATCTGCTGTCCATCAGGACACCCAGGTCCTTCTGTGGAGAGCTCTTCTCCAGAAGGTAATCCCCCAACCTCTACTGATGTGTGTGGTTATTCCTCCCCAGGTGCAATATTCTACACTTATTCTTGTTAAATCAACAACAGTTTCCTCCCTGACCAGTTCTCCAGTCTGTCCAGGTCTTGTTGAATGGAAACATACCCTTCAGATGTGTCAGTCACTTTTCCTAGCTTTGTATCATCAGCAAACTTGCTAAGGGTAGGCTCTATCCCTTCCTCCAGGTCATTGATGAAGATGTTTAACAAGGCTGGACCCAGCAACAACCCCTGGCGAACACCACTACTTACAGATCTCCAACCAGATGCTGCACCATGGATGACCACCGAGTTCTGCCAGTCATCCAGTTCTCAACCTACCTCACTGCCCATTCATCTATCCCAGGCTTTCTAAGTTTCATAACAAGGATATTGTGAGAGATGGTGTCAAACACCTTGCAAGGTTAAAGTAGACAGCATCCACTGCTCCCCAAACATCTAGCCAGACAGTGATGACATCATAGAAGGCTATCAGGTTGGTCAAGCATGATTTCCCCTTTATGAATCCATACTGACTACTCTTGACAACTTTCTTCTCTTCCAATTGCTTGGAGTGGATCCAGAACAAGTTGTTCCATCACCTTTCCAGGGACAGAGATGAGGCTGACTGGCGTGTAGTTTCCCAGAAGCTCCTTCTTGCCCTTTTTGAAGATTGGAGTGAGATTGGCTATCCTTCAGTCTTCAGACACCCCTCCCATTCACCAAGACCTCTCAAAGATGATAGAGAGCAGTTTTACATTTCTTTTCTGAAGTTTTCTATTGTCAAGTCCCATCTTCTTTTCCAAGGTGCTGCCAAGATGATATTTAGAGCTCTCGGTATTCAGGAGGAAGCTGGGAGGGGACAAGAAGTTAGTAAAACGAATGACAAAACTACAAAGGTAACAATCCTTGCAGTAAGTAGGCAAATAGAATTATCTCAGAGAAATCTCAGTGTGTAAACCTTGCTCTAAGAAAATCATCCCAGTCAAAAAACCTTTGTTCTGCATAGTCTTCAAAGATCACTACCAAGCCTGGAATCATATACATACTCCTGCATACTTCAGAAACTATATAACAGGGCCACCTACTGAGATTCAGCATCTCTTTTTCATAATATTTTTTTCTTCTGTAAAACTGAAGCAGCTTAATAAAAACAAATTAATCATAGACACTACAGGGACTTATTTCACAGTGTATCAAGCAATTATATATTGAAGATGATGAAATAATAGTATCTTTGATATAACTTCCTACATAGGACATGAAAGAAGAAAAAAATGAAAAGAAAAAGAAAAACAGGAAATAACAAACAGAAAAAAATAAGGATGAAAAATAATAAAATTAATTATAAATTAACAGCCAAGGCTACATTGCTCTAATGTTCCTTCCTTTGCACTCTGAAGAGATTGAAACTATTTGAAAAACAAATGACAAAGATCATTTGAAAAAGAAGAATGAAGGAGAGGTTTATTATTTTTAGTATTTAGAAAAGACTTATGAAGAATTAACCCTATTATTCATGTATAATATAATTTAATTTATTTTGGCTGTCTTTTCCTGTTCTACAGAAAGAGGAGCTATATACTGATGATAAAATTATTAAAAATGCACAGATGCTGCAAATAAAGTGCTGCATATCTGAATAAAATAAACATATGGCTTTTGCCAAGAGAAAATATTAATATGTCAGTAGATGTGTAACTGTAAGTGGCCACACATTTGGCAAGGAGGCAAAAAATATTCACATAGAGGAGTTCTATGCCAGAAAATAAAGAAACTAAACTGAAGAAGATAAATTACATCCATCAACAAGCTGGCCATCTGTAGCATCATCTTGTGCTCTCCAGCTAGCAGAAACAGGGCCAGCCCACCAATTTGTTCTATTTTTGACAGTGGCATATCCCTCGAAGAAATTAGATTACAGTCAGTAAATAATTAACTAAAGAAATACACTTATTACAGGTACAATCAGAAAACCAAGTGTTGGTGATTTCTTGTCAAGCAATAACTCTACCTTGAATCTCTAAAATGTGATCAGCAGAAGATAGATCTGCAGCTGTCCTGCAGAGCCTTTGTGGATCTTTTTCACTTTAAATAGCAAATAATTCAAGGAAAAAAATAATATTTATAATGGAAATTGCCTCCTATCAGTGTTTGTACACAGGAGGTACAGGAAAGAACAGTACTGCTGTCCAGTTATTAACCTTTGCTGTGGTGTAAGATTTCAAACCCATAGGAACAATAAAGTGTTGTTTTTAAAACCTGGACGTCGCTCAATAGGAACATAGCTGTTACCCTCACCTCACAGACTTCAGAGATCATGGTGCAAGAGACAAGTTGGTAATTGGCTCTCGGTGCTGAGACCAGAATTTTGCAGGAAAAGCAAAATATAATTACAGGTATCCCAAGCATCTCTTAAATATGGATGTCTTTACTCTCCTCTACAGTTGACAGGGTTATGTCTAAAAACACACAGATATTTTCTGCTCTGTGTTAATCCCATCTATTTTAACTCCTAAAGTGCTACACATCCCAACAACATAGGATTGCTTTTTTTTCACCAATTTCATCCATACTTACCCCTCAAAACAGCAGAAGGTTAGCAGAATAACAAACAAAAGATCAAAATGGGAATAACCACGACCACACACAGTAAAGTACTGAGACCCAGTTACATGGAAGTATTCATGTGAATTTCTAATATAAACTTTGATGTCCCCACATGGCACTCTAACCTCCCATGCTATATTAGAGCTCAGGAACATTGGGATGTTGGGAAATACCTTAGAGGAGTTTTGTTTTCTCTAACAATCATCTAGGAAATTAGTACTGGCATTACCAAAACTGCCAAATGGAAACTTCTGGATCTTTTTAAAGATCAATTTGATGAAAGACTAGAAATCAAAGTTTTCCTTTTTTGTGTGATACACTGTATTATGAGTTAGTTTAGATAAAAGCAAAGAAGACTTAACTTCTAATACTGTTTTATTAACAAAACTATGCAACAGACAGTAAAAGAGGTCTTACTTCCTCTGCTTGCTCAGTTTCCATGCCAAACTCCTTCATACTTTGATTAAGAAGCTACAGTATGTGAGTCTTATAAGGAGACCATCAGACTAATCTCCATGTTAGCTGAGTACCACAAGGTTAATTAGAAGCCCAATTACGAATACTCTGTGCCAGAAGAGAATGTCCAGCTGATATGTCTACAAGTGAAATCAAAACTGAATGTGTATTTTGACTTTCCCGCACATTTTACAGCTCTCTCAGACATAAGAAAAAATAAATGTTTGGTAAGTATAACATGCTACATGGCCTGTATTTGAGCTAAGTTAGGTTAGTGATTGAATTTGTTGGAAAAAGATTTTTAAAAATATGACCACAATTGTAGCTGTTAATCCCTCAGTGAAACTATTGCAGTTTGCATATTTCCCTGTAGTACTAAGGCCAAAGTTATAACAAACTTTACATCCATATTAACTTCAAATGTAGGGAATCATACGCAATTTTTTCCTCACCACCAAGCTTTCAACTAGAATAATCAATTTAAGGTAACACAGTCTTTTGCAGTGCCTGATAAGGAAAATGTGTCATGGTTATTATAAGTCAAATAATGGGCCACTATGCTCATCTGTATATTAGCCTATGCTAACTTTATATAAAGTTCTTATTAGCTTTGTGAGTTAACAGTAGGCTTTGATCTGCCAACCTCAAAATGGTTACTTTGGTTGAGTTCTTTTATTTTTCCCTCCTCACATTACCACTGCATCGAGAAGGCTATTTTACAACAATATCCTCCTGATAAATGAACACATGACGAGCAATGATTTCTCAGATAAATCATTTCAGTGCAAAGAAGATGCCAAAAATGCAGTAAATGTAGTAAAACTGTGATTTACTTAGATGGATGTAGAAAAAAAATTGATGATCCTCCTCTCCACTATTATGTCTTTATTATCTGTTCCAATTTTCCTTTTATTTATTTATTTATTTATTTCATTTTGAATGAAAATACTACTGGAAATAATCATACAAAAATAATTTTCACTGTTGTTTGTGTGTGATGTGTTGGCATACTTCTTTAAGAACCTTCCAGCATTCCCAGTCTCCTCTCTTGAGTTTGCGAGCAACAGGAATGTCTTGAGATGCAAAGAGAGACTGAAATACTCGAACATGGTCTTTATCTATAAAAACAAGATAAGGTAATCTGTCCCAGTGAAGCCACTGCAGCTTACCCACCATACAAACTATGGAAACAAGACTTAGACTCTAGGAGAAGCAAACTCCAGCATTCTTATGGTGCAATATTAGTTTCAAGTTCTAGTTCTGAAACGAAGTTGCTAATTGAGGGATGTTTCAAACAAGGACATTTTTCATTCTCTGCTGCACTGGCGTCCCTAGTGGTATAAAATATCCTCAGAAGCTCTGGGCCAGTTGTTTACTACCAGTATGTGTAGCGTTCCTCTTTGTAGCACCTCTCATCCTTCTAGGATCCACAGGCTGCCTTCTTCTGCCACCAGCCCACTAGGGTGTGAATCTGGCTTCTGATTTTCTATGCTTATACATGGAAGGGTAACAGGTTCTGGCCCTAAAGTATTTTCTATGGTCTTCTCATCCACAAGAACACAAATAAACAGCATAGAGACTTCCCTTCCATTTGTCTCTGCTGTATCCTGTTCTTCTTATGTGATTCATCAGTATTCCAGCCTGTTCATGTCTGTTATATTCATCCAGCCACTGTTGAACTTCATATAAAATGCTCCCAGTCTTCATGCACTGGTCGGCCAAATCTTACTCTGATCTACTTTTGTCCAATTAAAGTGCTTATTTAGGACACTAATCATGTTTTTTGGTCTCAGGAGTAGTTTTTAAGCAGCTTCTGTTCTAAACCCTTCTGCTAACTGTGTTGTTTGATACTGCACACTTATTAGATTGCACGATGACACTTCAAAATGTCACAAGTTAAACAGGGTCGCATTAAATGACAGAACTCTAGAAAGTATAAGTAGTGGAGAAATACTGCTTGTATTCAGTGAATGTTATGTATTGCTAAAATTTATTGCTAAACAACCAGCCTTTTGAGGTAAAAAAGAAGCCAGAATGGGAAAGGGACTATAGTTATTTGTAGTTAGTTGGAAGCTACTGGTGCTTCCAGTCTGTCTTCCTACACTTTTCAAACATAAATGCCTTAATTCATTTCATAGTAGTCTGATTTCAGTTTTCATACTGTCTAGTTCCCCTGGTGACTGCTATTTGAAATTAATTTAGAGCAAAACTACACATCACTCTACTGTCAATCCTTAGCTGCTCTATGCCAGTCTGAATATGGCTGTATACCTGCGGTGGATGAATAAATCCTATTTACCTACATCTCCATGGATTTGTGACACCTAATTTTTGCTTCAAAAACTCTCTGAAATCATTGATTGAAGAAAAAAAAAGCCCTTCAGCCATCCCAAGAATCATAATGCAGTACTCCTAATAATGTCTTCAACTTGAAAGTCTGAGATACATTTTCTCTGAAAAAAACTGCAAAAGAAATAAGTTTTAATCATTCTAGCTTTTTTTTTTTTAATCTAGATCAGTCAATTCAACTATCACAGCAAAATATCTATATATTACACCAACTCAAAACACAGGTTAACACTCCAGAAGCACTATCTTCCACATAGAAGATTTGGCCATCTTTAGAGCAGAAATTCAGTTCCCCATCATACCAATCTGCTACCAAGATTAAAACAGACCTTTGACAGACACTTTGAGTCCTGTATGGAGTGTACATGCCAAATGCAGAAACTCTGTAACTACAGATAGGTGTTTGTATTACTAACTGTTGTCTTGCGTACTGAAACATCTCTGCAACTGGGGCTCCCAAAAGACAACCATAAATTAAGTCAAGTGAACTACAAAGAAATCCAGGATTAGATTTCGGTTCTAAAACTTTAGCATGACTCTAGCTTTAGATATCATAGGCCACAGAGGTGACTGCATCGCATGATTTCTACTGAGCTGACAGAGAAAGAATGAGGGGAGAGAGAAGGAAAGAAAGAAAAAAGAGTATCTTTTCACTTCTTAAAGAAAAATTATACTTAGTGAGGATTGTCTGAATGAGGTTATCATCCTCACACATTATCATCCAAACAAAATATTGTTTTATATCTCTCAAACACTCTGAATGGGGAGAAGCTAAATCACTGAGGTGTAATTTTGGCAACACTGGCACTATAAAAACTACAGACATCCTCACATTGTAGAAAATCTTAACACTGGTCTGCAAATGGATTTTTCAATATATTTTTTCCAAAAGCATCAAGTCTTCAGCTGCTAGTTTTTAGAAGCATACACAGTTTTACTTCATGCCCTTCCAGCTCCACCAGCAGCAGATGTCTTTTATATAGCTCCAGAATCATGAATGGTCATCGACTGTATTAAAAAAATCAGTTTGTTCCTGTAACTTGTCATACTGTGGCATCATAATTATGTAATTATGATCTTTAGCTAAATGTCTCACATAATCAGAAACAGAACATAGATATTTGTTAGTACAACTGTCATGTATCACTATTTAACAGCCAAATTCCTGACTTATTAAAGAAACTGACTACACATTTCCAAAAATTATGAGCCAGAAATCTTAATATGAAGACATTTTTTTCCCTAAAACATTCAAAAAACTACCCCAAATTCTTTGCCCTGCGTGAAAGTTGACTTCAGTCAATAGTGGCTAAAAAGAGGATATTGTTTTCTCAAAATCAATGCCCATGACCAGTTCTTCTAACTATCCAGATCTGTATATATACCAAGCCATAATCTCTCAAGTTTAATTACAAAAAACTGAATTGGTGAACTGGTCTGTCACTACCTTCTGATGCACTTCTTTGTAAGAAGTATCAGGTAACCCCCTTTCTCAAAGATACCTCCTTGTGTTGGAGGACTACCACCCTCAGTAATTTCTCACGCTGTCCAATTACTCTGTTATGGCCTTTTTCTTATCATCTTACTTAGCATTTTCTTTCTTAGCTTCAGGCTATTGCTTATTGTCATGCCACCTTCTGATGCAGTGTAATTCAGTTAATTCAGTTAACTCATATTATTGTTACTTTGATGGTATTTGCAGACTGTGATCATGTTCCTTCTGAGTCTTCTCTTTCCTAGACTATAAAATGTCATTTTTTCCCTACACTTACCCTTGAATTAGATTTTTCATTTTGAATCTCATTGCACTTTCTCACTCCCACTCTTCAGTATCAGAGATGCCTGCAGTTTTCAAGCGAAATAGCCAGTGACCCACAGACACTTCCATCCTTCCATCTCCTTCACATCCTTGTGGTCCATAACGATGAGCTTCTTGCTTCATTAAAAAAAAAAAAAAAAAAAAGGTTTGCATTTAACTAACTCATATTAGATTTTATTCTCACTTGCTGTCTCTAGGGAAGACAAGGCAGGACCTTGCAGTTATGGCCCATTTGGCGGTAGAATGGGGTCTATATGCTGGGTTCTGCCCTTAGTCTTCCCAGCCAAGAGCAGAGTGGCTGAAGGGTAGAAAAGGACAGCCCCTGAGCATTGTCCATCTCCCTGGGGGCTGGGATGGGCCCTGAAAAATGTGTGCTTCTTTTGCCCTAGAATTAACTCATTTATAAGTTTTGGCCATAGATTTCATACAATTTTTAAACTATTGATACACCCAAGTCACTCTGCAATTTGTTTTTGCATCTAAGTGGCTTTCCTACCCAGCCAGAGTCAACCTTTGAAGAATCTTTCAATCTTGGTGGAAACAAGGCAGAGAATTGGGGTAAGAAATAAAACTGAGTTGTGCTGAGCTGAAAATCTCAGTCTCTCAAACCAAAAGAAGTATTTCCAACATATTAATGTAAGTGTTGCAAAAAGGAATGAAATATCAGATTAAAATATAGTACAGATAATATTAAACATCCTTTTTTTTTCTTTTCTTTTTTTTTTCAAAAGTTCCACTTTTATCAAATTATCTCCTTCCAAGGTAAAACAACTCAACTGGCAAAAAAAAAAAAAATTGTTCCATTTAGGTGTGATGGACCACTAGAAAAAGATACAGAAAGTATAGGGTAACTATGAAATAAGCCCCTAACAATTTCAATTGGTTAATTTCTCAATTTGAGAAAAAAAGTATCCTTATAAAGAAGCAAATCAGCATAGGGAAGTAATAACAAAGTTAAGCAAGAAGTGTGCATGCTTCTGAGCTCTGTGTTTTCTTTACACAGTAGACGCTATCTGCAAACATGGACATGATTTAAGTTACATTTATTCTACCAAAGTGAAATTCATTTCTCTTTAATAATCCTATTCTCATTTCTAATCCTGAGTGGTTCTTCAGTTTATTATTTCTCTGTCTGATAGAGAAATATATAATCAAATCCATGCTATAGCATTTTCATTCAGCTGTGGATACACCATACAGTATGCCATTCTACAACTGATAGATAGAATTCATCTAGTGAACTAATTTTTTCAGATATTAAGGGCAAGATTCGTTTCATTCGGTGAAGTCTCTTTAGTAAACCTATCTAGCTCATTAGCTACCAACAGTCATTTTCTGAAAGTGTTTTACACAAGTGGTCACATCCTGGGCCTTAAGACAGTGATGCAAAGCCCAGTGCACACATGCCCATACAGCCATACAGTGCCAGTGGCACATTCACAGAATCTTCCCACCTTCGCAACATCTTTCTTTCTTTTTCTTTCTTTACTGCATAACCCCTTGATAAGGGTAACCTAGATGGCAGTGAAATCGTGGATTTGTGTAAACAGAACAGAAGATTAAGCTGATCTGTAAATTTCCATGTGTGGGTACAAGGCAGATTTACTACAGGAAGCAGAAACATAAAGGTCAGCTTACACCATGCAACCATATCATCGTATCCAGAAAAGGATGAAATTCAGCAGTGTGTGTATTTGTTCACTTCTGTTTTCCTCTTAAAATTAGCTTTTTGGAATTGAGTTATGCTGACCTTTCTCAGTGTCCTTTCTGACTCTCCTCAGTATGAAATATGTGTATACATGCAGACATATATATATATTTCAAATATAATAGGTTAACTAAAAGAAAATAACAGAATAATGGTTACACAATTCCATTCCATGCCTATCATTTCAGTAATACAAACAGTACATGACATTTATTTGGTGTTTTTCTTCCTCTGCTTGAATAAGAAACAGGGCAGAGGAAAGCAGATTCCCACACTGCCAACCATTGCTTAGGTTTCTAGGTCAGTTATTAGCCAAACTCCATCTTCAATGTGCAAGATGTGCTCCTGGGAGTGCTGATGGTCACAGGAATCACAGTAAGAGTTCAAACACTGTTCTGCTGCCCAAGATGAACACTCAACATGACTCCATTTACTTTGACATCAAAAAGAAAAGGCACCGCTACAAAATTACAGAATCTTGTAGCACAAAATATAATCACTGAGCAGATTATCAATCTTTAGTAGACACAAGCTTAATGAAAATTTCTGAGAAAACGCTCTCATCTTCAGCCAAGTTATGCTGGCTCCAGTGCCTACTGAAGGCTGTGACAAATACTACTAGAAATCAGGTTAGATTCTCTCTGCTCCCTGCTATGTTTTTATGCTGAACACACTCATTATTTCAATGACTGATTGATTTTACAAATAGTTTCTCCAGTGTTCTTATGAACACTGTCATTGTATAGTTGTTGAATAAAAGGAAGTGGATCAAATGAAGAAAGCTGCAGGCCAGGGTACGGATCAGTCCCAGCAATGCTGCTCTTAGCTCTGAAGTCTATTAAAGTCTTTCCTCTGTTCAAAAATATTTGTGTTACTTCAAACAGAAATAAATATGGAAGCTCTCCCTTCAGTATGAATCTCATTTATAGGGTATCCATATATGTGCATGTGTTTCTATAATTAAATATGTTCATTTAAAACAACAACAAACCCAACCACTTCGTTATCTTGTAATTCTGTTAGTGTTTCCTCCTTTACATTTATGGTCCATTTTCCTTCCATTCTGACATTTGTCTGCAGTGCTGCTTGCAACTCATTATTATGTGCAAACATCAACAACTCTGTGGGACAGTGTGGTAATGAGGATGCAGATATTCCATTTAAAAGATCAGGAAGAGAAAGGAAGGGAAGGTATTAGCACCACATTTTCCTTCTGAAGTTCCTCCTCTGCCAGTCGAAGGAAATCAACTAATGTTACTTTTTGTTCTAAAATTGTACAATAAAAATAAGCTGTAGGTAATTTTTACAAAGGAATGCCCAATGGATTTAATTATGAGGAAAGACTGTGACACTTATGGAATAAATATGACACTATATTCAAACCTTTTATGTGCCCTTCATCACTGGAGATTACTGAGTTGACCCCTTTGAAGCTGAGGAGTCAGCAGTTTGATTTTTAATATTATTATCAGAGCAATTATTACATAATATCCAGATTTTGATTCACCCTGCAGAGGCTGAAAAAAATATGTGGCCTAGAAAGAGAAAAACAAACCAAACACTTTAAATAAATAAATAATAAATAAATAACCTAAGAACACAAACAAAATCAACCAACCGACCAAAGAGAATTAGAGCAATGCTACAGAACTGATTCTACATATGCAGATGGATTAATGTTTCCAAGTAGCTCAGCTTCATAAGCTGTAACTCTGTTTCTAGGTGTCATATCACAGGTTTATTAATTTTTTAAGAGTTTTGCTACATGCTGAATTATTTTATATTTGTCATGAATCCAAAATACAGCCTTGGAAGACAACAGATTACTTGCATGGCTTCTCCATGGGAGAACAGGGCCACTCTTCCTTTCTTGCCATCTCTTTGATTTATCTTTTCCACATGACGAGGCATATGTATTTTTAGTTCATGGAAAAGGCCACTGCCTGACTGAGTGGAACATTTGTAATAGGGCAAGAGTGTCTTAGTATCTCAACAACTGCTAATATTCAGTGGTATATTGGTGGTGATTAGCCAATCCTTTTCCATGTTGCTGTTTTGAATAAAAGAACTCTTTGTATAGCAAGTGTGTATTATAAAGACATTTAAAATCAGTCATAGATTCATCTGTACAAGTTCTGGTATAGGCTCAGGAATCAAGGAGAGGCAGTCCGGTCCTTCCTGACTTTCTCTCCTTTCTCTCTTCATCTTCTGGGTATAAGGGAGACAAAGGACCAAGAGACTTGAAATCAAGTTGAGAGTCATTATTCAGGATTTCTTTTCAGTTCTTACCTTTCAAAGCACTGCTGCTCTTTCAGCTGCTGCTTCTCACTGAGAAAGGACAGAGTATAATTTGACATTATTAAGGTATATTTTGACAGGCTTTTTTTGTATGTGATGGAAAGTAGAGATAACAGAATGGCCTGCTTGGCTAAAATGTTATCTGCTTTTAAGTTAATGGGACTAGATTTTGAGAGGGAGCAAGCTAATCAACATGCACTAGTGCAGAAGTTACGTAACTCTTCATTGTTGAGCAGTTTCAGTTCAAAGCAGTTGTGGGTCCCACTTTCTGTTCAACAGAACTGAATTTCAGTTTCAGTGGTCATTAAATACATATTCTTAAAATAATGTCAGCAAGTGGTTATGGTGAATGAATATCTCAGGACAATATATATATCCAAAGTAATTTGGGGAGGTCAGCTGACTAAGTTCAAATTTCATCTTCCCCTTTAGTGTGACCTAAAGTGAGTTTCACTCATTTAATGGCAGAATTTATTTCACTTAACTAGGTGACTAGTCTGGGCTTGTCATTGTTCTCTAACTTATGGAGAGAAATGAGCATGGCCAGAGAGAAATAAATCCCATTCTGTATTGGAGATCTATTTTTGGCTATTATGGCCCAAGCTCAGAGCCGTCTAGACAAGCACCTTAGGCTAGACATGTAATTTTCAGGTAACTGAGGTTAGATGAGTTACATCCTATTAAACTGTCAATGAAGTCATCTTCATAGTATTTTTCATTCGAATAGCAAATAGTTATCCATAAAATTCACATGCACAAATCTATGTTAGAAATGAATAATGTTTTAAATCAATGTTTTTGCTGTTTTTCAAGAAAGTTATAAGTTTAATGCAAGCAGCTATTTTGGATGTTCAGAGTCACCCATGAACACTAATTACACTGACATGTGGTTAGAGAAAATTTATAAAAAAAGTTATTCTGGATTCTTATAGTGTAACAGGTGTCATCAGGAATTTTACTGAACAATATTTGAATCTTTGAAGGAGATTACCAGTGGTGTTTTTACACCAATGGGCGGTTGCCTGCTCACTTACTCAAAGGAAGAGGGGGAGCAAATTGAATGAAAAAGGGCTCAAAGGTTGATATAAGGACAGGGATATCACTCACCAGTCACTGACACAGGTAAAACAGACTCAGTGTAGGTAGATTAAAGTAATCGATTGTTTATAACTAAAAGATCAGTGCAGGGATAGCTAAAAGCAAACTAAAAACACCTTCATCCCTTCCACCTTCTACATCCTCCCACTGAAAACCAGGAATGGGGGCTGCAGTAGCTCCCAAAAGCTTTGTCTCTGCTGCTCCTTCATCCTCACTTCCTTCCCTTGCTCCATGTGAGGTCCCTACTATGGGATGCCTGCCTTGCCGAGCTGATCCTTCGCGGGCCTCCTAGCACCAGGCTTCTGCAGATCCCCCAACACTGCCGTACCCCCTTCAGGCTCCTCCATGGCCACACGCGGGGATGATCTGCTCCACCGTGGGTCTCTCCTGGGCTGCAGGGAGCTGCTGGACCAGCTCCTGCTGTCCTAAGCTCGGTGCCCACAGTGCTGCTTGCCTCTCGTTTCTCCCCCTCTTTCCCAGCTGCCGTGCAGCAGTTGCTCCCTGGCAGCAGCAGAGCCCCATTGGAGCAGCTGGAGCTGCTCTGCTCTGATACAAGGCACTGCAGGGCTCAGCTCACAGAGGCCGCCCCGCAGCCCTGCTACCAACAACACGTAAGCCCGCTTCAGTGGGTGAGATATTTTGTTGTTAAAAGTAGACCTCATTAACTTCTTGAAAGTCATTTTGTGTCGGAATTATGGACAAAGGCTAAAATTCTCACTTTTAGAAATGTTAAGCAGGGCAAAATCAAACTCCTAATTTTCCCTTTCGTTCTCCTTAATATTTGTAGAAGTTCAAAGTGTAACACAAGTCACTAGTCTGTACGTTAAACTTATTCATGCTGCCACTAAGTCCTCTAAGTAACATGCAGTAATTTCTGTTAAGACAACCTACAGACATCTTTGAGTGTTATGGATTTCTGTATGCAAGCAGCATGCAGTGGTAGTGAAAGGTACTTTGTTCTTACTGCCAAATACAGAACAAGCTTCTTACATTTTCTTTATATAGAATATCCTCTTAAGTGGTACTAATACTATCTGAGACATTTATTTACATTTACACTGGAAGATTAATGATGGAATGTGTAAGCCAGAGATTTTTTGAAATTATCTCAGACATTCAAAACCAGAGACATCATGATGCTATTTTTATGCCAGTCCCTCTGTCAAGTCATTTGTGCTGTCACAATGAGAGGTGCTGTCAGAAAGGAAGGCAGCAGAATACAGTACTTATTTTCTACGTGACAACCACGTCCTAAACCTGCTCCTTACCTACAAAATGTGAAATGTTTGTCATGTTACTGGCACAAATGCACCAGTCAACACAGATCTGCAAAGATGATGACATAGGCTATGAATAATTTCTTTTTCTATTATGTTTTCTTGTTACCCACTGGGCTATGTATGCTACATATTGCTTTCCTTGCCTGATCTACATAATATTGGAGTTGTTAAAGATGAAGTTAAGATCCAGTTTACTGATTCATGATCACAAATCTGGAAATCCAGTTTACTTTTAGTGCATCACCGAGTCCTGGCTCTGCCAGTATGGGGGAAGAAGAACAAGAACTGAGGCTTTGAAAGGCTTAGGATGGCATTTTGCAAGGAGAGGGTTTCCCAACCCCTCCACCCCCTACCCCCTTCCTCATGTTTTGAAGCTGCAAAAAACACTGGTTAGAGTGTTATTGCCCCTTCTGTGCCTACTTGCACTCTATCTGTAAAAGACCTACTACTGTTAGAGACTACACCAAGAGCTGGAAAACATTTCTTACTCTTTTAACCTGATGTAGCTGCTGAAATAGTCATTATGTTCATTTGAGAAGCTTGAAGACTCTCAAAAGAATGGTCATGCATATTTCAAGCCCAGTGCTGTCAAGAGGTGCTTCCTATCTTCTGAAATTGCATTTCCCTTGAGCTACAGAAGTGCAATTTTCATTTAGTTCATCTGAGGCATGTCAAAGCAATATAATACCATATACTGCAAAACTGGAAAGCACCATTTTCATTTGTTCTTCCTTCTCATAGAAAAAGAACACACAGTAAATGTTTATGTGTTGTCTTGGGATAATGGGAGCATACTAGATGGCATACAGACAGACAACATCATGCACAGTTGAAGCTGAAAGCAATTTCTTCAGTCAGCTAGTTCTCTTTTATTTCCTGCTCCATATGTAAGGAGCAGACACACCACACTAAGGAGTGCATGTGTGAATACTTGTATTATGTTTTTTCTTTGAGTACATCCCAAAATATTAATTAGCCAAAATTATCTGTGTAGAGTAAATCAGTTTAACATTTTTGACTTAAATTCCTATACTGTGATTCTATGATTTAGGAAAACACACAGATAAGGAAGGTTTCAATTACTAAATTACTGAATAAATTCATAAAAAATCATGTAATGTCACATCCTGATTTCAGTACAAAGGATATGGAAAACTAGGCAGTCAAAGACATAGTGAAGAGAAAGACTACAAGAAGAGGAAAACTGGTAGAGCTACAGGAATAAAAGGAGTAGTGTAGAAACACAGTCATTGACAGAAGGAATCCTAATGTATTTGGAAAATTTGGTGTGGGCAGTAAAAAGTTAAGAAAACTTGTACAGTGTTGAGAGGAACAAAACAGAAGGGTCTGAATTACATCTGTAGAACATAAAAAACATATTTTACAAGCGGTGGACAGGCAAGAATAATAAAACATAGTTTCTGAAAGATATCTATTATTAAAGATAGCTAGAAATAAAAGCGCCGAAGAAACACTAAGTAAATAATGCTACAGGGAGAAGTGATAGAGCAAATAAAACTGAGTCAAGCACTGGAAAATAGAAATGAGGAATCTGTATTAAGATCCAGAATCAGCTTTAAACATAGAATGTCTGAAATCCTATGACTATTCATTCATTTTCATTATGCAGAAGATTGAAATAATCCTGAGAACTCAGACTGGAGACAGTGCATTTATGCAGCATTTTGGTGTTCAGTTCTGTCTCATTCACTTTTTTTTTTTTTTTTTGTGGATTTGTTTTGCTGTGAGCCTCTCTGCTCGCTGTTAATCCTGTGATTCCAGCTGTGAGCTAGGCACTTGTTTCCCCCAGACTGGACTGCATCTATGCATAAACACGAGACTGAGTTCAAAATGATGGCTTCAAATTAAGTGCCTAGTCACGGGGAATAAGCTTTCTAAAAACTTATGTTGTATGTTCCAGCAACGTGTCTATATTCCACCAAATAATACAGTTCTTGGCTGCCAAAGAAAG
Organism: Cyrtonyx montezumae; assembly: GCF_038088225.1. Classification (NCBI taxonomy): domain Eukaryota; kingdom Metazoa; phylum Chordata; class Aves; order Galliformes; family Odontophoridae; genus Cyrtonyx; species Cyrtonyx montezumae. The sequence continues at coordinate 140,767,242 of NW_027072034.1, read as the reverse complement.
CCATCTGAATCTCATCCATCCTCAGCAAGATTTTAAAAACAGAGTTTGTTAAGACCCTTACTTTCACAAAACTGTTTCTGTCAAAGCACCAACATTTCTTTTGGGTTTAGATATCTAATCTTCCTTCTTCCCCTAAGCTGATCAGCACTGCTCGTGGAGGAGAAGTGTTTGAGGCAGAAGCAAGACAAAACAAACCAAACAAGTAGTAGCACATTTTATTTGAAAAGCCAAATAGATTAAGAAAATGGGCCATGCTCTCAAAAAATGCAGCTTTTTACCCCTGGCCAGTTGCTTATGCAATTCTTTGATTATTTATTTTTCAAACCAGAGATAAGGAAGGTATACATTTATGAATGTGGTGTTCACTTCTAAATTTATTTACAAGTGTGTCTATACAAATTTGCCAATATGTAAACAACTGCATGTTTACCTGAGGTGAATTTAATAAATGTTTAATGCATTCCAAAGAAAAATAACCTTTTCAAACCAGTGCTGCAGCTGAGTCTAATGCTTGCTGACAGACTATTTTGGCAATTATTTTTAAAGGTCTGTTTCTCTTCATTTTATTAGTGCATGATAAAATCAAGCCTTAAGGCATCCAATTTCTGAGGTAAGTGATGAAATACAGTAGTTACTGAAGAGGACTAAATTAAAAAGATAGAAATGATATTATATTTGAAAAAAGATCTCCATGCAAAGTGAGTTTTCAGAAACTTGGTATCTTATGAACTGTAGCTAGTATAAGGGGATAGTATTTTATTGACAGTCCATGCTTTATACTTAAGTTTGTGTGTCTTCCTGTTGTACTGGATGATAAAGTACATGTTGCTGAATGCAATGGAGAAAATTAACTCCTCTGTCTTTGTGCTATTTGGAGATAATTGTTAACTGAGTTGGTAGGAAAGGTATTGACAAAACTAATAAGAAGGGTGAAAAGCTGGCAAACCATCAGCATCTATTCTGCAAGCTATTGATGATAAACCTCTTCATTTAGGAATTTCAATGACAGATATAGAAGTCTGAACAGAATAACTGTCTATCATTTCAGACCATGTCTTCTTGCCCAATAAAAAGTCAGGTTTCATTAATTATCTAGATGTTTCTAACATCAGGAGAAAAGGATTTATATCAGAATGCTGTTTCATCTTTCTAGGACTGCTTATTTACATTGTATGGAAAAGATTTAAGGCTACTAAATAATGTGATATGTATGAATTTAAAGGGAACTTGACTGGTTTTTGGATGCATAAAAAATATTAGTCCATAGGAAACAAATCAACACTTATAAACATCTTCTGAATGTAGATATGATAGAGAGGCTTGTGAGAACACCAATAATACATTCTTCAAACTAAACGGCATATAGTAACAGCACAGAAAAACTGCTTCTAAATGGCCCATGAGTCATAGAACCATTTAGGGTGGAACTAAATGATCTTAAAGGTCCCTTTCAACCCAAACCCTTCTATGATTCCCTGATTCTATGAAAGATCAACATATGCAACCATCGACCTTATCCATCAATTTCCATCACTAAACTATATTGCTTAGCCCCATGTTCACAGCTCTTAAATACCTCAGTGGAGGAAGACTCCATCATAGGTTCATGGGTTCATAAGGTTGGAAAGGACCTACAAGATCATCTAGTCCAACCATCCTCCTATCACTATCCCTACCCAACTACTAAATCATTTCCCTGGGCAGACCATTCCAATGCTTACTTCACCTCTGTAAAGAAATTCTTCCTCATGTCTACTCTAAACCCTTTGGTGCAATTTGAGGAAGTTTCATAGAAACTTAGAATAGCTTTTCTGTTTGATAGTAGGGGATATATGCTGCAAATGTCTCAATCATAAATGTACAAAAAGAGAACATGATGAATTCCAACTCCAAATAAAATAGAACTGAGTGGCCTATGTACATATTCATGTATGAGAAAGCAAGAAATGGAAAACATACCTATCTTACAAAGCACACAGTTTCACCACATACACACTTCAGCTTGAGAACAGCTTTCTGCAGTTCCTTTAGTAGGAATGTATTTTTAAAAAGATTCTTCTACCTCACTGACAAGTTCTAATATCTCTTTTTTCAAGCACACAGAAGTATGGCTTTGAAAATATGCAAATCAAACCAGAGAAGTTTATTCAGCTATAGTAAGAATTCAGCCATAGTGAGATGTTACAGTCTGAGTATTGTTCTTCAAGGTGCTGACCAAATGAAAAGGTGAGAGGAGAGTACTAAGAATATATGAGAGGTAAGGTAAATTCTGAAGTAATAGGATTGCTAAGCCTTAAGAAAGGAAGAAAGGAAGAAAGGAAGAAAGGAAGAAAGGAAGAAAGGGAAGGGAAGGGAAGGGAAGGGAAGGGAAGGGAAGGGAAGGGAAGGGAAGGGAAGGGAAGGGAAGGGAAGGGAAGGGAAGGGAAGGGAAGGGAAGGGAAGGGAAGGGAAGGGAAGGGAAGGGAAGGGAAGGGAAGGGAAGGGAAGGGAAGGGAAGGGAAGGGAAGGGAAGGGAAGGGAAGGGAAGGGAAGGGAAGGGAAGGGAAGGGAAGGGAAGGGAAGGGAAGGGAAGGGAAGGGAAGGGAAGGGAAGGGAAGGGAAGGGAAGGGAAGGAAGGGAAGGGAAGGGAAGGGAAGGGAAGGGAAGGGAAGGAAGAGAAGAGAAGAGAAGAGAAGAGAAGAGAAGAGAAGAGAAGAGAAGAGAAGAGAAGAGAAGAGAAGAGAAGAGAAGAGAAGAGAAGAGAAGAGAAGAGAAGAGAAGAGAAGAGAAGAGAAGAGAAGAGAAGAGAAGAGAAGAGAAGAGAAGAGAAGAGAAGAGAAGAGAAGAGAAGAGAAGAGAAGAGAAGAGAAGAGAAGAGAAGAAAAGAAAAGAAAAGAAAAGAAAAGAAAAGAAAAGAAAAGAAAAGAAAAGAAAAGAAAAGAAAAGAAAAGAAAAGAAAAGAAAAGAAAAGAAAAGAAAAGAAAAGAAAAGAAAAGAAAAGAAAAGAAAAGAAAAGAAAAGAAAAGAAAAGAAAAGAAAAGAAAAGAAAAGAAAAGAAAAGAAAAAAGAAAAGTAGAATAAACATGCTTGTAGTCGTTAAAGATATAAAACTGTTGAGAAAGAAATTAAATTGTTCTTAGCTTCTTTAGTGGATAGGAATAACATTTCAGTTTTGGCAAGACACATTTAGACAGTATATAGTAGGGAAATATTTCATGAAATAAAATTATTAAATATTGCCAGTGTAAGCTAGGTTGCCTTTGTTACTACAGGTTTTTAAATGGTCAATAAAGTCCCCATCAGAAATTATTTAAATCTAGTTTATCTTGCATTGAAGATTGTAGCAAATGGATTACATGGCCTTGTTCCTTTCAGGTGTACCACCTATAAGTCATATTTGCTAGACTTGAAAGTATTCTTCCCAGAATCTAGATGAATTTCCCATTCAGAAAAGGCTAATTCTTCTCTACCTTCTGATCTCACAGCAATTTAACTGTCCTCAGCAAAGGTGGACTGTGAATGCAAACAAAAATGAATACATCTATTTGAAGAAAGAGGACTTGACTCACCAATAATGTAATCATAATTCAAGTTCAAAAGGATCTGCGGATATTTTCTTATCCATCCATTTCGCTTGACCTCAAGCATGCCTTGTCACCACAGAGCTCTCCGATGATCAATGGATTGTTGGATAAACCTGCCAACACAAGGTCTGCTCTCCTATTCTCTTTAGGGTACTGTAGGACTGTCCCCCATCTGCAAGGGAACAATTTGTCTGAAAAAAGCAGTTTGTGCCTGTTGCTTTTTGTCTTATCAGTGGGCACAACATAAAACAGTGTGGCTCCATCTTTTCAATCTTTCCCATCAGCTATTTACAAACATTGCTAAGATTCCCCCAGGATTTCTCCAATCTGAACAATCCTAGCTCTCTCAGCCTCTTCCCATGTAAGTGATCCTCTAGTCACCTCTTGGCCCTATAATGAACGTAGACTAATATTTCCTTCTCTTGTACTGGGGAGTCCAGAACTGGAGAGTATACTTCAGCACTGGCTTTACTAGTGGTTAATAGATTGGAAAGTCCCTCTGACTGGCAATATAACTTTCTGGCATATCAACCATTTCTCCCACTTTTGTAACATATTAAACTTGCTGACAGTATACTTGGTTCATTGTGTGTGGACAGGTTACTAATGAAGAAGTTAACTTGTATTATTCCCAGGATCGAATCATGAGATACTTCAGAAGTGATTTTTATGCCAGTGATAACAACTCTTTGGTCCAGATTCTTAGCTAGTCTTCAATCCAGCTCATTGTCAGCTTCTCTAACCTATATTTCGGCATCAAATATATGAAGATGTTATGGAAGACTGCCAAAAGCCTTACTAATGTTAAAGTACTGTGAAAGAATATCAAGATGGTGATTTCCCTTTTGTACACCCAGGCTGATTGCTCCTGATCACCTTTATATACTTCACCATTTTCTACTTCTTGTACCTCAGAACTTGTGAGTGCAATACATTCAGTCCCATGTATTTATTTATGTCTATCTTGTTTAAGTTCTCCCTAACATGGTCTTCCTCTGCCAAGGGTAAGTCTTCCTTGTTCTGGGCTTTTCCCTTGTCTCAGGATCTTGGAATTCCTGAAGGCTGGTCTTACCAGTAAAGACTGAATCACAGAAGGCATTGTGTCTTCAGAAAAGACCTCAGTCTTTTCTGGGTCTTTTGTCAGCTGTTCTCCTTCCTTTGTCAAAATTGGGCCCACATTTTCCCTAGTTTTTCTTTGTCTGTTTATATACTTCTATAATACTTTCTTTTTTTCTTTTTTTTTTTTTTTTTGCCCTTCATATCACTTGCCAGACTCAATCCCAAGTCATCCTTGGCATCCTTTACGCCATCTTTGCATAATCATGCAGTAACTCTTCTTGCAGGGCAGCCTGCTGCTCCCTAGCACAGAGCTAACCTGCAAGGCTAAATTAGGTTTCTTAAGGACTTGTCCAGTTGAGATACTGAAGTCTCTCTGGGCAACTGGTTCCTATCCTTAACTGCTCTTACTGTAAAGATGTTTCAAATTCAGCAGAATATATGTTAATTTCTGACTATTACGATTTTTCCTTTCATTGTGCATCTCTGAGAAGAGTCTAGCTCAGTCTTCCTCATTTCAGCCTTAACCTGAACAAATTCAGCTTTGCTGCCTCTGTATCTGCATATATGCTTAAGTCCCATAAACACTTCAGTGGGCCTCCACTGGATTCTTTCCAGTTCACTGATATTTCTCTTCTACTCGGGTAGCCAAATAGGCTGATTTATCCCTGTGGATGAGGGAATAGTTGTTGATGCAGTCTACCTAGACTTCAGCAAAACTTCAGCTTTGACACCGTCTCCCACAGTATTCTCCTGGAGAAAGTGGCAGCCTTTGAATTGGACAGGTACACTCTTTGCTGGGTAAAGTACTTTATTACTCTCTACAACTACCTGAAGAGAAGTTGTGGTGAGGTGGAGAGTTGTCCTCTTCTCCCATGTAACTAGCAATGAGACTAGAGAGAATGGCCTCAAGTTGCATCAGGGGAAATTCAGGCTGGACGTTAGGAAAATACCTTCTCTGAAAGAGTGGTCAGGCATTGGAACAGGCTGCCCAGGGGTGGAGTCACCATCCCTAGAGGGGATGGTGACTCCACCCCAATGTTCAAGAAACATTTAGATGTTGTACTGAGGGACATGGTTTACTGGGAAATATTGGTGATAGGTGGACAGTTGGACTGGATGATCTTTCAGGTCTCTTCCAAGCTTGGTGAGTCTATGATACTATACTTGGATAATAAGACGTATCACAAAAATAATATAAATTATCTACCTCACTGGATTTTTTCAAATCCATAACATGGGTTTCTCTGTTAGAAGAAGCTAATGAAAGCTATGAAGTGGAATGATGACATCCAAGGAACAACAGAAACAGAGAAAATTCAGTTAGAGTAAGGCAAAACTGAGATGTGCTGCTTTTGTGAATATACTTTCTGTCTCCTCAGGTACTGAAATTCTTTTGCATTTGCTTTTTTTTATTCTTTACTTTCCATCAACAAAAGAAAAAAAGGCCCTCAATTATATGGATTTCTCAAGATGCTTTCAGTCAATATCACAGGACTCTGAGTCAGAGCTTTTATCACTCTTGAGAAAAAAACCAAACAGACCAGGAACAAATTAAAAAATAATAATAAGTAAAACAAAATTTATAGCATTTACTTTTATTAAAATAACTGATATTATTGAAAATGTTCTAAAATATAATAAAATCAAATGAAGTCAGAAAAATATATATTTAATAAACACAAAGCGTTAGCTAGCCCTCATAAGCCAGATGCTGGAAGGTCTTACATATTTTCTTCGTACATGCTATTTTTGTATTTCCAAAAATAAACATTTTAAGGTTTAATAGACAGTCTATAATAAAACAGTTAAAGCAGGTAGTTTAAATTGCAAATTGTGTATCCTCATGCTTTGTGTGAAGTGGGCCTGTATGAGCAATATGCTTGGGATGAGAGTTTCCTGACAGTAAGAAAGATTTGCCTATTTTTTCAGAGGTAGTTAAGAAATAAAACAGCAGTCAAACAATATTAGCATCATGCAAAATTTCCAGCCCATAGTTTGAGGAGAGCTACTACTCTCAAATTTATTATTTATGATTAATTATTCTCCCATACAATCTGGATAGGACTACTGATTTTCCATAGAACTTTTCAGCTTATTATCTGAAAGGAGTACATTTAAGCTAATAGCAAACAAGATTGATGCTGTGATGGAACTGATGCTGAAGTGTTTAAACAGAAAGGGCAGAAACAAAAATAGAATCAAACCAAAAGGACAACGTGCAAAATTTACATCTTTGTTCTTGCTTTTCAACAAAGAAATGCAATAAAACACCTGTCTTAAAGTCTGTTTGCTCCTTTTCATTATCGTTGCCTCCTTGTCTTTTAAAAATAGCTCTGTTGAAGAATGACTCCATGCTTTGCCTTCATGCTGAGCTCCTTTTTCTTTTCTCATGCTAGATAAATTGTGGCACATAGACAGCTTGGTTAAAAAATACATGTACTCATTCACACTCACACTTATTCCAAACAAATTAAAGTTCTCCTTCAGACCCAGGGCAGATTATTCAGAAAGCTCTGTTTAAACCTTCTCTGCTTCCACTGCCATCTGGTCGTTCATTTAAGCTAAGAGATTACACAACTGCTAGTGCAGATGAAGTCTTTAAAAGCCTTTCAGTGGAACAACAGGAATTTACTACTGAAATTAGTAGGTGCTAACTTCATATTTATGCCTTTTTTTTTTGAGGCATTTTATTATTAGAATAAATAATTTTGTAATGATAAATCACAGGAAAAGCAGGCAATTAGAATAGCACACAGCTTTTTTTTTTTAAGCTTTCATCTTAAAATGAAATGACAGAAGGGGAACTGGGAGGCATTCCAGTCCAAACCAGCCTTGACAATGTGGTTGAACCATGCACCAGAGGCTCAGCTACTATGGGGATAGACTACTATGGGGATAGAAGCAGATCTCCCATGATGCTGCACACCATGGGACCTGTTGAATTTAGATTTACAAGATGGAAACAACACCTGGATTGACAAAAGGTCCCAAGATTAAGCCCCATTCCTTATATCTACTGCTGTGGAGCAGAAAGGGGTAATCTGCTCCACAAGGAGGGGAAGCCACAGCTGAGGTTAGCTAAGCAAAGGTAACACCGTCTCCATCAGTGCACAGGCCCACAGTATCTGAGCAGGGTGAGCATAGTAGAGATATCTATTCAGAGTCCAATGAACCAGACAAACCTTAGAAAACAAATCAGGCATAGCAGCCAACCAGAAAATCAAATCAACAGCTCAGGAATGGCAGTGGACAGGACTGGAAATTGGCAGATGCACAGTGTAGCGGTGACAAAGAGGATTTAGGTGAAATTGGGCTCATGGCTGTAGACAGGATGGGTAGATGGGAGACCCAGATGAGGCACTAGTGTCTCCCATTGCTGTCAGGGTCCTGTCAGCTATTTCACACAGGAGTTCAGGAGCCTGAGCAGAAGATATTTTCACTGCTAGCAAGAGGAAAATACTCTCAGCAGGGCCTCTAAGTTGTACCCCTACTTCTGTAGCAAAACATCCCAGTCTCATTAAAGTTAGAATTACCCTGGGTAACAGACTGTGAAGGAAAAGTAAATGTCTGTAGATAGACCCATAAAACCAAAGAAATAATTAAATAGGTCCTTGTGGATAAGTAGCATTCCAGAAAACACAGCAATGGTTCAGCCTATTTATTATTTGGTAGATGGTGTTCTGACTTTATGGGAGAGTGCTTATTACTTCTCCCATTTTCAGTATTGATCCTGCTATTGTAAAAAATAGTGCTTGGATTACAATGCCAGCTGGTTCCTGGAAAGATATAAAGTACACAAATACATACCATCCTGGTCATTTCATCCATGATTAGGGTTAAATTTAGAAAGAATAAGAGCCTAGAAATACAGATCAAAAGAGCTATTCTTGTTCACTGATTCTAGAATCTTGCTTTCGATTCTATAATTCAATTCACAATTGAATAAACTTGGCATTTGAAGTATTGGTGTTTTTGCCATCAGTTTGTTTGTTTTTAATGTTGAAAGGGTACTCCAGGCTACTGTGCATACCCTGTAGTCAGGATATGCAATTGTTTGATTCTTAGATCCACTAGTGATAACTTTCCTAATGGATTTTAAAAAGAAATAATTATATGACTGGAAGTAACAAGTTATGAAAAATAAACAAATAAGTGATCCATGAAAGCAAAAAAAAAAAAGGACATTACACAGTTGATAAGTAAACAGCATCACATCCAGTGGGGGCAGGGGTAGAACAGTGCAGTGCCCTCAGAAGTATCAGTGAACCACTCTTAATGGTGTTTATCAAATAAGTTAAATAAATGTTCTGACCAGGATTAACAGCTTCATTTGATAACCAAATAGCACTGAAGTGTGTTGCAAATAGCTGTGGTAGAAGTCAACAAGAATTCAAGACAGTACAAGCTATGAAGTGAGATTATTTTGTTTATCAGTTTTGCTTCACTCTGTTCTCCCCCAACTTCTCCCCAGTTGGTGGCAGAGATATGGTAACAGCTGCCCCATAACGGATTAACATTTAAGCGTTTGCTTTCCTCCAATTCTATCAGTTATGTCAACTATATAACTATTCTGTGTTTATATTTATTTTATATTGAAATTACCATGGTGTCACGCTCCGATATAAAGGAGGGAGACGAGGTTCTTTGATTATGTGCATACCCGGCATGAGATTAAGACAATGGGTCAAATCTTATCCCAACCAGTTTACTACAAATACAGTTGCTTAGGGATATGGGGAAGGGAAGGTGGGTGATAGAAAAGAGATGAAAAACAAGGAGACTTGACAGAAAGCAAGAGAGAGAGAGAATCACCACCATGGATCCAGCAAGGTCCGTAGTCTGTTGATCTCAGGAACTTGTCTGGTCACAGCGGGGGATGGGATAAAGCTGGGAAGCTTCGCAGCAAGCAGGCACTGTGCAGGGGGTTCTTCCAAAGAGGTTTTTCCCCTCAGGAAAGTCTCTTCTTAAAAGTCTTTAGTTTAGTAGTGCCAAGAAAACCAACCGAGCAACTCGACACACCAATGAGTTATGTCAAGCAGCTATTCCCCCCATACAGCTCTGGGTACATGGGGGATCGCTCCACCGAACATGCACACCAAAGAGAGAAACGAATACATATTTAAAAGTATAGCACATGCATATTCATCACATTCCAAACTCTGGTTATAGAGGGGATTAAACCTAAGGCTCAGTTTTACTGTAAATTTTCTAACCTTGAAGGGGGAGAGCTCCTCACCATTCCTGTGGGTGTTTTGTTTAAGAGAGACATCTGTTTGGTTATCTTGTTGGGACAACAGGATGTCTGTCCTGCTTTCTTATCAACAAGTTTAGCTGCCTCCATGTTCTTCTATTAGTTTGATTTATGCCCACCCCCATTTCTAAGTTTTGTTCTCTGTGTAACACATCTGGCTCAACAGATAAATCAGCAGGGAGTAGCATCTTTGTTGCCCTGTACAAGTATTATTGTCCTTTGCGGTGATCAGCTTCTCCAAGCTGTACCCCAAAAAAGACTACTTGCTCCTATTTCTGCTTATCTTTACAACCATAAACAGAGACATTGAGGCGCCACAACAGCCATCTAGATGATTTGCAGTTGTCAATTAGAGTCTTATAATCAGATAGGATTTGTGAAGCAAGCTTTGAGACAACAAAAGTAAAAACAGTTTCTGTCCTTCACACGTGGCTACATGACCACCACCAACAGTGAAAGGGCACTAGAAGCTGCATTAGTGTTGGCAAAACAGTTTGAGAGCTGGAGTAATAGATTTTCTGTGCAAATTTGGATACCCTCAAGCTAGTCTTACTCAGAAGAGTAACTAAACTGCCCTCTGGCTTTCTAGGGTATAGAAATAGACATAAATTTACCTTTCAGCATTGTTCAAGGGAAGTAGTTTTGGCTAATACAACTACTCATTGACAGGTGAGGGGATAATTCTTTTATTTCCTAGATGAACTTTCACTGGAAGAGGAAAGCAAAATTGTATGTGCAATATGCACATTGCATGTACAATTTATGTATATATACACACATTATATTATATATAGAATCATAGAAATGTTTGAATTGGAAGGGACCATTAAAGTTCATCTAGTCCAACTCACCTGCAGTGAATAGGGACACCTACAGCTAGATCATGTTGCTCAGAGTTCTGCCCAGCCTGACCCTGAATGACTCCAAGGACAGAGTATCCACCACCTCACTGCCACAACCATTCCCACTGCCACACCACACTTACTAAAAAATTATTTCCTTATAACGAGGAGATTTGGACTGGCTTAGTTTGAAATCTAACTTGCACTATCACAACAGACCCTGTGTCACGCTCCAATATAAAGGAGGGAGACGAAGTTCTTTATATGTATACCCGATGGTGAGATTAAGACAACGGGTCAAATGTTAGCCCAACCAGTTTATTACAAATACTAGTTGCTTAGGGATATGGGGAAGGGAAGGTGAGCGATAGAAAAGAGATGAAAAGCATGAAGACTTGGCAGAAAGCAAGAGAGAGATAATCGCCACCGTGGATCCAGTGAGGTTCATCATTTCGAGAATGCACAGTAATCTTCACGGGACTCAAAATTCCTTAATAGGTTCCCGAGAGGCATACACACAAACAGTTCCAAAGACACAGTTCAGTTTCAATATGCAGAGTGATTCTTCCTGGAGAGGTGCTCACGTCTAAATTATCACAATTATCACTCCTTACAACTCCAGGAGGCACACAGGAAAAACGTTCAAATTTCACACTTAATATGCGGAGTGATTCTTCCTGGAGAGGCACTCACATCTAGATTATCAAAAATATCACTCCAGGCAACTCCAGAAGGTATACACATCAACTATACCTGGAAGGGCAACACTCTCACTGTCGGGTATCCTGCCGACTACGCCATTAAAAATGTCATGCTCCAATATAAAGGAGGGCAACAAAGGTTCTTTGATTATGTATACACCCAGCGTGAGATTAAGAAACAACGGTTCAGATGTTGGTCCGACCAGTTTATTACCACTATAAACCAGGGAGATGAGGAAAGCGAACACTGTTAGGGTGATGGGGAAGGGAAGGCGAGCGATAGGAAAGATAGGAAGGAAGCAAGGGCTTGTACAAAGCAGAGATAGTCACCAGCCAGGATCCCAGGGGCAGTCCGGTTGAAAGCGGCTCCGACGGTCCAAGGCAGAAGAGCAGGGGTGGCAGAAGCGGGGAGAACAGCAGCAGCGACGGGCAGCCCTGAGCAGCAAGCAGCTGTCCTGGAGAAGCGGCACCGGGTCAGCACAGGAGAAGCAGTGCAGGGAAAGTACAGGAGCAGCATCAGTCAGCATCAGAGAAGCAGTGAGGGGTCAGCACGGTAGAAGCAGCAAACAGTGATCAGCTCGTGAGGGTTCAGATGGTAGAACACCTCGAAGGAGCGGTGAGGTCCAGGAGAAAGCAGCATGTCTCAGGCAGCAGGCCCAGGAGGGAGTTCAACAGCAGGGATCAGCTCTTGAGGTTTCCGATGGAAGAACACCACCACAGCAACACCAACAAAACCACACCAAACTCATGGTGGTCGATCCCTCTTTTATCCTTCATTTCTCTTGCCTACGTGGCAAATCCCGTGCTAGCCTGCCAGGCAAGCTTCACCTGAGATGGCTATCTCCCCACAGAGATGAGCACCACACAAAAGAATGTTCAGCAGCCTCTGAGCTGCAGCTTCTCTCTCTTTTGTTGCCCCAGGACATGCCCATCTGCCCGTCCCTTAGACTTAGACAAAGGATTTCACAACCCTTGCCCAGGACTTGCTTGGACATGTTCAGACATGTTCATCAGCAAACTTTGAGGCAATGATATAAAATATCAGTCTCTTACACCCTGCTAAAGAGTGCATCCCCTACTTTATTATATCCTCCTATTTGATACTGAAAAATTGCTCTCACATCCCCCTGAAGCCTTCTCATCTCCAGGCTGAACAGCTCCATCTCCCTCAGTCTGTCCTCATAACAGTGGTATTCTCCCACTGGATCTTTTTTGTGGCCCTCCTCCTCTGGACACGCTCCAACTGGTCCATGTCTCTCCTGTACTGAGGATTCCACATCTGGGCATTGTACTCCAGATGGCGTCTCAGCATTTCAGGATCACCTCCCTCAACCTACTGACCATGCTTCTTCTGATGCATTCCAAGATCCAGTTGGCTTTCTGGGCTGTGAGGGCACATTGCTAGCTCATGTTCAACTTGGCATCCGCTAGTATGCCCAGGTCCTTTTGACAGAGCTGTCCTCCATCCTAACATTCCCAGCTTGCATTGGTAGTGAGGTTTGCCAAAACCCAGGTGCAAGACCTTGCTCTTGGCAAGGTTGAACCTCATGTGATTCTCCTCAGCCCACTTCTCAAGCCTGCCTAGGTCCCTCTGCATGGCAACCCACTGGTCTGGCATGTCAACTGCACCACACAGCTTGGTGTCATCACAAACTTGCTGAGGGTGCAATTTTTTCCTGCATGGAAGAATTCAGTGACACAACTTTGCTTCATACACACTTCCATGTCAGATGTCATTTTGTCAGACTGCCCTTCTGTGTCAGCTGGTGGCATGATCCAGGAATATTCTCAGTAGATTTAATTTACTAGCATTGTTGTCAAGTATCTCATCATCCCTTAGTTTTTGCCTTATGTGGGGTGAATAACTCCCAAGGATGGTACGTCACAACGAAATAGTATAGATGATGGTATATTTTAAGTAGTTCTATATAGATAGGATACAAATAATACAAAAGAGAGGATGGCTCACCTGCAGGATGACAAGGCTCATAGGGGACTCCACATAGAAGGGATCTCCAAGAAAAGATCCTTCCCTGGTGGTGGTCAGCCCTTAAATGGGGTCTGGGAGAGGTGGAGCCAGGCTCCACCCCTTCCAATCACACAGGTATATCACCTTCACCTGTGGGCCCATGGCTGACTTGGTGCTCACCTCAGGTGACCAATCAGTGGTTCAGGCTGTGATTCAGCAGTTCCCATACACCTTATCTTTGTAAAACTCCCTCTGATCTCCTACCAGAATTACTAATAGCGTGTTCAGACGAAATAAATTGGATTTTTCATACTTCTCCTTCTTAGTAATAGAAAATAGAAAGGGGAATGCTATAGCTCTTGTTGGCTAAAACTAGCAATGATTATTTTCTCTAGCTGTTTTCAGCTGATGAGCAGAGTGAACACTGTCTTGAGGTACAGGAAATCACTGAATGCTTTGTGAACAAACTGCTTCACAAATTGTAAGCTGTAACAAGTATCTGGGACACAAAGAAAGTAAAAAAAAAAATCATCCGTATATTATGCAGCATTTTTCATCTCAAACAATATCAGGCTTTGGGAATTTACAAGCCTGCCAGGTGAAACAGTCAAATTGATTTCCAGAAAAGTGTTTTGAGAAGAGTGGTTCAATTTGTCAAATCTGGTAGTTCTCTTTACTGACAGAGAAATGTCAGGTGTAGTAGCATAAATCAAACCACCTCCAGTAATGTTTGCATGCATGTAGCAAGAACAAAAGGATTTTGTTATTACCCTGGGCTCTCTGACACATAACAGGCACAGCAGAGCCAAGCATGCTGGTTAGTGCCAAGGCTGCGAGGCAAAAGCAATTCTATAAAAGATTGAAAAGTCACATTTCTAGTCCCATTTGTGCCATAAATCCTTCAAGGACTTTTGTGACTTTGTGAATATCAATTACACATCTCTGCCCACACATCCAAGTAATCTCAAACTCATGCTTCTGCTTACAACTGAAAAGAGTCCTGCTGATTTGGTCAGCACTGAAATACTGCTTACTGTCCTCTGAAGCAACACCGTATTGTGTTGCTCTGCTAAACAAGTTTGCTTTGTCTCTCTACAGAACCCACTACTATTAGTCAAAAAAAGCCAATGCAGTTTTCAAAAAATGGACCTAATCTCTCCACTTCATGCAAGAGACCAAATCAATAGAGAAAGCAGTAAAAAAAGTAGGCATCCCTCCAAATTTCTACATCATACCATGCAACACAATGCACTGTCAATAGGTTACAGCATTAGATGAAGTTTAATGATCTCAATGAAATTTAATTCTAGCTTGGAACTCCATACAATCAGACTTGTTATATGTTATGTGTTATCTTTTTACATAGTTTTGCTTCTTACGGCTTTTGGTAACTGTTATAACATTGAAAAAATCAATTTGATAAAAATAACACAAATCATATATAAATAGAAAGCGGGGGAGAGAACCTACCTTTTCCTGATTTACTGCTGTATATATTCCAATTGTTTTAATACCCTGTTCTTCTCTGCAAGAGGGAAATAAAAATAATGAAAACTATTAAGTTGAAAACTTCTTTGCAAACACAGCTTCAAAAGGATAACAATATTTGAGTAATGTAAGACTCAAATTGTTTATCCAGTAGGCAAAATAAGTGGTTTTGTTTTTACTGCCTGTTGAAGTCAATGAACTTAAAGGCTGTATTCTCATTTTTTGAATGCACATGCCAAGAACTTACAGATATGGATCAAATACTTCCTCACAGCAAGTTTGTTGAAGCAGTTTTTTTTTCCCTAGATTAGTGAGATTTTCTGAGATGAGTCTGGTGCATGGCAACTGTTGTTAGACAATTTTTAATGAAGCCTTCCTAGAACCTTCCAGATTCTTTTATTTTGTTGAAATTTAAAAATAGCTTGCAGTATTTCTGAATGAGTCACATTTGAAGTAAACACTAGAGGTTTCCTTGCAGGTCGCTCAGAATTGTTTGCTGCACAGAAATGTTGACTTCATGAACTGTGAAAAGATGGAAGAAACTGACAATTTTTTCAGGCTTGAATTGGAACATAACGACAGATTTCTTAATGAAATAAATCATGTGAAATCCATTTCCAAGGAGGCATTTGACAAGCTGTCAAGAAGTTGACTGGACAAGCATTGGTAGCTCTACACAGGAGTGAGAGTGACAACATTGAGGAAACATGTCATTTCAGCTCTGTATTCTATTTCTTGAGAACCAGATGTCATTGGAGAGAAATCATTCTTCCTGTCAGATTGATTTAATGTACTAGAACTCTACAAGCTGACCATTTCAAAGATGCACATTCACAAAGTGTAATTGTGTGCCTCAAGTATGTAGATTCCTTTCAAGACCAATGATGAGACACATAGTTGATCACATGGGTGATTACTTTCATGAGTTCACTCATCTCTTGGGTTCTTGTTGGTCCATTTCTCTAATCTGTTGAGGTCTCTCTGAAGGAGAGACAACACACAACCAGTCCTCCCAGTTTTGTATTATATTCAAACTGTTTGAGGGTACATTTTGTGCTGTAATGTCAGCCATTAAGGAAGATGTTATATTGCATTGGACCCATGATTAACTCCTACATCTCTATCAACTGTCCTCCAACAGGAATTTGTCTTGCATATTACAATCCTTTTAGACCAGCTACTCAGCCAGTCTTTATTCCCATTGTCAATTGTCTCTGAATATATAAGAAATAGAGCTGATAGCCCTACTAAAGTCACTATAAACTACTCTACACAAGCAAGGTCATCACCCCATCCTAGAGGGTTATCACATTGGTTAAGCATGATTTCTCACTTCAGAAATGCATGCTGACTGTTCTCTACAGCCTTTTTCTCCTTTGTATGTTTGGAAAAGGTAGCCAGGAGGATTTGCTCCATCTTCATCCTACTTGAGCATTCACATGTTCGTCTACCAGAGCCCAGGGAGCAAGTGTCCAGCAGTTCTCTTTCACTAAAGGCAAGTCTTATATCCTCCAGATTTTCCCTCTGGTCTCAGCACCTGGAATTCTTAAAGGGATCTTTTCCCGATCAAGACAGGCAAAGGAGGCATTGACTACTTCAGCCAGCTCTGTGTTTATTGTCACCATGTCTTTCGTCACCAACCCTTTTGTCACTTTGTTGCTGAATGGGACATGCATTTTCCTTAGTCTTCCTTTTGCTGCTGATACATCCAGAGAAGTCCTTCTTGTTACCTCTCAAGTCCCTTGCCAGGTTCAATTCCAAGTGAGCTTTACTGTCCTAGTTGGGCCTCCTTTTCAGTGACTATTTTTATTCAGAGGAATAGAACTGTCAAAAAGAAACATCAAACCATGACAGCCGTATGTCAACAGGGCTTCCTTTTCCAGGAAATCTCTCAGGAAATACTTTAGCCAACTTTCTGCCATGGCAGGAGTAAAAGTTGTACAAAACTGAGGGCAACATCTAAATTCATAACTCAAGTTTCTGAGTTCAAATTCAACATTCAATATGTCATTAAACAAATAAGAACAGTTATTACCATCCTTAATTAGAAATCTCCCTGAGAATGAATAGTTTACTATTTCAGAGTCAAATATTTTTCTTTCCTTTCCATGCCTGAGAGAAAAAAAAAAAAAAAAAAGGAAGTTAGGACTCAGACAAACATGCAGATGCATGGCAAGCTCTATTGTGCATATTACATCTCTGCACTTTAAAATCCTGATGAAAAATCACAATTTTCAGCAGTATTAAAGAGTATAATTATTCTTCCACTGATTTAAAGGAAAGGCATTATGTTAATCAGACTCATAGCCTCACCTGATAAGCTCTGATGTCTCACAAGGCCCACGCTTACTTAACATCCTTTGTGTTTTTATGAGAGCCTTATAAAATAATAAATTCAATGGGGGGAACACTTCTGTTTAAATAATCAATAAACCTAAGAACTAATTGTTAGTCTTTTCTTTGTTGAAGTTCTTAATCATCTTAGTTAATGCCATAAGGAATACTGTATTTTGATTTTTTATACATCTTGACTGTGAGGAAAATGTTAAATGTCTCCTTTACTGCTTCTCATAGTCTTTTTTTCCTTCTCCTATTCGCTTTCTACCTCTCTTTCCATTTCATTTTTTCACATTGCTTTTGTCTGGATTTCTACATAGACATGCCTATGACAGTTAAATAATTCATAACAGGACTGTTTATGACTTTCCATAAGTATTCATTAATTTCTGATATCTCGCTTTGTAGAGAGGTCCTGAATCAGTTCTCAGGCAGTAACAAGCAACACCTATTGACGTTGGTGGAAGCTGTGCTCTACTGTAGGTTATCATCTTAAGTGGTGCTGTTAAATTAAACATTTCCAAAACAACCTGCTTTCTGTCACCAGTACAAGTAATGAAGACTTTTAATATTCCAAGAAGTGTGTGATATTTTGTTATACACTCTATATTTCAGTGATTGTTATGTTTAGAGTAAAATTATAGTTGTAAACAGACTACCGATTCATCAATGTCTAACCTAACCCTACAAATACATAGATAGTATTGACTACTGTCTTGCCTGTGACCTTCACGATTGCTATCTCTGCATCTGCTGCAGTACCCACGTCTTAAGAAAACTCTGCAGAAAACCCTCTCCATAGAGGTCACAGCACTGACCCTCAGAATACAGAAATGTTCGCTTTGTGTTCCTCCTCAGATACCAAGAGTTTCATGAAATTTCTCTGAAGAAGGCTAGGTGAGTTAAAAGGCAGAACCAATAGGCAGGGATGGTATTTTCAGTGTTTAAAGACATTAACAAAGTAATTATCTTTAATCACTAATGCATTCTTTTCCTGAAATGATCTCATTGTGTGATGTCTGATATCATTTAGCCAAATACACTAGCTGCAGGGTATTTGAATTCCCTTAAATGGTTATTGGATATTTCTCCAATGATGTTAATGACCTCCACTTTTTCTTCTTAATCTTGTCCACCATAGTTCATGCCTTTGGCTTTTTTCCCTCCTAACTTTTTCTCATATGCAGATACTAGCTTGTGTCAGACTACCAGAAAAATTGATAGATTTTTCTAACTCACTAAGAAATTGGACTGACAACGCTGCCATTGCTCAGTTTGCTGCTGTTTTAAAGTTATGTCTCATCAGGCTGACCACATTACCTCACTGCCCCTCTTCCTTTGCTGATATTCTTCTCTTTTCTTCTGGCTGAAAGAACTCACTATCATTAGGTGTTGCTCCCTTCAATATAATGTAGTTTCATTTCTTATTTTCTACTGTAATAAAGATAATAATCAAATTTGGCCACTCAGAAAGAGATTTAGAGCTGAATGTCAAAAGAAATGATAAATTATTTTTTTTCTAGTTCATAGCAATGTCTGTTGAATATCAAGGTAATCTCTTCAGTACAATGTAGTTTTAGTTCTCATTTTCTACTGTAATAAAGATAATAATCAAATTTGTCCACTCAGAGAGAGATTTAGAGCTGGACATCAAAAGAAATGATAAATTATCTTTTCTAGTACACAGCAATGTCAGTTGAATATAAGGTAAATCAGCTCAATAAAATACATACCTTATATATTATTTAAATTAAAATCCACAGGCCAAAGCTGAGCCTGTTAGTGAAGTGTTAGTGCCCCTGTGAATACATATTGAAGAAAGAACAGAAAATGCTGGCTGGAGGAAGAGAGAACGAGGGAGAATTAGGGAAAAAAGATGGAAATAGCAAGAAAACAACAAGGTCAGAGAGGCAAGGGTGGTACAGATGTTGCTGAAGGACTGGGAGGCCCACAACAAAGCAGAAGAAAAGAGCAAAAACAAAAGGGCAACAAACAGAAACGTCTATGCCATGACTGACACCCTCTCTGAAGCCTTCATGGTGTCAGTGCATATACTGAGTATATGCTGCAGCAAGAACAAGTTCTGCTGTGAAGCCAACCCTGGGAAAAGGACGGCTGTGTTTTTCCTAAATGTTTAAATGCTCATGTCTTGAATTGTTTTTTGTTTTACAATACCCGAAACATTAATTTTTATATTAATTGACAATAAAATAAAAGTGCAATTAATAATAAAATAAATTTCTGCAAGTTGAGTATGTTTTGCCCTGCACAGTAACTGCTATGTGATCTGTCTTCTCATCTTTATCTCAACCCACTCAGATCTCACTCCCATTATTTCTGTTTGCTCCCCAGCTAGCTGAAGGTGAGGAGAATGAATGAGGCTAGGTGGATGCTCCGCTGCCAGCCAGGGCCATCCCACCACAGTCTTTTCAGTAACTATTTTTTTCTAATGTTGCTGACCTCTTCACCAGTTCCTACCCCTAAAATGGAATTAACTTTCATTGAAGCATCCACCTGTGTAAGTCACAGAGTAGATAAAACTCACACAATGCACACTGTTGTATTTTAGAAATAGCTTGTCATTTGATAACACATATTTAGACATAGTGTGTGTTTGACAAGTTATGACGTTGTCCTGTGAACAAAATCACAGAAAAATAGTCATATTAAAACTGCAAACAAATCCCCACATTCATTTAGGTTTAGAAAAATGTGACCTACATGAGTGTTCCTGAAGAAATGTCCTGCCTAAATCCTTCTGAACAGCTATGAGATATCAACATTAATAATGATATGTAAACAAATTTTATCTTCTCCTCTAAGAAAAGATGCTGTTGGTGATGGCTGCAAGCTCCAAATCTGGTGTTCTTTTTCACTCCTTCAGGCTTTCTTAAAGACACTGAAATCAGAACCAGGAAGCCTTGTCCAAATTCAGTGCAAATTCAGCATCCAACTGCAATTTTTCAAAAATAATGAGATGCTTGGTTGAACACTTAATTTTAGTCAATACTGGTGAAATTATGAAATATCAGAAAACACTGCTTATAAAGTTTATTTCTTTATGCTACTAATCAAATTATCAAATATATTAATAAAAACTATTTTAAAGCCACTTAGCATTTATTCCCGGGATATCTAAAAGATGACAATTAAGCCAATAACATTAAAACATACAAGGCACAAAACTGAATGGCAACATCAGTAGACAAAAAGAAAGAAAGAACAAAGAACTGACGTGGCATGAAAATGCGACAATGAACAACCATTCAAGATTGTGTAAAATTAAACTAAATGATGGTTTCTAACCATTTATTAACCACATTCAATGAACAAATACTAAGCCACAAAAAGCTAAACATTCTAAATATTTATTTCATGGTCTGCACAGAAAAAGACTTCCCGACTAGTTTCTGCCTAGTGGCTTCTTTGGGCTCAGGCAAACAGCTTTGAATAACACTATCTGAGAAAAAAACAGCTTTACCAAGTGAATAAACTTGAAATAAATATAATTTTTATATAAAATCTTAGAGAATCATTGAAAAATAGAGTGGAAGTGACCTTAAGAGGATACCTTATCCATCCATGTGCTCTGAGACAGATCTGCTAGTTAAACTAAATCTTTTATTAACCTGATCCTAAAAATCCACGTATTAATTAAAATTTGGGGAAAATTATTCCATGCCTCAACACTTCTTTTCTGTCAGAATGTCTATCAATGGTGAATCATTCATTTTGGAATTTAAGCTCATTAACTTCCTTTCCTATATACTGTGGACACAGAGTAACAATTATTTCTTCTTTGGTTCCTCTTTTTTTGTATCCTACATAACTTCACATGAGAAAAAATACCCTTGACTTCAAACTAAATAACCTCAGGTCTCTCCATCCATCTTCGGAGGTCATGTTTTCTAAGCCTCTCATCATTCTCACTGGGAGAATTCTCCTTTCAACTTTCTCCAACTGACCTATGTTCTTCTTGAAGTTTTATGACAGAAATTGAACACATTATTTCAGCTTATGAGAGGCCTTGGACAGGAAGGTTACTTTATGTCTCTTACAGGTTGTTTATGTCATTTGTTCTTCTTCAGAACAGAATGACACGGCTGACTCACATTCAGCTTGTGATTCATTCCTTTTTTTTTTTCTCTAAATGGGCTGCCATTTAGATGGCTGTTTACATGTTTATGCAGTTGATTATTTTTGTTTAAGCAGTCTGTTTTGCTTGTCTTTGCTGACTGCATATTAATTTTTTTTATGTTTTTCTTTCTTTTTTTTGATTTGTCAAAATGCTTCTATATTACAAGGAATCAACACACTCAGTATATGACATTTTTTGCGAGTCTTGAGATTTTTCATTCTTCTTTGGTGTGCTGTATTTTGGAGATCCCAGCAACAATTCTGTTGCCAAAGACATCAGAACATATGAGTATTTTCTCATAATAATGGAGGCCCTGAATATCTGTTTTGACATCATTATGGAAATCTAGCCCATTAGCTCTCAGCTAAAGCTGATTAGTTTATTATATGAGCTATTAATACAGTACTCATTCTTGCAAAATTTAGGTGGATTTAAGTCCCACTGAGTCCATATTAGACAATGAGGACTACACAGGTTCACTTTAAAAAACTGTGGCCGGTACTGGATGAAATCACAAGATGAGTGCATCATTACTAGCTTGTTTTAACTGATAGTATCTTAAAGATCCTCTTAATTCAGTTGTTGACAGACACTCAGTCATTTCAACTAGTCACACCCCCAAAAGTATACTTTGATATTTTGGATGTTCAGAAAAAATTAGCGCTTACCACTGTAGCAAAAATGCTAAGTTATGGCTTGAAGCAGTGACTGAGCACCTGGTGGGAAGGCAGGGCCAAGATTGGGGAGCTCAGCCGCATTGCAGGCACCTGAGCGCCTGAAAGGGGTGGAGCCAGGAGCCACCTCTTCCCAGATCTTATTTAAGGGTTGGCAGCAGAGGCAAGGTTTTTTCTTTGGAGATTACAGCCTACCTAGGGCTTTCCAAGGTTAAGCAGGTTTGTGGGTTTTTTGGTTGGTTGTTTTTTTTTGTTGTGTGTTTCCTTTATTTCTATGCCCACAGATGTTCTGTTTGGGCTTATTCTTCCTTACTATAGCCTAGAACTTTGCTACCCTGCTATTGTTGCTGTACTTCCCATCATGCTATAGTGTTTCAACCATGTTTTGGAAAATGCTGTTTCTCTTAGCCTAACAAAATACAATGATTAAATAATTTGAAAATTAAGGACTAGCATATTTATAAAACTGTTATATATCTTAAACTAAGAGGGTCAGGCAGTCATTGTAAAACAACTTCTATTCAGTTTTTCTTAGAACACCAAAGCTAAAGGGGTTAAAAGCACTGAAGACCTGATGGTATAGCTTCAAGATGCCTATAACCACTTAAGGAGTTACAACTTGAATTATGGATATTTTTAGGAAGCATTCAGTATGCCTTGTCATAGGAGGCAAACATGGCTAACAATAAAATTTTGTTTAAGCTGTAAATCTTCTCCCTCTTTTACTTACTTACTTTTAATTTTCTTTTTCATTTTTATCTTAAAAAAATGCATTTTCAAATTACATAAATGCGATGCCTGAGCGTTATACAAAAGAAGAAAAATTGAAGAATTAAAAAATAGGAATATATCTAATGAGTAATCTCAGTAAAGTCCATGAAGTTAGAAAATTCAGAATTGAGCTCTAAGAGCTGAAGATTTTGGGAGAGAAGGAACAAATATTTTAAGGAGTATTTGATACATACAAGTTCCAGAAAATCTGAGTTTTCTTAAATTACTATTTATTTCACGTGTTTAAGTTTTCTCTATCTTGGAGACTGCAGTATTGCCTTTAAAATCGGTACCATCAGCACAGAAATGAAAAACAACTAGCTAACTTAATAGGCTATCCAGCAACATCTCCTCCTATGCGTCCTCGTGTTTTCTGATGCATTTTTTTTATTTCAACATAAGTACATCACTGCATTATAGATTAACTCCAGTTCTAATGGTCTTAGTGTGCTTTAACTGTAAACCCAGTGGGGTGGAGACTGGTTCTTTTTGTTCTCTATTAGATTGTTAAACACAAAAGGATTCTACTTCATATAATTCCACAGTGAAGACAATGATGCCTGTGATAATCAAAGCTATTATCATTCCTTTCTGGAAGTGAAGAATTTGTACTTTCCAAACAAACTGGATCATAAAAACAATAATTCTTAGGCTTTAGTACATATAATAGGAAAACTGCATCAGTTAATGGAAGTAACAGAGCAAGAAAAAATTAATAATTTTGCAGGTAGTACTTGAATGGTTCTTGTAGCAATAATTTTATTTATTTGTGCTCACACAATTGCACCTTTAATAAGCTCTTTTAATGACTTCCTTGAAAATATAAGCCTAGCTTCCTGTCTGCTATTATATACACCTGAACCACACTTATCAACACACTTATCAAAATTCACACACAATAAATGACATAAACTCCAGTGCTACGAAGCACAAGCACTTAAAAAAAACTTCAGTGATACCATATTCATTTTAATTTCTATGTATGAGCATTGGTTTTTTTTGGAGTTGTTTTATTCTGTTGCACAGATATTCCTATTTTTATTCCTTCATTTGAAATGAAAGATCAGTATGTTAATGTTGGGGTTTCTTTTTGGTATTGTATTCCTAAGACATGCATCATGCTAACACATCAATGTAGAGATAAAGTGCATATATAAATTGGTTATCTATATATATTTTTTTCAGTAGCCTTCTTAGCCATAAACCTTTATGCATCAGTGAAGTACCAACCTCTGCAGCTGGTCCGACAGATGAGGTGTTAAGGTAAAATGCAATCTCTTCACGTTCTTAAAGCTAAAGAGTATTTCATGAAATGAAATTAATTGAAAAACAGCTATAAATATTCATTATTTCTCATTTCTACAGAAATGACTCACTAGAAAATAAAACCCTATTGCTAAGCAAATTACATAGGAACACAATTGCTAAGCAAGCATATTTAATGATTGTGTAGAACTGAGAAAAGAGAGATCAGATTTAATAATGGCAAATGAAAGTATAATCTGTAATATCTCTAATGATTTAATGGATAGGAATGCTTTGAAAACAATGGAAAAAACTAACGTTGACTTTCAGCAGCTTTGGGTCAGGTTTGAAACTTTACACCTAAGCTACAGTAACTTCATATGCTATTAATATTTATTTTCTTAATGATCAAAACTGCTGTAAATTTTGAAGTAGGCAGCAGGCACAAGGACTGCAAGAGACTCCACATATCATATAACACCCTCCTAACAGGAAAATTTGGGGTTTTTCAGACTTTTTTTTTGTGATGCTGAGCTTCAGAATTTCTGCAAGTAGAGAGATATCTCCAGAATCACAACAATGGAGGCCTTCCTTCTTCACACCTCTGCCAACGTTCAGCCTCTTGCTTTTTCTTCAGTCATCTCCTGTTTAGCTTCCTTATCTTGTAGTAATAGGAGGAAGTTGTTTCCTGCCCTCAATCTTTCTTCACCCACTGCTTCATTTGTGACTTATCTGAAGCTGATTTCACCAGGGGGCCAGTTCGGATTCTGCAATGGGAGACAGCTACTGAAATACCAGCAGTAGTCTGTGAAAGTGTTTCATTGCTATCACATAGGACATACAATCCCTACAATACACAATTTGGTCTAATAAGAGTCATTATCCTTCTTTGCAAATCTTGTTTCTTAAATTGCTGTAATGAAACCATTAAATACTCATTAAATGTATGCTTTTTTTCTCATCCACATAAAGCACAATGTAAGTGAGTTTAAATTACACAGAACAGTAATATAAAACAAACAGTGAAGAATCACTTATCTGTACTTCTTGCACACTTATTTCAAAAGACTCTCTTATCCTAGTCTTTGCATTTCAGGCTTGCTGGTGGTGATAACAAAAACTTACAGTTGTGACTATCTTTTAGAGAAAGAAAACCATTAAGCACAATACTTTGTAGTCAGAAGTATATAGTCATATGATTTGTTATTGATTTACTGCATGTGAACCATGGTTGTGAAGATGTACGTAGTCAGAATTTTTTCTGGGAAATCACTAAAATTATCTAAATACTTATTAAAATGACTTAGGTGTTGGTTATATAAATTTAGGCTAATGTCTATTAGTCTATCAGCTCTTTTAATATATAAATTCAGATGTACTGCAAATGATCTTTGCCCACTATCTGACTGAATCTGGCTTGTGTCCATAAAAATCTAAAAAATCAAATGCTGCCATCAAAAGCAAGCATTAAAGGAGCTGAAATGGGCTGTGTTTAGCTATGGAAGCAGTTAGAAATAGTTTTGATTATTTTACAGTAGCTCTAAAATGAAATGAAAGCTGACCCTTTTTGAGAGCTGTTATTTCTCATTGATATATTTCACATCTAACATTGTATCAGCAGACTATGAAATGTCTCATGTTCAGTGTAGAAAGCACTATACAGAGAGAGCTGCTATAATAGGAAAAGCCTGTATTGCTATAGGACAATTCTGCTACTATTAACAAGATATTGGAGTAAAATAGTATCTTCAATATTGCTTATGGACTTGACTATCACTGCAGCATGTGTTTTTCAAAATACATTTGAAAATCACAGAATAACAGAATCATCCGAGTTGGAAGTGATTTTCAAAGTTTATCTGGTCCAACTCTCATGCAATGAACAGGGACACCTGGATGCAGCTAGATCAGGTTGCTTAGAGCCCCCTCCAGCCTGACCTTGAATGTCTCCAAGGACAGAGCATCCACTACCTCTCTGGGCAGCCTGTCCCACTGCCACACCATCCTTTATTTTATTAAAAAATTCTTTCCTTAATCCAGTCCAAATCTCCCTTCTTTTAGTTTGTAATCACTTCCCCGTCCTATCACAACAGAACTAAACTATAAGGGGCAGTACTGATCTCTATCTGGACACTGAGGCATTGAACACTGCCCTCTGCATACAATCTTGCAATCAGTTCCTCATCTATCAAACAGCCTGCCCATCAAATCTGTATCTTTCCAAATTGAAGGATGTTGTAGATTTCAAAACAGAGGTCCTAAGAGAGGCTGGAAAGTACTCTAGGATTCCACAGCATTTCATACTCTACATATATGGTTGATTTATCCACAGTTTTAAGAGAAACAAAGGATGTGGGTAAGTGATGCCAATCTCAGCCTATTTACTCTGCTGTGGCTAGATTTTCAGGTGGCCAGATCATTTGTCCTACTGGCAATCAGATGTGCTTAAATTCCCCATTATTTGTAAGATACCAGTTACCTCAACTTCAGCTCACGAAAGCAAAGAAATTGAGAATCTACTTTGGGTTCTACCACAGTTTTTATTAAAAAGTTGGAATTTTTGGCCTTCCATATCTGAGTTGGGACACAAAAAGTTGCATGGCAATTATTTATCCGCTCAGCTCTGATTTGTTGTATGCAGTTAGCAGAAAGTATTTTCACATGATATAATCACAGAACTATACTGATGATTGCCAAAGGTCTTTTCCAACCATTATGTGTTCTGTAAGTACCCAAGAAAGGCTTAGTGCTATTAAACGCTATTTTTAAAAAGCTATAAAAATAAGCAATGACCAAAAAATTGTTTTGTTATTAAATACAGTGGGCTATTTTTACTTCTCCTGTGATAGCAAGGTCTGAATAGCGTTTTTGCTTCTAAACAAGCACATTACGTTATTGTCTAGTGGAAGCTAAAGGATTAATCATAAAATCATAGAATATCCTGAGTTAGAAGGGACTGTAAGGACCACGGTGCCTTAACTCCTGTCTCTGATTTTTGAACCATCTTTTAAAGTGATCAGCGACTTCACAATACCAACTCCAAAAGAGCGTGAGGGTGGAGAGGGAATTGTAGTGGAAGAAAACCACGGGTAGGAAAAGGAGAAAAATGGTCTCCTGTGTGATTTCTGGTGAGGAGAAGCAAAGGAAAGCAGCGCGACGCACGCAGGACTGCACTGGTGACAAACGAGCGATGATCCGAAAGGCCGCGACTGGCACGGGAAAGCCCCATCCAACTCGCCCCGCCCCATCGACCTTCCCGCGCTGCCCGCCCCCTCTAGAGCCGCGGCTGAGTGCAGCGCCTTCCCGCCTCCGCACAGCGCATGCTCTCACTACCCACAGACTCTGCCAGTACGCATGCGCGGCGCTCGCTGCGGGCCGTGCGGAAGCGGGTTGGCGGTGAAGCGGAGGGCCGTTCCTCGCCGCCCTCGTGAGCAGGTAGCGGTGGGACGCAGGGCTCCGGCTCCGTTGAGGGTTGAGGGGAGGATTGCAGCGGACGGCCCGGCAGTGGAGTAAGGGTCTTCTGTAATGCGGAGATCCCCTGCCCGCGCAGCTGCTCTGTGCTGCCCGGGCTAGATCTGTTTGCAGCGTGAGCCCTTGTACCCCTTTTCTACCTCAGCTGCTCCACCGCTGTTCTCTATGGAGGCTGAGTCCCCGCTGTGATGGGTACAGTGTTATAAGGGTTAGAAGTGTTAATATATATGCTCTTATTTCTTCTCCCCTAATCCTCTTTAAGCCAGTTTGGCCCTGCGTACGCTGGAGAAAAAAGTTTTGTTCAGTTGTACGACCGGTAGATTACAACCTGAAATGAATAAATGAGTTTGTATTTCTTTTTAAGAATTCTAATTGTATGCTTTGTTAGAGTAAAAATGGGCTGGAGCTTACAGCCAGGCTCGTGCCGGTGTGTGCT
The DNA here is from genome assembly GCF_038088225.1 of Cyrtonyx montezumae. NCBI lineage: Eukaryota > Metazoa > Chordata > Aves > Galliformes > Odontophoridae > Cyrtonyx > Cyrtonyx montezumae. The sequence continues at coordinate 140,739,297 of NW_027072034.1, read as the reverse complement.
AAAGCTCAGCAGCCAAGGGAATAAGGTGACACGCTGCTCTCATGGCTTTTCCTTCTCTTAGTTAGCTCATGCTGTGTTTTCAACTCAGGTTACAGTGTGAGGGAAGAGAAAAACAGTTCCAGACTACATCTTTCTTCATGAGTGGTTCTCTTGCTTTTATTAAAACTGCAGTTTTGACAAAAGATTGCTCCTGTGAATGATGGGAGGATCAATTTGTATTGTAGGAGTTCTGTACTGTCTGCTTTGTTCAATGGCTTTTATGAAAAGACTGAACAAGACTGGAAGAGTAGTGTAAGAAGACTATATTCCTGTCTCTCTAGGAGTATGTTTGTGCTAAAAGTGAACCATTGGTTTCTTCAGAGTAGTTTTATCTCTTGCAAGGAGATTCCCAAATATTGTGCTGACTCCTTTATGTGTTTACGGGGGCTTCAGAAGTCTATCATTTTGTTCACTCCATCAATTAGATGCTGATGTTCTTGGCTGTTTCTTCATTCTTAGTGTCATTTTGGCGAGATTTCCTCCGGATTCACAAAGTCATGCATTTATTCTCTGATTTGGAGAATGACTTTAAGCACCTCTCTGCATGTAGCATCTGCTTTGATAGATAAGGAATTTCCTTGATCCTTAAACTGCTACTGCTTCCTTGTCCCCAAATGACAATAATCCTCTTTATGGTATTTTCAGTAAAATATGTATTGGTTATAGAGAAAAGTGTTATCTTTCAAGATTATCTATTGCTTCTTCAGATTTCTTTATTTTTCTACTCCAGAGCTAATCTCACTTCTGAGGGGAAAGTAGAGAGGAACAATCCATTAGTTGTAGTAGTGCGTAGAAATAGGATCCAGTAGTGTATCTGTACCTTTGGCTTGAACAAAGGCTGAAATGTTGGATGGGTCTATGTAATCCAGGCAGAAGGTTAGTCACTTTCTATCCTGTGCACTAAATTAGTGTACTGTTAGGATGAAGTGCATACAACTTTGGTTTCCTCCCACATTAACTTAGTTCTGGAGTGAAGATGGAGAGTAATAATGAGTTTATTTCTCAGTGTTGTTCTTTTCATGATTAAGAGCATTTGAATTATTCACACTTTCAGTGTTTGCAACGCAGTTAACGCTGTCTAGCGTTTAAGTCATGTTCTAACTTTCTTTGGTATGGGCAGTGAGTGGTAAAGGTTATCTTACATCTTTTAGGGTTGCATTATGAGCTTTTTGTTTGTTAATATATGTCTTTTGTCTCCTGTTTTGAAGATAATAACATAATTGTATGTTTTGGAGAACTAGACGTTAGAAGACAAACATGATAGACCCATTCAGCAAACAAATGCAGTATGTAGTCTTGCTTTGTAATCTCTTTGTTGTCTTTTGCAGTAAATGCTTGTTTCCCTTGGTCCGGAGTGGGGAAAAAAGTAGGACATTAACTGTGATTGTCTTCACGTTATTTTATTTATATTACTGATTCCTCATATTTACTCAGAGATATGAGCTAGGATTGTAAAAATTCAGTTGGTTTTCATTGCACCCTATAGATTCTCAAAAAGCATTTTCCAAAAGAATTCAGCACGATTCCTGATTCTGACAGGAGGTTGACTTGACCTGTCAGTCATGGCTAATGTGTTTTCAGCTGCAAAGTTGTCTTTAGACTATTAGGATATGTTGGTATATTTAATTTAACATCAGCAGTATAAGAGAACATTTTTCTGTACCAAGCTTACCAGCCTACAGTTTTCTGTGTTGAAAAATTTTCTACAAGATTACCCTTTACTATGCTGGTTGAAGTCTAAAATCTGCTGTTTCATGTTTCTCAGAAATGTCGAGGAAGATTGGAAGTAGTGATAAATTCTTTTAACGACAAGAACAAATTTATGTTTCTTCTTAGCGTTTTTCTTATTGAGGAAAATATTGCCTCTCGCTCATGTTGTGGTACTGTTCAGATCAACAGTTTTGTGTTGCTTGTGACTGTGTGAACTACACTTGCAACTGCAGCTTGTGGTCTCTTAATGATTTGCAGTGTGCATTGAAGGATTAAAGTGCTGATCTGAGAGTTCAAGTTTGGTTGTGTTCTTTTTCCAAACACATTTAAGATCATTTTCTTTTAAATTGTAACAAAAGTTTAAAAAGCCTGCAGGGCGAAATAAATAAATAATGACATTCACAAAAGGACTTAAATGTCCGGGCTGTGCCTTACACCCTATATTGCAGTGTTCATTTCAAAAATTACAGTCTATAAAACACATGTAAGCTGCTGTTTGATTCTATTTGTGTAAGCTTTTCGTTATATACCTTTAACACTGAAGTTACCAGTCTCTCAAAGCTTGCATCTGAGGTGTGTTGCAAGTAAAAGGAAAAGCTAGTTATTTTTCTTTCTGTCTGAACTGATGAAAAGACTGTAAGCCTGACAGCTTTTCTTGTGCTTGCACCACAGTTTCTTAGCTCCCTAATTGAGGTCTGAGATCGTTAAAGTTAAGCTGCAGGAGAAAGGAATAAGGTGAAGAGTTGTTTTTATTGAAACTTATTTTTTGTAGTATACTGTTTACTTTATGAAGCTGGAGATAGGGACATTCTAGGATTGCATTGTTTTGGTGTAATATATCTCAATGTATGCAGGAGAACAAATTCTTAAATAATTATTTTTGTTGAAGGTTAACCTTTGTTTAATGCTTTTTCTACTAGGGAATTGTTTTCTGGTGTACTGTGGTTTAAGATGTTTTATATGCTTTTGGAACATACGTTAATATTCCCTAGATAACTATTAAGATAGGACTATCGGGTTATAGTAGATTGTTCCACTGGTAGAAATATAACAGCTAGAAAATCATTAGGTAGAAAGTCAATTGAAGTGTAGAACAGCATGTAAAAGTTCAGCCCATAGCTATCTTAAGTTATGTTTCACGTAGTAAGCAAGTGATGATCTCTTTTTCACTCTCTTGTGAATTCACATGAAAGGTGAAATCATTTACATAATTCTTTGATTGTTAAAATAGTTAAGCTTTTTGGTTGCTCAGTATTTTTGTCACTTTTAGCTTTTGGAAGGCAATAGAAGTTTTTAGTTCACCACCTTGTTCTTCTTGCTGTGTGTGTCTTGAACCCATCCCTTTCTACTGCTGTTCAAGGAGTACCCCATGATGCTTTCTGCCTATCACAGCCTGATGAGTAGCTCTGCTCATGCCACTTAGAGAATTCTAAAGCAGCAAACTCAGATTTGAAGGGATTTGAAGGGATACTTGTGAGTACCATGCAGTTAGCCTTTTGAGAACAAGAGACACCTGGCAGACTTATTTTCACTGAGGTGCTATTAACACCAAGGACAGCACTACAGATATCTGCATCTAGATTTGGGAGGTCTGGGTTGTATCAGTTTGGTTTTGTATTCCTGTGTATTGTATTGTATAGTATATATTGTAATGTATTCCTGTGGCTCTTAGAAATACAGGGTATACATATGTGCACAGACACCCACACTAATGTCTTTGTGTTTTAATTGCAGAGAACAAAAATCTGGAAGTGTCAGTGATTATCAGTTAAAATGCGTGATATGTACAGAAATTTAAGATTTGGAAAAAAAAATATGTACCACAAACCACCCTTGTTTTCAACTTGTATGTTATTTACATAAATTACCTAAATTGCAGGAGTAAACACGAAGTAAGTAGTGGAAATAATATGGCTACGTCCCACTGCATCAACTGACATGTGGCTCTTTTTCATAAATTTCCCTTTCCAACCATGGAGATGCATGCAGAATATTTGTCCAACTGACGTAAACAGCAAAATCTTTTTTTTTAATGAAAGCAAAGGGGCTGAAGAATTTGAAGGTATTTTTTAAACCTGAATTCCTTTCTTTGTTTTGATTTAACAGCTGTCTTTGAACTGTAAAAAATGCATCTTGCTCTTACACGTCTCTGGGAAAAACGAACGTCTCCCTAATTGCTCAAGTACTGTAACTGCGAGAAATGTAAGAAGTGTTAATTCATTACGTTGTACACATTCCCAGCTTATTTTAATGCTGCTGAATGAAAAGTAATGTTGCTGATTAACTCTGAAGTTCACTGATTCTAGATGAAATAGGTCAGCTTGTCAGCCTGCTAGGATTTAGTCTGAAGTAGATACTTCCAAATAAAATGGTTTCTAAGGGTAACTTGTGGAGCTTCCTTGTCTTGTGCATTCTGGGGAGGAAGTAGACAGAAGACTGCTTGCTGACCTACAGAGTAGGGAAGTGTATGTTGTGAGCAGGTAGGATCCATAGCACTGTGACCGTGTTACTGATTCTCCTGTGGCTGCTTAGTTTTTTTTAATTGCTTTTATGGTTCTGGATTCCTGAGAAGGCTGGTGCAATTAATTCTAGGGATTACTGCGTTGCAACTTGGGGTTGGTGTGAGTGCTGCCAGGCTGGGCAGCCTGTCTGTGATCTGGACAGCATCATGAATGGAAAGTCATCAGCACAGGGATTTGCTCTGTGATTGATTCTTGCTAACCTTTTGCAGCCTTCTGGTGGTCTTTGCTTCCTATGAAGTGTGTGGTAAGTGTTTTCAGTTAACATGCAGTAGGTTAGCTGTTTTTAGTTTTGGAGAGTTGAAGAGATCTTGACTAGAGCATGAACTGTTTTGAAATACAGAACACTACAAGCATAATTTGTCACCTGTGCACCCTCTTCTCTAAATTGCTGAAATAACCGTACTGATTGAGCTCTAGTTGTACTTCTGCTTTTCAATTGGCAACATGATTCTGCTTTTGGCTTTTCCATTCAAAGTCTCTGCATGTGTTTTCATATGTAAAGTATTCACACTCTTTATCCTTGATATTAACTGGCTGCTTTTAATCATGAATAAAGTAGTATTTTTTGCCATTTTCAACATAATGGTAGCAAATGTTACTGTCTCTTCCTTTTGTTCATGGCACTGAACAATGAGACTGATCCTTCAGAAGATCCTTAGTCATGTAATAGAACTCTCATGTTACAAAATAGATTTCCCCTTCTGAGTATGTTGGAACTTCTAGTTACTCTTAATTTGATGTATTTCAGTAACTACAGGAGTCTGCTTCTCTTTTTTGTTTAGGTAGCAACTATGCCTGTTCAATTGCTGAAGATCATTAAAGGAAAACTGGAGACTCAACTACCCAGCCACTTGCAGAGGGAGGATTTAAAGTATATGCTGACAGGAATTGATCATACCAACAAATACTTCCAGGTAACGTACTAACAAACAAATTTTGATTTGCTTTGAAATAACTCTTTCAGCTCTGTGGTGACTTACTGGCAGTCTGTGTTTCTGTGCATCTGTTGCATATCTTTTGTTGTTTTTTTTGTTTTGTTTTTTGTACTATTGAATTTATTACATTGTTGCTGTTGACTTCATCGGTTTATAGCTAAAGAAAATTAATTTACTCTGTAAAATGCTGGGTTTTCTTTTTCAACCCGTTTAATTTTTTGCATGTATGGTACTGAAAATCCAGTTTATTGTCTTTGGTACTTAAGAGGCAGAAAGTCAGCATCATCCCAAGCTTAACTTCTGACCAAAATGTGAACAAATTCGGGAGAAAACCTTAGGAGGCTTGCACTTTAAAAAAAAAAAAAAGAAAAAAAAAAACTCCATTTTTTTTTAAATATGAATGGAATTGATTTAATGGTTTGTTTTATTTGTATGCAGAAGGAACATCTTGCTTTCCCACTCAGTTCCAACCCTAGTGCTTTTTTGACCCTGTGATGAGTTAGTTCAGGGAAATAAGTGGCACAAGACTAATCATATTAACTGAGAGAGGACAGTTTTCACCTCTTCTTTTTCTCTAGACTGATTCATTATGGTGTCAAAGAGATGCCAGGAGTACTGCAATTAGATAACTTGGAAAGGAGCAAAACTGCCTGTTTTTGAAGCATGGCAACAGAATATGATAGGTGATTTGATGACATAAGTGAGTAAGAGTGACCCAGTGTCCCCTAGGTCTTGTAAAGGAACTAATGAAATTGTCAATGAGGAATGCTGCTTATAAGCAGGCTTTTTATTCCTTGGGATGTCGTTTTCTGACCTCATTCACCTGTAGGAAATACAGAGTTTCCTACTTTTAAAAGCTGTTTCTGCAAGCACCATTTGACACCCACAGGGATTATTGTTTGCAAAGGAAATACTGAAGTAGACTGAAATAGATGCTAAATTAGAAAACGATTCTGCCAAAATGAATGTTTTCAATAGGTAAACAGAATGATTATTAACAGACTAAGCATACATGTGATGTTGTAGCTTAAAATTGTGTAGAATCTTTCTCAGAATTTTGCTTTAAGTTAAGAAAACTGTGTGCTGCATGGAATAGTAGGTGACTGAAACAGCTTCGCATAAAAACAGAACAACTGGAGGGCTGATAAACCTTGTGCTAATACACCATTAAATGTGTTGGAGATTCCAGTTCCACAAGCCAAGCTTGAAGGAAGTGTGAAAATGTACTGATGGCAGGTTATCTTAGTGATGGCACAGCATGCTGTTACTCCAGAGCTTCAAAAAATCAAGTCCTGCTTTGAGGAGGAATGAAGAGTAAGGGAGGATTTTGTGAAGAGAGTTCTTGCAAAAATATGACAGAAATCACCCACAGTGCTTCTCTCTGACATCTGTATCTCAGTACTTTAATTCCTCTGAAAATTTATGGTTTCTAATATCCTTCTGAAGAATATAGAGTTTAATTTTAATTAATGGGAAAGCAGCACAAGCAAAGTTCTTACCTCCTCAATCAAGCTGTGCCCTGCCTGAACCTGATGCCACCTCTTGTTAATTTATTATCCTCTGGACTTTGCCCTGGTAGCTGAACCAAAACTTGAGAATGTGCTGTCATGTCCCTTGAGCACTGCTGCAGCTGCCAAGTCAGCTGTTGGACCAGACTGAGAAACTAGGTTGTGGCAAGGAGGGAGACAGATTCACTAGAGGCACATAGGCAGTGTGAGGGTGAGTCTAGTGGCATATGGAATGAGGAGGGTTTTGGAAGAAGTTTGTTGAGTTTTGATACACAGGGCAAGGTTTGTGGGGGAGGAGTGAATTTCAGCAAGTTTTTTCAGGGGAAATTTTACGTAAGTTTGGAGCCCAAGAGTTTTAGGTGAATTAAGAAAGCAGTGGGTAGTATTTTTGCTGAGGGAAAGGATTAGAGAGTAGGTGTTCAGAATACAAAGAAAAGTGGTGGGGGCAGGCAGTTTTACAGAAGAATGGGGTCTCTGAATCTGAGAAATAATTTGAAGATACTGGGATGTAGGAGGAAAAAATGGAAAGTAAAAATGGTCAAAAAGAGTCCTTTTCTTACAAATGTATACTGTTCTTTGGTGGGCTGAGTGTTCTTTACTAAAAGAACAGCGTTCCTGAAATTATTTGGTTTTGTTGCAGACTTCATTATAAGAAAAAATCTGTAGAATTTCTTTACTGATTACAGTTTAAAGACAAAAAGAGCAGCAAGAACAATTGTACCTTGTAATTGCAATTCTAAAGTTGTGATTTTGAGAATGAGTGAAAAACCTGTATTTAAGTATTCATACACAGATCTCAAAACATTATTCTATGGGTGCTGGTTGTTAAAACAAATATTTGATACTTCAGTCCTTCTACAAAATGCAACTGTGTTGCCTATGAAAAGTAGGAACTTAACTGCCCAAGACGTGTGGTCATAGACCAAAATAAAGGTAAAACATCTAAGTTATTCCTACTGTCTGAGAAGCAATAAAGCAATATGGTAAATATAAAATTCAATTCAACATAGGGCTTTTTGTTTTAGTGTGATAAATTTAAGATAGGCTTTGGGTTGGAAACAGAATTTGTGAACTTTAATCTTTATAAAACATGTTAAAATAAGTCATGCTGAATTTTATTTGGGTTCTTCCTCAGTTCATTTGTTACTGTAGTATTAATGTTACTCTGAAAAGCCTCTACAATAGCAATTTGCTGCTGTATATTTTACCTTAATATGGTTTAAGAGGTGTTTACTAACGTTTATATCAAGTTTCCCACAGAATATGTGCATTACCAGATCACAATGGTTTACCTGACAGTTGTCTTAATGTTGCTTTTGTTCATTTATAGATGATAGTCTCTGCTGTCTCTTTACCAGAGCCTTCTTATTTTATTTGCTGTTACTTTATAGTTCTCTTAAATGTTCATAGACTCAGTTTTCAAATTTCTGTATTTTTCTGGATTGAACCAATCTCTAGGCTTTTATCTTTGAGACAGATACAGTGCTTTATCTACCATATTGTGTAGAAGTACGTTTGGCTAACATCTCTGTTTCTGCTGAGGATGCCATGTTTCTAAAAAGAAAAAAAACAACACATTTGTTCCACTTAAAAGTTAATGTAACAAAAATTGCTGCAATTTTGTTTCATTGCAACTTGGAACTTCACTGTAATAATTACATATATATTTATATATATTTGTACACACATATATATTTGCATCTTTTAGAGCATTTGTGTTATTGACAAATCAATATATTGCTGAGTTTCCAAGTTTTGTGATTTCTTTGTCATCCCAACTGTAACTTTCTTTAATACTACAGAATACTGTTTATCTGTGTGTCTTTTATCTCTTCACTATAATTTCATTTGTATATTTATGTTGTAAACCTCTATCAGTAATTTGAGGAATTGCTATATCTATTAAGGTTTTGAATGTCCTATTTATTTTAGCCTTTGTGCAAAAAGTATTACTGTTGTATTATTGATGTAAGCACTAAAAAGGTATTTCCATAATTACAATTTGTTTACCACTAGTCTGTAGTGTCTAATTTAGACTTGTACTATGTTGTACTATGTCATTCATAGAGCTTTCTTTATATGCCTAGAATCTCATTTATGCTGGCTTGTGCATGTCTCACCAATTGAAAGAAAAAAAAGATATGTTCTTTTTTTTTTAAAAAAAACACCTTATAAGCATTTCAGCTGTTATCAGTGTTTTCAGTAGCCTATAGGTTGTGTGGTCCTAGTTCATATATTTATATATATATAATTTAATTTTGTTTTTACTTTTTAGGGAATAGTTATTCTTTCCTACCCACTAACAAAACTCGGAGATGGTACAGACTTTTTCAAGATTGTTCTTCAAGGTACTCCACCTAAATACACTTTTTTTTTTTTTTTTGCTGGACTTCTCAACCTCTTTCTGACGTTACACTGTTCCGTTACACTTATTCATTTGATAAAAGTTTTATACTTGGAACGTTCTCTAGACAAGTTCATTCCCCTTAAAAAATTATTTTAAACTATTACATATGAGTTACTGGAAGCTATATGGTCTTTGTGTTTTCCGTTGGCTTCTTATTACGGAATCTTTTAAAAATACTTTTCTGAAAATTCATTATTATGAGTACAGTATATTTTTAAATTTCTTATTGTAGAGAAGGTCTAAAAAAATACAGTTAACAATTGTCCAGTATATGCTCTGTCAGTACACATTTCATACAGGATAAAATGCTAATTAGCAGTACATGTATTACATTGTTTTAAACTAAGCAGTTGAGAAAGGGATTTTCAGATGGTTTTGAGGAACTTGCCATTTCTTTCAGCTTCTTTCTCAGCTTGTTCTTTTGGTTAGGAAATCATCACTTGCTCCTTCTGAGCCTTTTTGATTGTACAAATTCTGGTCTGTGACCCAACTATATGCTATGGAGTCCACATCCCACCTGGAAGTGCTGCTTGTGATTAGTATTACCAGGGGTGAGTGAAGTTGATGAGTCCAAAGTCGTTTCTCTCCTGGCTTGTTGGCCCTTTTTCAGACTTAGCCAGGTCCCTCTGGATGGCACTGCTTCCTTCTTTTGTGTCAACTGCACCACTCAGCTTGGTGTCATAAGCAGTATTGTTAAGAGTGCACTCAGTTCCAGATCATTGATAGAGATGCTGAAGAGCACCGGTCCTGGGACTGACCCCTGGGGGTCACTGTTCATGACCAGCCTTCACCTTGTATATGAAGCCACTTGCTGCAGCCAGTCAACTCTTCAACCACTGAATAGTTCTATCTTCAAGTCCACATTTCTACAGTTTAGATGAAGATGTGGTGTGAAACCATGTCAAAGACTGTGCACGAGTCCAGGTAGATGATAACAGTTGCCCTTCCTTTGTCCACTGAATGCTTTTACTCCATTGTAGAAGGCCACCAAATTGGACAGGTGCAATCTGCCCTTGGTGAATCCATGCTCATGCATCACCTCCTCATTCTACATGTGCCTCAGTACAACTTCCAGAAGGATCTGTTACATGGTTTTCCTAGGGACAGATGTGAGACTCAGCTGCCTATAGTTTCCTATATCTTTGTTTTCTACTTGATATATATATTCCTGGGTTATCTCAATTTCATATAGTTCTACAGTATGCCTTGTGTTAATGTAAAAAAAAAAAATCAATGTGACTGAATAATATTCTCTAACTTTCTACACTCAATTGTTCAAGTAGAAATCGGTGTGATTTGATTTGTTTAATGGACAGTGATGCACAATGTGTCTAGTATCATGAGGAATATTCTACTTGATTTACCTATAGTTAGCACACAAAGCCAATCACGCAGCTATTTATATAATCTTCTGCTTGTAAATTAATTGGAATGAGAAGTGTTAAGCTCTGGATTTATTTTGGAAACCAGTTCCAATTGCTGTTTTGAAGAATGAATGATAATTGGATACATTTTTGTTTTTTTTCCTAGATGACACATGTACAAGGATTAACAGTATCAATATTCTAATATATGGAAAACTGGCAGACGATTGTGCAAAACTTATACGCAATGGGGTAAAATGCATCACTTTTTCTTATTTTATGGACTGTTTTCCACAGAACTTTTACCTTTTTATTCTGTCTACGTATAGCTATTACCAACATTAGAAATAGCCTGTTCAGTCTGTTCAAATCTGTAATTATGAACTCGAAAAAAGTATTTGCTTATGTAAATTTTTTGACAGTAATACTGAAATAGATCAGTTCTTCTTGTTTGCCAGTGCTGTTTCCTTTATTTAGCAAGTAAAGGATCAAGGACATGGATGAAAGAGAAGCCATACATTTATATTTGTTAGTCAAATGTCCTGCCATACCTTTGATAAGGTAGGTTTTAAAATCATTTGATTTAGATTTAAATTACACTAAAACTTTCACAGAATCACAGAATTGTAGGGTTTGGAAGGGACCTCTAGAAATCATCAAGTCCAACCCCTGCCAAAGCAGCTCCCTAGCCCAGGTTGCACAGGTAGGCGTCCAGGCAGATATGAATGTCTCCAGAGAAGGAGACTCCACCACCTCTCTGGGCTTTTCGGCATTTCTTTTTCATAATATAAAACTCATGCACAGTTGTTTTTTTTTGTCTGTGTGCTGGCATCTTGCTTCATTAGAGAAGAGAGCTTGGAAAGATAGCTGCAGAGTAAAGGATGTTGGCAAATCAGTCTGTGAGTTTGATGAGAGATTGTTGCAAGCTGAAAACAATTACCTCAACTTAATTTTGATAAAATTGCCTGTCAGTTTGCTGGCAGATAAGCAGATATCAAATTAAAGTATACTGTACATTATGAGTTCATATTAATGTTATATGTGATAGAAATTCACACTGAAGATGGAAAGTTTAGTGAAGAAAACTGGTCTTTGTTTTCAGGTTTTAGAAATATTTTCATGAGCAAAAATTTAAGGCTTTCTCAACAATGGAAATGGGAACAGTTAAGTTAGTATTTTGTCAAAGCTTTTCAGCTCTGATAATAGAATCACAGAGTATCCTGAGTTGGAAGGATCCTCAAGGATCATCAAATCCAACTCTTGTCTCCATACAGTATCACCCAGAACTTAAACCATATTTCCTGAGATGGTTTTCCAAACGCATCTGGAACTGCAGTAGGCTTGGTGTTGTGATCACTGTGCCAGTGCCTAGCTTCTCTTTTGATGAAGAGTATTTTCCTTCTTTCCAGTGCAGTTTAGTACACTTTGAATTCTGTTGATCTGAAATTTCTGCCTTTTCAGCAGAGATTTAGTTTGACCTTGAAATTGATGCACAACTAGTTTTAGCCATATGTGTAAACTTGGAGAAACAATACTTGGCTTTTGTCTGGATAGTAATGTGTGTAGGTCAGAGGTTTTACAATGTATGCAGTTTTACAGGAAATTCTGTTGTGAATCAAAGTCTTGTTTTGATGTTTGTCTCATGCCGTGCTGTTCTGCTCGTGTAGGAGCAGAATTGTTTCTGTCAGGTTCTTGGCAATATCAAGGCAAAGTATTTGCAGGTAGGCCAGTAGTAATATAGAGAGGAGCTGAACTCACCCAATTGGTGAAGGGGGGTCTCTGGCCACACATGCAGTGCTTCTTCCTGGGAAGCAACCTAGATCCAAAAGGTTCTTTCCCTTCAGTGGCTGGATGTCACGTGAGCCCAGGGTGGCTTGACCATGTGCACGTGCCTTCTGGTTACATGGGGAGCACAGATGCAAACAGTCTGCCTCTGCTACCTGGACCAGCCTTCCCCCCCCCCCCCCCCCCTTCACCAGGTTCAGGCCCTGACCTAACAGTTCCCATACACATGCTGAAGAGAGGTAACATGCCTTGAAGATCAGCAAAGTCAGTTCAGTCACTCTGGGAGAAGATCTTTCTTTTGCAAATCTTACGTACATATGTCTAAAAAAACCATCTGTCATTCTTTATACAGATTCCTGGGTTCCAAGAATTTTGGCTGTAATTCCTGGCTGGGAAAGCTTTGAATTAATTTGAATAATTAAACAGGATGCAGTATTTTTAAATATGAGGAAGGTGTCCTGATTAAAACACACATAAAAGGCCATGAGCAGCAATGAGAGGATAGAAAGATTGGTCTCAGAGAATGCTATAGGAAACAACAACTCTAAGACAGCAACCCTCCAAGTGATAGTAGCCACCAGTGGTCTATCATTGTTCACAAAAAATTGTCAGTTTATTATCAACCTATGTACACGCTTGAGTCTGTGTAATACTAAAGTTCCTCCTGACAAATGAGTACAAGTCAGCTCTGCAGAGCTCCAGTCCTGACTCAGCAGCCAAGTCCCAGAACCTAGTGCAGCCTGTAATCTAATAAAATGCTGAAACTGGAATAATGCATGAAGGTTAATTGCACTGTTGAAGGAACACCATGAAGAGCATCAGCAACAGAGAAAGGAAAGATACATGCTATGTCTGTTTGCTGAAAAAAACCCTAAGTTTCCTAATGCTTTGTTTTTCTATATATTGTTTCTGTCTGTGTATGAAAAGATTGAAACGACTTTAATGTATGTTAGCAGAATAGTGTGTTTCAGGTGCAGAGAGTATGAATCTATCTATTTTTCACTCGGTTTATTTAGCTCCAAGTACATCTTACACTCAGGTGACTTGCATGTTAACTTGTAGTCAAAATACATATTCTATTTTATGACACTAGTTGGAAATAATAGTGGCAGTAGTTCTTTTGTGTATAAAACTTTCTGATCAAACCTAAGCTTTTTTTGAAGGTTCTTTTTTTTTCTAATGTCTTGTAATAATTAATTATATTGTTATTGCTTAAATTAACAGCTTTTTTTTTTTTTTTAAGATTTTGGGCCCTATATCATTGAGAGTAGCATTGTCAGATTGGTGAAATAGCAAAAAGAAATTTTGTAATGCAATATTAGACAAAAACTCAGCTTTAATCAGAAAGCATTACAATGTATATATGTTATATTCAAATAAAGGCATGAACAACAGTCATCCATTAGAAACTTCAGAAAGTACTTTTGGTAGAAGCTTGGATAAAAAGGACACCACGTCTAATATGAGAGTTCTGAAGTGTGTTTGCATGAGTGTGGGTTTGAAAGAGTGGATCATGTTGGAATAAGACTGCTATGCTGTCCTGATAAAAAAAGCAGTTGACTAAAGGAGCTCCTAGCATTGTATTTCTTTTGGTCAGAAATAAATTTTTTATCATGTTTATGTGTTTTCCTTCATTTTTTTTTTTTTTAAGATTGCTACTAAAAGGTGAGCTTCTGCAGGAACTTAAATCTTTTACTGCTTAAATAATTCTTCTTCACTTTGTGATACGTGAGGAATTTTATACCAAAGTCAACATGCAGCAGCAAATGGGTTTGCTTCTTGTGCCAGAAGCATAACGGACACTGCAGAATTTTGTAGTATCTTTCTTGCTGCATGAAATCTAGTCATTTACTGAACTGTTGTATCCCTAAGAAATAAATTGGAGGACATTGATCCAACTAAGTTGCAAATATCTACAAGAAAACTCTCTTCAAAGTGTGACTGTAATACAGTAACAACTACCAAGATGGGAATGTTTTCGCCATATTAATCAGATGTGTGACTACCTTTTTAGCTTAATTTCATGCAGGAGTCAGTTTTGAGTATATTCAAAGGGTAATGATTCTTATTGTTTATTCAGTGTGATACTTAACCTTTAGCCTTTGCCAAAGTTGGCGCCAAGTAACAGTAGAGTGAATGGTTCAAAAATTTTAGTACAATTATTACAAAAAAAAGTTTTGTGAGATCGGTTAGAAATATGAATGTAAAGGGTATAATTGCTGAGTAGAGGAACTTGCAGGCAATGTTTGTAATTATTAATTTTTTAATTGAATGTATTGAGGCTTGAAAGTGATATTTTACATTAATTCCTCTTTTAAACATAATGCTATTTACAACATCTGTTTATCACCTGTTTCCATAGGACACCTTTGTGGTTGCTGGATTTAAGGTGGCAGAATCAGCAACAGCAAAAGAAGATGGTAGACATGCTTGCCACCTGGAGGTGTCTGAAGAAAATGGATCAGCCATTTATGTAAGTGGGTGTCTAAATATTTTAACCTTTTTTCCAAATGCCATTATTAAAATTTTATTTTACTGTGCAGAGAAAAATTATTAGAATTTGAAGTATGCAGATTATTACAGCATGACCATGTAGAAATGGTCAGGGCACATTTTTATGTATACGTACAATTATGCAATGTCTGTTTCCATCCATTTTGTCAAATTAGTGTAGCTGGAAGAAACATCTATGTTTATCTCTGATGGACAAGAATGAGTGTTATTCTTTCTGCCCAAGTTTCTGAAAGTCCTGGATGGGGGTTGTGTGCTTGAAAATCCCTCATGATAATGCTCCGTGCAGAACAGACCACAGCAGGGAATAATATTTTGTAGTCAATGATGAAATGAGACCACAGTGTCATTGAAGTACTCTGTGTCAAAGTATATGGTATAGAAGTGATCCAGGGTATTGCCAGACACAAATTATCTCAGTCTCTGAAGATTTCTACTTGTTGAGTACAGGAATTTGGCATTAGTTAGTTTTAGAGAGCTCCTTAGAACTTTTTAAACTGTTCTTACACATAATGGAATGCAGTAGAAAAAAGTTTTATTTGATTCAAAGGTGCTTGAGGTTATTCCAGTAGCAAAAGTGTTTCTTGCTGCAGCTCTGTCAAATGTTGTTTGAAGATTTGTAATGCCTTTATTTTTGTAATCAGTTATGTTTACTTTTTCTCTTTAGATTTGTACTCAGCCAAGCACAAATTTTTCAGAAACTACATCTGCAGTGAGTTTATATTCATGATGTTTTTTAACCATATGAGATGAACTGCATGTAAATAAGAATACATAGAATTCTTTTTCTTTCCTATTTTACATCCATGCACCCCTTCTAGCTTTTATTATTGCAATTAGTATGCCTAGAAAACAGATTGAAATATGAGAAAGTAATATTTCCATGGTATATCAAAATAGGCTGCATGTTGTACTTTATTAATTCATACTTCCTAAGACCTTTCTTACTGAAGGAGATTGATTAAAATCAGACTTTGTGATTTAACCTTTTTCTGCTAGGAACGAGCCTTTACTTATCTAAATTAAAATTCTGCAGGAAGTAGTATATTAAAGGCATAAAATATGATAAAGAAAAAGAACAATTAAATTTAATATATCAAAAGGTTAAAGATTCAGTACTGAAGATAACACAGCTTGACTGTATTAATTGTCTTAGAGTTTTTATTTTTTTCAACAACGCAGTCAGCAAAATACAGTTTTCAGTCATTTTGGGAGAACTCGTGTTCTTTAAGAGTCGTGTTCTGTAATCTTAAGGTGAGAGTTGTGCTTAGATAGTAGAAAATAGTCCTTGATTTCTTTTAATGCTCTGACAAGTGTGCTATTACAGTATAAACTTATACAATGACTGTGAGAAGTAAGATGCCTGGAGTAGTTACTCTGTGCAGTGATGCCACCAGTAATAATTTTAAAGCCACAAATCATTTTGAAAGGCCGTTTGGATTGATGTGTTAATACCAACCAGTAAAAAAAAAATCACATTATTGTGATGACTTTCTTATTCATCTGTCTCCACTTTTGTATCTTACTTGCCACCTACTGGCAGACTATTTTGTTGTAAGAAAGACTTCACCAAAGAAATGGAAAGACGTGTGCTCTTTTGCCTGTGAGAGAGTGAATAAAATTTAGAAAATCTTGAATAGGCTAGGAAAAGAATAGGGAACTTTTAGTTATTAAGACAAATTAAAATCATGTTTAAGTCTGAATGGCATTAAAAGACAATTCTTGGTGAAAGTTTGCATAATTTTTTTGTTCTGTCTCCTAATTTTATCATACCTTTCTAGTCTGTTGCACCAAAATATGTGTATACGCCTTTGAAATGTCTTAAAGATGGAACTGTAGTGAATTTGTATGGCATTGTGAAATTCTTCAAGCCACCTTACATAAGCAAAGGAACAGGTACGTACTACTCTAAAATTTCTTAGTTCAAAACTGTCTTCATAGAAAACAATTATTTCTGCTAAAATTGATGACAGTCTGGTGATCTTTTGACTGTGGTACCCAGTTAACATCAAGACAATAGAATAAAAAAAATAAGTGATGGATACATGAGCCAGATGGGGCAGACTGCTGCAGATAGCAAATGAAGTAAATATTTATCAGGCTTACCCCAGCACTACAAAGCATGGAAAAAGACCTGAAAGTACAGAAGTCTTATGGGAAAAGATTCTTGTGTATGGTTCTTCCTCCAGATTTCGGCAGTAGGTGTTACACCATGGTGATAAGACCATCTTTGTTATTTGTAGAAGCTATGCAACAACTGAACCATTATTTCTTTTTGTGAGGTTGACACTTGCTGATTGTGCAATAGGATAACATTTTGTGAGGTGCTCAGTAAATACAGAGCTAGATCATATTTCCACTGAATTTGATTAAACAGCAGAATGTATTTGAGAACTGAGGAAAGTATTTTCTGCTTATTCTAATTCTGCTTTGCATTTTGAAGATGATTTTTCTTCTAAGTATTTCTAATTGAACAAAAAAGAATGGGTTACGATGACTTGAGAAGGTTCTTCTGTAGTGTTTTGTAAACTATTTTTCTTACTACGAATTTTCTTACTGCTGCAGTTGTGATTCATTTCCTACTTCGTCATGAAAATCTCTAAGACAGTTCTAATTGATTTCACTGGATATTTTTACACCCCCCCAAAAAATAATTCAGTTTTTACACTATCCAGGGTTGTATCTGCTTGAAAAAGTGCAGAATGCTTTGATGATTGCTCTGAGTTGCCAGGGCATTAAATGGTTCTTGTCAGAAAATTCTACAGTCGCATTAGATCTGTCACAGTCTTGCACTAATACCTTCTGTCTCTGACAGTGTTAATGGAATCATATAGCTTTTAGCTGGTCTGTGCTGGAAGAGTGCATGGTGGAGCCACTGTGCTTTATCCATCTGGATCTTTATTCACTACATGGATATTCCCTTAGATACATTTCTCCTTACGTGTATGAGAGCTTAAAGATAAAGCTTTGCTTTCAGTTCCCACTGAAAACAAGTGGTACCCAATTTAGTCTTGTAATTTTATGAGACTATAATTAGATATTCACCATATAGATCACTGTTACTGCAAATGATTCAGACAAATCTGTTGTCTGATTGTCTATTTATAAGGAAGGAGATTCAGAGTTAAATCTACCATCGTTTTGTAGATTAAATACTCTTAAATGTCATGGATTTCTTTTTTCAAGCTCTATAGTTTTGAGAAGGTGTTTAATTCTTTTTCAGAACAGAATGAAAACTGTTATAGATATAAATGGATATATATAAAATACAATTTTTGAAGCCAGAGCTGAGTAATACTTTTTTCTTATGTTCACAGTAATTTATATGCATTTCTTTTTTAATAATGTTTCCTATCATCTAATTTTAAGTTGTTGAGAAGAAATGAAAAAATAAGTTAAGTAGAAAGAAAGGAATCTCAAGCTATTTACTTTGATGCACAATTTGCAAATGCCAGCATTAAAGCATCTGTTTAGCCAGATGCATCTCATTGTTACTAAATGTTTGAGTACCTCTTAAATGCATTGCCATGTTTCAAATAAGCTGCATTAAAACATCTTCAGTTTGATTATTTAGCTTGGAGTTTGGCAGTATGTGGGGTAAATAACTCCCAAGGATGGTACGTCACAACGAAATAGTATAGATAATGGTATATTTTAAGTAGTTCAATATAGATAGGATACAAATAATACAAAAGAGAAGATGGCTCGCCTTCAGGATGACAAGGCTCACAGGGGACTCCACATGGGAGGGATCTCCGAGAAGAGATCCTTCCCTGGTAGTGGTCAGCCCTTAAATGGGGTCTGGGAGAGGTGGAGCCAGGCTCCACCCCTTCCAATCACACAGGTATATCACCTTCACCTGTGGGCCCATGGCTGACTTGGTGCTCACCTCAGGTGACCAATCAGTGGTTCAGGTCATGAGTCAGCAGTTCCCATACACAGTATCAGTGTGATTCTGTGTGTCTGGTGGAAATAGGTATGTACGTACTATGTGTATGTTCACAAACACTTCATATGTTTATATGTATTGTTTTGCTTCCCCTGCTTTGTTATACATATTTAGTAACTCAGCAGGTTCAGCTGTTTAGTTTTAGACTGTTCTCAGTAACACTTAACAGTATTCATGATTGGTATAGTTTGGAAGAGAGTCGTAGTTTGCTACAAAAAAAATCTGTTTTTAGTATTGCAATATAAGAAGTAGAAGATACTGAAGTCTCTGAAGCACTTCCTTACCAGGAGCCTTTCTGTCATTTTTGTGGGAAGAAGTTATTGATCCAGGATAGTCAATTTTGTAAACTTAGAAGTTTGTGAATGTATATGCAATTGGCCAAGAGGGGATTCATAATTTGATCAACGCTTTCTACCTTCAAAATTGATTTTACAAGAATATTTGTTATGAACTGCTGAAGTCCAAAATAAAACCAAAATAAGTGCATTTAATCAATAAGTACTGAATTCTGTTGTAGAAAGCTTTTCTGCAGGTTTTTTTTTTTATCATGACTGTAAGTAAAACTGTACTTTTATTCTGATATTGGTACTCAGGAGAGATGCTGTCTTTCTGAGTGTGCTAATGACTTCCGTAATGGTCAAAGGAGGAATACAAAGGCTAAGACATTCTATAAAATGAAAACTATAATCTGGAGAGCAAACTTGAGTTGTTATAACAGTTGTGGAAATTTTGACTTTTCAAGGACTGTTAAAATTACAGGGACAGTACATTCACATGTCAGACTATTTTAAGTTTGGACTTAAAAGCTTGGAAATTAACACCCTCCATATCATTAATGCAACTGCCTACTGATGTTGACTTGGAATTTTACCGACTTCTAGATGGTCCTTGTAATAATAATGAATGTCTTTGGTTTCCTAAGTTTTTTATAAAAGCTGTTTCACTCCACAATTGTGTGTTTTCTTTTTCAAACAAGATAAATGAAAGACTTCCATCTTGTAAAATTACTTTAACAGGTCAAAGTAATTGTGTTTTGGAAGAGCTTTTAAGGACTAGTCTAAAAGAGTAGAGGGAACACATAAGGCAGACAATTCACTCTGTATTTCCAATTTAAATCAAACATTGCTTCTCTCTTTGTTATTTTAATATATGCCAATTCTGACATGTTACAAGCATCCTTTCAGGTTAACTGTCCATTCCTTGTTGTCCATCATATCATGTTAACCTCCTCAGGATAAGTATATTTAAAAAAAAAAAAAAATCAGTATGGATTGGTGTTATAAGACCAATCCCTTTGCTGAACCAATCTAGTGTTCTAACTTAATAAATCTGATAAATTTCTATCATTTAGTCGACTGTACTATGCCCATTTTTATATCGCTTGTGCTGAGGTGTTGCTTCAGCTGACCACTTCTGTGAACTGAATAGCATAAACATGCGGAGTTTAAACTTTGGGTGTTTGCAGACACAATGCAATTCTAAAGTCCTTGTCTTTCACCAAAAGCAGATATCATAGAACGTAGCAGTTAAGCCTGAAAGCAACAATTTTAATTGCAGCAACGTTCACACTGCTGCCATAATGATTCTTCCCACTTTCCTTTTCTCTGTTCACTTGTTATTTTTTGATTCTGTAAGACTACAGATCTATAAAATGATAAGCTTGCCCCTCGTATAATTCTCATGATTTTACACATTAGGACAATTTCAGTTCCTGGAAAAGTAATTCTGTTATGCCATAGGTGACTGGCTTTTATTTCAGACTTCCTTAAAAATTCAGTTATACTTTTAATAGCCAGGAGGCTCATTCCATAACCATTTTGTTCATAAAAAACTGGCTTTTATGCAAGTAATAATCTGTAAGTTTTTTAACAGCTTAGATTTTACACATCTGTGACTTCTTTTTTCATTAAGGATTTCAGTCAGAAACACTATAAGTTGTTTTGGTTTGTTTTTTTGTGCGTAATGAAACTCCAAGCCAATTAGCACTTAATTACATTGGAGAAATTAACTGAATTGTTAAAGATTCCCTTTAATGCTTAACAGAAATCTTCAGCCGTCTTGTAACAGATGTTGGGAAGGGACCTGTAAAGATTATCTTGTCTAACATGTCTTCCCAACCAGGGCCACCTAAAGCTGCTTGTCCAGGACCGTGTCTGGATGACTTTTGAGTATCTCCAAATAAGGAGGTGTATATCAAGCAAGTTAAAGCATTTTAAAAGGTTAAAGCTTTAGTTTAAAATATAAGAATGTACTGAGCTTTATATTTATTGAGCCTACTTTTTGAAAGGTGTCTGGTCCAGGGGCTTTTTGAGAAGCAGTAAGGATAATAAGAGAGGCAGTGAACCAAGTGTGGTCAGTCACACTAATTTATGAGAGAATATGAGAATGTGTAAATGTTTATGCCAGCAAGGTTATCTGATGGAGGTCTTCTTAGCTGGGAGACAATCTCAAGAAACAAATGTCAGTCACTAATTGGCAGACTAACGAGCTACAGTTACTACTTCCAGGAATACTTGCTGCTGATCATATTGTGAATCAGGGACCCCAGACTGGGAGGATGCAGAAACTGCTGAGCTCCATAAAACCATGGGAGGGGAATGCAAGGAGAAGCCAAAGTAGGCGGAACATGGAGGAGATGAAGTAGAAAAGGGTGTAAAAGGGGTGTTTGCATGTGATGCAGGGCTGGTCAGTACACCCTTCTGGCTGAACACTAATTATTACATTCATCAGTTCTATTTAAAGCTTGACTTAACATTTGTACAGAAAAGTGAATTCAATCACTGAACTCTCCTATTGCTTTGGAAAGCAGAAAGTGATTTTCGCATTCCATATGAAAAAGGAAAGACAGATGAGTTTTTATTTGTTCACCTTCAGAAAGAACTTGCTGGCTGAGGGTTTCTTTAAAAGAAAATCAGTTTTTATGCTTTGTTCTGTAAGAAATTTAATTAGGCTTTTTGCAGAATTGATGTTTAGAGGTCTTTCATAAGAAAGGAAGACTATAATCATGAAAGCAGAGAGCCTGTATTATGTAGAAGGTCTTTCCATATTGTTTGAAGTGCAATATTTTATACTATTGTGAATAGGAAGGATACTGATCTTTGGGGTGTGCTAGTTGCACAGAAAATGGAGGAAGTGTTATCTTCCCCCCTCCCCCCTTAAATGGGCAGGTGCATGTGTATGAAACTGGCTAGGGCGTATAATCACAGCCTCAAACAATAACCACAATTTTAGTGTGGCGTGGGCTTGATATTTCACTTTGTATTTCTCTGTTGAATTAAGTCAGTGCACTGTAATGTGTTATCGTGTATCTTCATAGAATTGTAAATCAGTGAACCATAAGTTTTTTTCTTTATTGCTGATTTTGCTCTTGTCTCTGTACATCTGACCTTTTAAACTTAACCCAAAGAAATAAAAGAATCAGGATTTGGTTTGCAGTAGTAAATAGTTGCATTTTCATATCCGCCACTGACTATATTTTATTCATATCTGCTTATCCTTGCACAGAATGTTGGATTAGGTGATTCATAATACTTGACATCGTGTCTTTTGCGGGAGTGTGAAGAAGAATGATACTTAGCAACCTTCAAGTGCAACAAATCAGAATTGATCAGTGTGAGAAAATATGTGAGAGGAAGCGAAGTATCCATTTTATAGAAATACTGCACTTTTTGTTTTATTGGAAAATAAGTTTTATTTTTTATCGTAGTAAGTCTTCACTGTTTTTTGTTCTTTGAACAGTCATTCAGATCGTTAGAGAATTTAAACTTGTAAATGATAGTAAGATTTAAGGATGTATTTGCTGGATACACTAGAGTACTCCTTTTGAAGGCACAGTAAGTGTACAAAAAAGCACATATTCTAAAGTCTAACATATCTGTTGTCTTCAAGTTTGGGGAATTTTTCAGTATGAGTTTACATGACAGTCATCCCCTTTTGACTGCAATCCTGTAGTTTTTACATTATACTAATCTGTCAGACTGATAGTTTTCTCTTTTTCAAAGCTGTCTAGCAATGATTTATGTTTGTATCTTAAAAAAATGAATGATAGGGCTTTTGTCAGCTTTGTTTTGATGCTTACAGCATCTTTGTTCAGTTCTCAGACAAGCAAACTGGTTTAGTATCATTGCTGACTACCACACAGTATTACAGCTCAGAGGAAATAGGGAGTTTTTTACTTTTTGAGAGCTGGGGAAGTTTAATTCATTACAAGTTAACATAAACGCTTACTGTTTCAGATACTGAGAAACAAAGAAGACAGACATTTAAATGCTTAGGGAGAAAGTTTTCTTCACCTTTCCCAAGCTTACCTTCACTCTAGACATCTCTCCTTGTAATCTCCAGTCTCCTTTCAGTTCAGACTTTAGGGTTCCAACTTCAAAACTTTTAAACTGTTAAATGATTTGTTATTGAGGAAATGGTTTGTTATTGCTGAAAATACCTTGTTTGCATATTCTGAGCAAAGTTAAAGCTAAGTAACATACTTTAATTTGCTTTTAGAACTTATAAAACTCATTGCATCTTCAGACAATAGTGCAAGCATACATCTTTGAAGAAAAATTGGGTATGTGGGTATATACACGTCATCCTCATTTGATGAGGAAACTTGCTGAAAGCTTAAAAAATAGCATGACTGTAAGGTACTGGGGAAAATGTTTTGTGTATTACTGACTCCCAGACCTGTGCTTAATCACACATTTTGTTTTCAGTTACTTGTGTTAATTATTTGCAGAGTGGGCCACACAGCAGTTGTACTGCTTCTTTATCTAAATGACTTTGGGAAAATTACAGAGATGATGATTTGTCCATACGATCGTTCATTCCAACTATAACATCTGTCTACTATAATAGCTTGAATGATGTCTGTTATTCTTTCAAATGCTTTCCTATTTTACAGATTATTGCTCAGTTGTTACACTTGTGGACCAATCAAATGTGAAGTTAACATGCACTCTTTTTAATGGAAATCTGGATTCTCTACCAAAAATTTACAAAAACGGAGATATTGTTAGATTTCATAGAGTAAAGGTAGGTGTTTTGTTCTGTTCTTAACGTGCTTGAGTTTTCTTTTCTTTGCAGTGAAAGAACTGTAGGCAGAATTTAATTCTTCATATCTTGAAATTCACATATGGAGTTAGAGGATAAAACAGTCAGTAGATGAAAATGAGCTGTGGTTGTGGTGTGGACCAAAACAAAATCAAATTCTTAGCACACCAAAAAAACAATGTTCTACAGGTGGTTATGTCAATTCCTAAATAACATCATCAGTTTGAGACTCATTTGTTCATGCATATTCGAAATATCTGAATAGAGGGAGAAGCTAGCTAACTTGTTCCTGGTTAGTATGAAGCTTCTTTAAGGGCTTCTTCACGTATATTTAAACTGAAATTAAGCTATAATTAGGTTTTGTTGCTTGTGTTGCTTATCAGTACCTGATGTGTTTTCACTTTTGGAAGTTTATTGATTTTTTCAGATAGGAAAGTCGAATGCTTAATTTTAAATTCTCTCTGAATCCTGTAGGATGAGTGTTACAGACATACTGGTTTCTGAAATTCAGTGGATGTAAAAACATATTTCTTGCTTTTGAAGTAAAAATACGTGTTTGGTGTGTGTATACAAAAAAGGGGAAAGTAAAAAGGGAGTGCTTAAAAGAACTGAAAAATTGCATGGACAGTAGGTTAATAATAGATTATTTTTGAGACATCAGAAGTACACGTTAAGAAGCCCACTTTCAGGGAAGTTATGTATGCATCTCTGTTATGCAAATTTAACAGTGTTTCAACTCAACTGTTGGTAAAACCTCACTGTTCACCTGATTTAGGAACAGATTTTTAAGGGTTGATCTGAAATGTTTCACGAGTGGTTGATCATTCTTCAGGACTGTGTCAGTATTTCGGTTATGTTCCAAAGTCAGTTAAAGTTCCCCTCACACAACTTTTTTCATCACATCTGAGCTGATTTAGGTAGCTTCTAGCTCCAGTGCTACCAGCTGTCCACAGTCCATGTCCCCTCAGATGCATAAGCTTAACAGCTTGTCTAATTACTTTCTAACTTAAAATGATCGAGAGTCAGTTTAAATAGTTACATTTTTTTCTGGTCAGATGTTACTCTGGGTTGAGAATAATTTTAGTTGTTCACTATTTGTTTAAGAGAACAAAAACCTTAATTGTAACTGGGTTGAATGACTGTCCAGTTTTAATTACATTTCTATTAATATTTCTTGAAATACATTTTTTATGATTACTTATGATGATGTTTCATGAATTATGTTTAGTGAATTACCAGTACCATATTTGGACCTTCAGCCATAATCAGTGCTCTAACAGCGTGTCGATCTTTATTGCTTCCTACCATAAAAGCTAGGCCTGTGGTCTTTCTATTTCCACTTGATCTTTTGTCAGTGAAAGAATTATTTCAAGTCTGTTTCTTTTTTTTTCTTCTTCACTGTGGATGCTCTTAATATATTAGACTTAATGTTTACTATTTAAGTTGCTAAATGGAGGGAGTGGTCGTCCAGCTGCTACTGACTACATCTGTATGATTTTATCTTCACTTGACTTTGAGTTTTGGCTTGTGTTCTGCATTTTTAGTAGTAGACAAACCCTGCCATGATGATAGAGTTGTTCATTTCCTCATCGACTTTTCTCTCATATTCCTTATTATGTCTGAATGATTCTTGAACAAGAATTTATTTCCAGGCTCCTAGTAAGTTGAATTGCTATTTTATTTCTGTTTCAGTGTTTGGGGGTTGGAGAGCAATGAGATTGAAATAAACAAGAATGCACTTAAAGCGTTCATCTTTGTTCAGCTCATTCTCCTTCAGACATCTAGTAGAGTCACTGGACATTTTCTGTTGACTTTTTTTTCCCAGGATGCACAGCATTATTGTATATATACTTCATATTTTCAAAACACTGTATTCATTGGCGTCTAATACAGTGCTGGGTGCACACTTCTACTCAGATCCTGTGTAATTGTAACTCGAGTTGAACTCTTGGAAGGTGAGCACCAAACAAGTGACCTCTCATTATAAACTATACTTACTTGACTTCCTCAGCACAACACAACCTGTAATAATTGCAATTAAAAAAATCAAAATCTTCATTCTCTGACTTATTTCATAATATTGTCACTATTATCTTTTCACGGTTTGACTTCTGTACCTAGGTTGCAGTTAGTGCAACAAATGAAATGGGCTTCTTAAAGTTGACAACTTCTAAATTACACATCACTCATTTGTTATCACTGGCTTATCATATCATGCACAGCGTAGGAAAACATTCTGTAGAAATATGAGCAGTGGGGTATCATAAAATAATTACATCATGAGCTGAATTGTGTTTACATAGGCAACAACTGTGTCATTCCAGCACTTAGGAATCGTTATGGTTTACAGTTTTAATGTTCTAACTTAGATGGAGGGAAACAGCAATTTAAAAAAATATATTCTGTCAAATGCATATCAGCTCTTTCAGACTGTTCTGGTTTACAATCTAAACACGTTGCTGCTTTGAGTAAAAGTACTTTATAGCCATGATACTTGTGACTATACCATTTGTGTAGGTCAGTGTCAGTTCAACAGAATAAAATGTGTTTTGCTATTGAGTTTCAAGGCTGCTTGTCAAGAGTAGAGTAATACTTGGCAATCTGAATATCAAACATAAGAAGCTTGTCTTCATAAATACAACAGGATCAGTCAATCACACTCCATTTTTAACGTCTCCTAGTTCTGTCCTATCTGTGTTCTTGAGCATCACTTTCTTTAAACCCAGTAATACTTAAGATTCATAGATAATTAGGTTGGAAAGGACCTACAAGTCCATCTTGTCCAAGCATTCTCCTATCACCATCCCTACCCACTGAACTACTAAATCAAATCCCTTAGCACCTCATCTAAACACTTCTTGAACAGCACTAGGGATGGTGCCTCAACCACCTCCCTAGGCAGGCCATTCCAGTGCCTGACCACTCTTTCAAGATGGAACACATACTATTATATTACTAGCCTGGTCTTTAGACCAGTCTGCCATTATTTCCAGGAGCACTCCCCTCTGTGCTTTGCTAGTGATTTCCTTGTCTCAGTGTGTTCTCTCATCCAGTTTAGTCCAGTTTGTCCCATTAACATTGGTTCCTTCTCTTACTACCTGGTGCACTGTGGAAAGTACTTGATAGTCTGGTGCAGAATTATATGCTCAGTCTTCATTCCTAGGCAGCTCTGACCAGTTCAAGTTGATAAGCATAATGAGAGAGGAAACTCTGGAACTTAGGTACGGAATATGCTAAGTGAAGATTAAACTTTGAGAAAACGTAGATGCCAGACTCCTAATGTGTTCTGAACAAATATGACAAAATATAAATATTCAGGCAAAGTTAGGTGTTATCCTTCTTGATAAAAAGGATATCTAAAAATACGTTGCCTGAGATGGTGTATCCTATTTTTCAAATTCTTACTGTGAATGGAAGTAATTGAAAATTTTACTAACTGATTGTGAGATTGTTTTAATACCAGAAACCAACACTTTTCTTGGAAATACCAGTATTGTGGTTGCTTTTGTTTTCCCTTCAAAAATTCTGTAAAACATATACCTTGAAGGTTTTAATGAACTTTACATTGAAAAATGTATGTCCTATAGTAAATGACATCAAGAAGTATTAACTCAAGACAATGATAGTCTTCTTCCGTAATTAGGAGTTCTTAAAATTTGCACGTTTTCTGAAATTTGATTTCATAGGTTCATAAGGTTGGAAAGGACCTACAAGATCATCTAGTCCAACCATCCTCCTATCACTATCCCTACCCAACTACTAAATCAAATCCTTTAGCACCTCATCTAAACGCTTCTTGAACAGATTGAACAGATTTGAGTTGTTCTGGATCAAATTACTGATCCTGTCTTAAATATATTGGGATTTTTCCAAAATACAATAATTTATTATTTTATCCAAATCTTCTTAGATGCACTGTGCCACTTTCTCTGAAGAATACTTCTAAAACAGCATCATAATGCTTACTGGTGTTTAAATGATAACCAAGGCAGACATTATTTAATCTGGTTTAACTGTATATTCTTGATACATATGGTTTTTGTGCACAGCATGGTTTTTGAACTGGTAAATGAAATATGTAATATATTGTTGATTGTTTCCTTTGTGTTCAATTACTGCAGAATTAGTAGTATATAAATATCATATTTTGAGTGCAGCAGTTCACAGAAATAGTAGAAGGTCAGTTATAATTAATGATCTTGGTATCTGTGTTATTTATACTTTCATTAAGATTTATTCTGCTTCCATATGACATTTTTGAAAAAGAAAACTTTTCACAGGAAGATGTCTACAGTTTCTGTAACTCATTTTCTTGTTGTATTTAAGCATGTTCAAACTGGCTTAATCTATATTAGCACGTAAATTATTTATGTTACTTTGAATTGCTTCTTTAGTTAATTGCTGCCTCTTTCTCAGTACATCTGAAAGTACACGTACACTAGGAGTACGCTATCAAATTATAAGAAAATGTACTCAACATACCATGTTATCCAGACTTGCTTAGACTGATGGTTTTATCTGATGTGAGAAAACTGTTTAAAAAATATAAGGAAATACTGAAAATTTGTTTGACTCTCAGGACACGTCTTTTCATATAAACATAATTACTGACAACTTTCAGCCTTTTATAAAGAAATTAATCTGTGGATCTGATAGAAAGTTGAGGTGCAGCATATTTCTAGCATATTTCTGAGCAATAAATTATTAAATTGGTAATAATTTTAAAATATCATGGGGTTTTCTTTGTGCTGGAGTACTTATCTGTTTGTCTCTAGGTATCCTAAGCTAGCTTGTCTCACAGATGACATATTCAAAAACCTTGCTGCTTTTTCAATTAGCTGATTTTAATTTTAAGAGAATGGTTCAAAATAGCTGGTTGAAAGTCAAGGTTTGAGATTTCTGGCTGCTAAAAAGATATTGAGACTGATGAGTAAAATAGTCTGCACTGATGCTGATTTTACTCTCCTCTTAAATAATTTTTGATGTTAGAACTTCCTTCTTATATACTTTGCTTACTTGTTAGTATTAATATGCTTTTTTCTCTTTCTTTTGACTTCCTCTGGCACTGGGAATGAAAATGATTGATGATCCATTATTATTGCACGTGATAAAACAGAAGCAAAGTATTCTTTACACTGAAGTAAAACCATTTTTTTCCATGTTTTCTTATAGATTAGGAAATACAATGGACAAATGCAGGGAATTACCAGTGCAGGATTTGCATCCCTGACATTTGATGGAACTGTAGGAGCACCAGTAGTTCCTCGAGCCTCTAGCAAAGTGTACACCTTCATAGATGAAGAACAGAAAATAGTAGAAGAATTACGTATTTGGGGAGCCAGTAATCTTTCTGTCTCTGGACCAGAAGCAAAATTATCTAATGTTAAGCCAATGTTGTTCTTCGATCTCACTTGTCAACTGGTAGGGAAGGCAAAAGTGGATGGATCCTCTTTTCTTCTAAAGGTAGACTTATTTTCTTTAAGTAATTTGTTACATTATTATGTGAATTAATATATATAGATTGAGGAAATGTATGATTATATACTATCTTAATTGGAATAAAAACAAAAATCTCAATTCTTTATTTCTTTTGAGAATTTTTTAAGGTGTAATTGGTATGGATGGTATGTACTACAGACTTTTCTAGTTAAATGTTGTAAGATTTCTTAAAGTTGAGAAATAGTGTTAGTTTTGAATTTTAACCTTGTTTTCTACTCAGTAGCAAATATTACTCATTTTTCTAGATCTACAGTATATAACTAATTCAGTATGTAGTACTCTGGAGTTCTGTGTCGCTTCTTTTAGTTACACATAAGCACTTTGGGGGATCATTGCTTAATGAAAGTACAGAATGTAAAGTGCCACACAGCAGGAGAATACTTTCCAAGGAGTGATGTTTAACAGCTAAATATAAACCAGCTCTCCCTGTTTTTCCTGGTTTAGCTCCCTCTGCATCAGTTTGATGTTATTCTGAAGCAGCTCTGCGTTTATTTTCAGTTTTTTAAGTTGATTGTTAAACTGTGAGCATGGAAGAGCATGCCACAAAGTTATAAAAATTGAAAACAAAAATATTCCTTGGTATTAAGCCATGCTGATACAATCTTTTTAGAAACAGGTTGCATTTCTCTCTTATTAAAGCAGGAAATATTTTTCTCATGTGCTATGCAGAAACAAAACTTGAGTGTCATCAAATAACATGCTTTTGAACTCTTACATTTTATTTATTTCCATTTAACTATGTCTTATGAAATGTCAAATGACATGCAGTAAAATTTGGGAACTTTCTGGCCTAATTGTAGTTCATTAGTTTGTGCTCAGTATTCACAGGCCCTTTTCAAAGGAGAAGCACAAGCACTTTCTCTTAAGTAACTATTATTTATTTACTTTCTTTTCTGTGTCTTAAGTTTTGAAGTCCATTTTGTTAATTATGTATAGTAAGGAGATGAACTTGGCAGGGCAGAGCTTTGTTGACTCAGGATAGTAAAGTCTAAATGAAATCCCCTAGCACTATATCGGTTTCTCTCATACTGATTCCTCTATCAATATCCTTTTTTTAAGCACTTTAAAATATTAAGTACTTAAATTTGTATTAAAATACACCAAAAGATAAAAAATGATAGATTAACATTGATGTTCTCTTGCTAATTTCCAACAGGCTGAAGACTTTTCTTTACATACAAAATGTTGGTAATGCTGTCAAGAGAAGCCCTTTATAAATATTGTAAACAGAAGTCTGATTATTTTGTTGATTATTCACTAAACAAAGAAACAAAGCATAACAAGCTCAAATCAGTTGATCATTAAATATCATGTATTAGTAAGTTTCTGAGGTTTTGTAACAACATAAATGATGTAAATTTGCATGACACAGTTATTTTCATGGTTGATAATACAGTGAAGTATAATGACAATTTTAAGCACTGAGCTCAAGTAACTAGTGTAATTGCTTCTAAGGTAACTTACATGAATTTTGGTGATTTTTGTGCACTGTTCATCCTTTAATATTACACTCAATAAATTATTCTGTATAAGCATGGCTCCTTAAGCTGACATAGCATAAAAACTGTGTTGCTTGTCTTATGAAGGTAAGCTTGAATTTTTAAGAGGCACTTAATCTGTTTCTGAGAGTTTTATTTTCAAGTCAGTGCACACTCCACACTACAAGTGCTGCTGTCATTTATCCATTTCTTAAAAGTTTTATTTTATTTTATTCTTCTACCTATCAGTTATCTATGTATGGGTCTGTCATACTGTTAGTATATTCTGCTGAAGGGACTTAGTGAAGCAGGGTTCACGGTGCCTCACCTGTTTCAGCCTCTTGCAATATGGTGATCAGACATCATCACTAACTATTGCATATTTCCTATCTGTTCATGGCTAGTGATGGAACTATTTGTTGTTTCTTATCCAGAGTTTGATTATTGTTGGAAAGAATGAAGGCATGAGGATAGCTGTTCATAACTGTGGCACTGGCAGGTATAGAGAAATTAATAGAAAATCATTGCTCCTGTATTTTCATCTACAATTTCAGTAGAGTAAAGCTGGAAAGCTCCTGAAGTAGCTGTGCTCTTACTTGTGCAGGTCTATAATAGTAAAGAAATAAAAACACACTCAAACACATGATTTTCCAAAGAACGTTCTTTTCAGAGCTTACTGGCTTAGAAGTTCTTCCAAAATCTGGCCTGATATCAGTCCCATTAGTTCCTGTTGCAAAGGACATTTTAAGCATTGACCTGACAGGGCACATTCACATTATTTCAGTCAGTTTTTAAGATCCATCTTACAAGTGTGGAACTAGCAATGTATCCCAAGTAAAGCCAATTTGAAAAACAGTAGGAAACTAAGCATCTAATTTCATAACTTATGCCTATAGCACTAAGTCTGTGTTTCTCTAGCTCAGTTCTGGAAAAGCTTGGCTAATTCCAGCAAAGGGCATCTCATTCAAAGGTGGTTTTAAATGTTTCATAACAGGCTTTTTTTGTTTGTTTGTTTGTGTCAGTCTGTGGGAGCAAGCTCATTATCTGAGTCCTTCAGAATATACTACATTCTTATTTGGGAACATTAATTTGATGTTATGGGTCATTTTAACTGTAAATAATTTTCCCTTTTATCTCTTGATTTGGCATGAACATTTCAGCCATTAGTTGTTCTCCGTGCGAGTACACATGGCTTTGCTGCTTCTTAGATCTTTTCCTTTGTGTCCTTTGATTCATAGCAGTTAAACATTAAGAAAGGGGTAAAAACACTTTAAAAATTGACCTTTGATATATTCACCCTTCCTTGTCCCTTTTCCCACCCCACCTGAAGAGCATAACTCATTGGTATCATGAGCAGTCTTATCTTCTGTTGGACCAATATGCATGAATTCCTATGCATTAATATTTTGAGCATATTAAAATAGTTTTGATTGCAGGTATGGGATGGCACAAAATGCCCCTACCCAACATGGAAGGTACCTGTGGAAGCAAAAGAACTGGAAGGTGACAAAGTTCTTCTTCATCAACTGCGAAGTCTAACAGTGGACGTTTTAGTCTACGACAACCATGTACAGCTGGCAAAATCACTGAAGGTAATGCACAGTTCATTGTTTCCGATTCTCAATTTGTGGTCTATTTTCTTCCTAGAACTCACTTAAGAGAATGAATCCATGCAGTTCTGCTCTTAATTTGTCTCAAATGTTGCTCTTTATTGTTCACTGTATTTCTCATACCTTTCATTTGAATACAGAACTCCTTCGACATGTGTAAAACAGCCTCATTACCCTAAAATTGCCCTGAAATAAGTTCTTCCAATTAAGCAGTTCTCTTCAGACATTGTAATATCATATGTACTCTGTATGTAGTGCATTCTGAAGATGAATTCTGTGGTTCAGAATTAATTATAAATGATATAAAGAAGGGTTGAACTTACAGTTCCATTAAGGGCCTGTAATTCTGAATAAAAGATTTTGTCTGTTCTATAAACTTCTGCAATTTGCAGTGCTGTCTTCATTTAGTGGGTCAGTAATGTTGATTATGTTTGGGTAGAGAAAACAACATAGTTAAGCATTTGATCTTCAGCAATACTGCCATCTTGCTTCTAAATACAGGAAATTAGCCAAAAAACACATCTTTAATTGTATGCCTTGTCTTCTGCACCCAAGCATAGTTTTTAAGATAGTGTTTGCCATAAAAAAATAAAGTAAATGGTAGACATTTCTTAGGCTGGACTTACCAGCGGACGTGAAATCAATCTGATTTATAAAGCCCAGTCATAAGTAAATGACAGAGCAAAGTAACTTGCCTTTGTGTAAAAATTCATAACAAAAATTTATAGAGGTAATTCATTACCTACAGAGCATCTTCCAGAGTTTCTTTTGGTAACTGTTTTCATTTACTTAATATATAAATGCTGATTTTTCAGTGAAGCAAAAGATGTTAATTATGTTTTACAAAAGAGATAATTTAAAAGTTTATGATTGGAGGCAGTCTGAGCTGCAGTTACCATGCCATGGGTGAGTTTATGATTTTGAGGAATATGGGCCTGGCGAAGATCTGAGTCAGGACACTGAACTTAAGGAGAGTGATTTAGTGACTGTTGAAGGAATTATTGAATGGGATCCTCTGTAAAACTGTCCGTAGGGATATAGGAACAGAACAGAGCTGGCAGCTCTTCAACAACACCTTTCTGAGAGCACAGGAGTTCTCCATCCCCCAGTGTGAGAAATCAAGCAGTCTAGGTAGGAAATGACTGAGCAGGGGCCTGAGATTAGAAGGAAAAGTACAGACAGCAGAATTAGGGACGTGTGGCCTGGAGAGAATACAGGGATGCAATCTGGACATGCAAAGCCAAGCTTTCCAGATCCAGGAAAATTTTCAAGAGAAATAAGGGGTTCTATAGGTAACACTGATCCAAAAAGACAGGAAAAGGAGAGTGTATTCCTCCACTGTGTCCTTGTGGGGTCTCACCTGGAGTACTGTATCTAGGCTTGGGGCTCCCTATGCAGGAACATTATGGAGCTGTTGGAGCAGGTCTGGAAGAGGGCTGGAGTGGTGATCAGGGGGCTGGAGTGTCTCTCCTATGAAGACAGACTGAGGAGCTGGGCTTGCTTAACTTAGAGAAGGCTGTGGGGTCACCTCATTGTAACCTTTCAGTACTTGAAAGCTTATAAACAGGAGGGAAACCAACTTTTTACACATGACAGGACAAGGAGGAACGGTTTTCAGCTAAAAGAGAGGCACTGGCACAGGCTGCCCAGAAAAGCTGTGGGTGCCCCATCTCTGGAGGTGTTCGTGGTCAGGTTGGATGGGACATTGAGCAGCCTTGATCTAATGGGTGGCAACTCTGCTCACAGCAGGGGGGGTTGGAGCCTGATGATCCTTAAGGTCTCTTCCAACCTAAATCATTCCATGAAAATGAAGGAGGAAAATGATAATTTTTAGTTTTATACATTTAATTCACATTTAATGAATGTTGTGTATATTTGGGAATTTCTATTGATTATGTGCTACATGGGAGTTCTTCATCAATTAATTTTCTTTTCAGTCTTATGTGTTGTTTCTTACTTAACTGTGAAGTATCTGTGCTTTTGGATATTGCGTAGTGTAGCTGTAGCCCTAATGTGAAAGGAAACCTATTCAGGAACCTGACTTGACCTACCGAGAAGCACAGTCTCTGTTTTTCTCTACCATTGTGGTACTTTACTTGTGGTAAATTATAGAGGTTAAATGATATTCCAGTTTTGTGAGTTTTTTTTGTTTGTTTC
Source organism: Cyrtonyx montezumae (assembly GCF_038088225.1). Taxonomy (NCBI): domain Eukaryota; kingdom Metazoa; phylum Chordata; class Aves; order Galliformes; family Odontophoridae; genus Cyrtonyx; species Cyrtonyx montezumae. Next base: position 140,704,780 of record NW_027072034.1, on the reverse strand, counting down.
CACTTTTTAGTGGATTGTCCTAGTAGGATTATTGAAGAAAAAAAAATAATACCCTAGTGATTGCACTTGAGAAAGATTTACTGAGTTCAGGTTACAATTTACGCAGTTAATTTTATTTCACAGAAAAGATCTAAAGATGAATTGCTGAGATGCCTCAGAAAATTAAATTTAATAAAAGGGTTTTTTTAAATACTAGTGAAAATAATATAATGTTGTAAGAAAGTATAACTAAAGTACTCTTAATTAACCTGTATAATATTTTATTTCATCCAGAGTCTTGTTATGCAAAGATCTTAAAATCATTTTTGTACGCTATTGGTGGAAATTTACTATATTCACATCCACCTTCTGAGTGTGACCACGAGAATAATTGGATAGAAACTGCATACTAAGTTTTACCAGTTTATTGTTTCAGAAACAATAAAAGTGCTCTGTTTTTGAGCCATCTCTTCTGCATTTGAATGTAACTTAGAATTGCCTTTTTATTGCGTACTGTTGAGGAGCTGTTAGGTTACACTCCCATGTTGTACCATTTGCAGTGACAGTTGCACCTCTGAAATGAAGTTTTATGTAGGAACAATACACTTTATGTAGTTTTCCAGTCTGCAGAAGGGCAGAAAAAAACCACAATCAATCTGAATTATTTGTTCCTACATTAAAATTGTATGTGTAAGTTGCATGCTCAGACAAGAACGCTGTAAATAACCAGTGTACAGTGTAGAGAAACTGGTTTATATCTTAAGTCAATTGACAGTAAATCCTAGAGCACAGTGTCAGAAAGCGATCATTTGTTAAAGTCTCTTTAAAGGTATGCTAAAGTTGGTACTGTAAGTGGACTTTCTGTCACCTGCTGCTGGCCTCCCTTCACGCTAATAGAAGTTGTGACTTCAGCATTTGCTGCCCTAGCAAAACAGAGTTTTCAGAAATCTCATCTCTCTGAAGTAGATTATTTCCTGGGACGGAAAGACATAAATAGAGCTACAGCCAAGCAGAGATAATGGTGTTCACTGCTTTTTCCATAATTTCTCCTGCGCACCTTGGGTGCATGTGTCTTTCCCATTTTTCTAGGAACCCCAGCCTGCAGCTAGCTTTGCAGAGTACCCTTTCTCCCTGTAGATCTTACTTTGTTCTGTCTTTTTTATTCCTGCATTTCCAGAGGTTCTCAGGATTCATGCAAACTTTACCATACTACTCAAAAATCAGATCTGTGATACGCATTTCTCCATTGGTGGTATTGGCTAGATACTAGATACCTAGTGGGTGGCAACCCTGCCCATGGCAGCTGAGTTGGAACTACCTGATCTAAGGTCCCTTCAACCCAAACCATTCTGTGATTCTGTGGTACTGTCACAACGAACATCAGAGATCCATCAGTGCACAGCAATCTGGACGTCCACAGCTGATAAGAGATTTCCTTCATGTACAATCATTCAGTAGTATATAGTACTTAGCATTCCTCTCATGGGTTACTATTGCCAATTTTGTTTTACTATATATTTTCTAGTTAGCATAATAAAAATGGGCATGCCTAAAGCTTCTGATCTTCAGAGTTTCATAATGTTATTTGATGTTCTGTATGTTCAGATGCAGTGTGAATATTTTCTGCTGCTCTTCCAGCTGTATAGAATCTCAAGTCTTTTTTGATGATGCTTTGGACTAAAAAGTTTAACTTGCTTTTCTAGTGAGTGAGTCACATTTCTAACCTGTGACTTAAAGGTGCTTAGCTGTGATATCTAGCTTCATATTTTTCAGGCCTGGGTGGCATTCCTTTGACTTGTCTGAGGTATTTTCTTTACCCTCTGTCTTTGTACTTGAAAATAACAAAAAAAAAAAAAACAACCCATATTCTCCAGAAATTTCACAGTCCTTTTCATGGATTTAAGTTGGTTGTTTTTATTTCTTGGATATGAAGGACCACACCCAATTACTTTGTTCTTCCTTTTCAATGCAAGAAGCTGTGTACAATTATTAAAATTGAACTGCTGATAGGTTAAAATGGTCACAAAGAAATCATTTTTAATATCTGCCATAAAAGTTAGCACAGTTAATTTAAGTGACTCCTGTGCATAAAGACAAAATCTGGACCTAGACACTTGTGACAAAACATTAACATTTATCTGCCATGGCAAATCCCTTTCCAGAATTCACCAGTGCTAAATGTCAGTGAAACCCTTTGTTTTTGAAGAAATTTTGAGAATTTGCTATGCTAAAAAGATTTTTTTTCAAGTTTAGTAATTACAGGAAACTGTGCATGGGACTTATTTTTTTAATTTTCTTTAGCTTTGATATCCATTTTTAAAGTAGTCATATTTGAATTGTCCTGCAAATAAGGTATCACTACTGCTGTGTTTTATGTTGGTGCCAGATTTTTTTCTTACTGTTTTAATTTCATTTGAAATAGATTTTCTATGAAGTAGGCAGATAGTTCATAAATAGAACTGCTCTCAAGTCAAATAATTTGAGTTCCTTTTGTACTAGATTTTAGTGATGTCTCTGTAAATCATGGATTTTGCTTTAATTTAGATTATAATTTGGTCTCAGACAAGTACACAGTGCATACTTGATCTGCAGGCGTTCAGTAAACAACAGAAATGCAGTGTTGTTTGAGCTCTAATACTCAGCAGTTTCTCACTGCTGTCAAGAGTAAGCAATGCTGCCCCCCGATGGAACTTATGGAAATCACAGGTCTGTTTTGCACAGTCAGATCTGTTGTGTTTGCATTTATACCTTCCTGACTTTTTCAGTATTTGATGATGCTGATTATAATGTATCTTTGTAATACAGTTGTGAGTGATATTAAATATATATAACAATTACAGTGCTATCAGAAGTGATTTAATAACATGTGTATGGAGAAAGTGATATTTCTGTAGCGATCACGCATCTTGGGGACGTTAAATGTTACACTAAAACATTACTTTTTGAATTAATTGCAGCATGCCATTTTAGAAGGCAATCCCAGCATTTTATGTTTTTGATTTCTTGTCTCTCCTTAACCACAAGTAATGTTTTAGGTTTGTGCATGTAATTACCAATATTAAATACTTATTTTTTTCATAAGACGCTTCTGAAAGAAAAAGATCTTCAATTATAACAGCTTTTTTTCTGCTTGTATATATATATATATATATATATATATATATATATATATATATATATATATGTATGTCACTCCAAAAGTACTGCCTCCTATTTATTTGCATGAAAACTACAAAGGATACAGAGTGCACAATAACGCTGTTTTGATAGAGCTGGTACTTAGCTTCAAAACACTATTTTTCAACGTAGCTACCACCAGTAGCTGTGCATTTTCACCAGTGGTGATCATGAGCCTGCATACCATGCTCATAAACTCTGCACCAGCAGAGGTGACCCACTGTCACCACTGCTGAAATTCACCATCCACCCCTCACTGTGCTCACATCCACTCTTTGGTCTCTGTAAGTACTCAGCAAGCATCAATGGATGGCATTGTGTGCAGTTTCTTCCACATGGAGGAATTCAGTAACACACCTTTGCTTCACACATACTTCCATGTCAGACATTATTTATCAGACTGTCTCTCTGCTGCATCAGTCACATAGCAACAAAACGTATCTGAATATTAGCAGGAAGGTTTGTCCTCTGCTGCCATAGCACTACTATCTGCCTCTGATGTCGTGAGCCAATATAATAAAATAGGAGGCATTATTTTTTAAGAAGCCCTTAGATTGCTTTTTGAAATAAAAAATACCTGACATAGGGTTATTTTGTAAGCAGAACTGTTAGGACCAGAGGTTCTTTATCCAAAAGCATTTGTCATAGTCATTGTTTTAGTTTTATGTTGTCTGTCCCTTACATTTTTGTTTATTCAACTTCCTTAAATGAAATTCAGCGTCTTAAGAAAATAAAAACCACTCCCAGCAAGTCTCCTAACCACCACCTAAATGTTGAACTTGTGTTGATATCAGCAGGCCTTCTTGCGTGCATGGTTTTATCTGTTTGAGACTAACAATAAAAAGGAAAGGGGGACTTAAACAATGCAGGGAATTTTTCTGGCATATTGCCTAAGTTGTTGTACATTGCTGTATTGATACAACTTTAAGGAGTGTTTCTGTTTTGGGATGAATTAAAAATGACGTAAATGATATTCAGTAGCATCACTGAGTCATCCTCAAAAGCCCTTTTGTTATTAGAACATAATGCTAGATATGGATTCAGTTGCTGCAAAATGCTTTCAATTCAGTTATGTCTTCAAATGTCCACTGCTGTTTTTCCTGTATAAAGCTTGTATGTGTAAGTTTCTAGACTGAGGTTAGAGTAGACATGTAGTTCTGTGTAATGTAGTAGGGAGGAGAACTGAAAAGTGAATTATTTCATAAGATAAGAAGAAAAAAACTACTTTGGTGTGGTGTTTTTAAGCATCTATTTAGAGGAAATATTTGATAAAAGGTCAGTGATGTGATGTTATGCTGCATGCTTTATTATGTGACCATAAGCTTTTTTGTTCTGTTGAGTGGGAGACAACATGAGCACATCATTTCTAGCCTGTTAGTGGAACTCTGATGATGAACCAGTCCCATCACCAGTAATTTAAGTGCTGTGAAAATACAAAGAATGAGTTGTGCGAAATGAGCATGATGCTTTGAGTGAACAAAATGAGCAGCTCCTTACTACTTAATTAAAACTCCATGCTAAAGCAAGGTGCACTTTTTAGATCTCAAGTGCCTGAATTTCAAAATATGCTGCCTTATTCATATGTAATTATTGTTTAAACAAGCAGTTTGATACCAACAGTATGTAATCATAGGCTGTTCTGTGATATGAAGGAGGATTCCAGAATCAAGATACTTCCTTATCTGATTTTATCCATCCACATGTATGTCTACGTGTAGTCTTTAAGACCTGGCCAATCTAGTCTAATAAGCACACTTCTTTAGTTTCTGCAGGTTAAAGTTACTCTGTCACTGGCTGTTAGTGTATCTAAAGTGAGAGCTGAAGCTGAAATAAGACTTAACAGGCTGGCTGCTGTAATATTAATGCTAATGGAAGTCAATTTAAAATAATTGATCATTTATATAGTGCTATTTAGAAGATACTTTCAGGGAATATAAATCCAGATTGTTGAATGTAACTTGCCATCTATTGGCTGAATCTTAGGTTACGCTTTAAAAAATTTATTTGGATGCTAGAAAATTTATTTCAAAGGCCTTGATACCACATCCAGGGGTAAATTAGCAATATAGTTTGATCTCTCAATTATCTACCTCTAGAACATTGGTTGGAGATTTTTGGGGGGGAGTTGGTGGTGGGAGGGATAAAGGGAGTGAAATTTTGAAATAAAAGCAAAGTTCCAATGTTGCATTCAGTGGTCATTCCTTAATTTCTTTCTGAACAGGTGCAAGTTAGCCTTAGTCCCCTTGTGTAACTTGATAAAACTCTTTCAGAGGGCACACAGTGACTAAGCGAAACAGGAAGCATACACTTCATGTACCTGAGGAGTACATCTGAGAGAGTTTGGAACAGTGTCATAATTGCTGAATTTCTATCATATCATTTTGTTCTGACATCAAAAAATGTTACCTGTAGTGTAAAAGTGAGATACGGTTGATAAATCTGTGTAACCAAATGTGTACGTATACCTAAGCAGTATGCCATGCATGATGATGGACACTAGGTAAATTGCTGACTGTTCATCATACCTGGGAAAATTGAAGCACATCTGTCCTTTGAAGGTTGAATAGTGAGTACAGGAGACAAATCATGCTGTTAGAAAAGGAATACATCCTCCTGTCATCTGTCTTAAGATTGTTTGAGAATCAGATAAGAGGACTTAACACTGGTTCTGAATGCAACCTTTGCTACCATTAATATTATCTGATAAAGCAAAATACACAGGTCATCTTGACAGTTTTTGGAGTCTCCATCTTTAAAAGTATTCAAAATCCAGTTGGATGGGGCCCCATGTGACCTGCTCAAGTTAACTCTGCTTTGAGCAGTGAGGTTGGTCAGGACAGTGTCCAGAGATCCCTATCGACCTCAGCTATTCTGTGATTCAGAAACAGAGAGAGCTTTAATGAATTTTTAAAGTAGCTAACTTTGTGTTATCAAATCTTTGTTTTCCGTTTTAGATTGGAAGTTTTCTGAGAATTTACAGTATTCATACAAAACAAGCAAGTGCTAAAAATGAAGATGCATCATCACACATAGAATTTCATCTTCATGGTGGCACTTGTTATGGTCGAGGAATTGGAATCTTACCAGAAAATAACCCAGATGTTGAGGAACTAAAAACGTAAGTTCTATATATTTTTTCCTTGATGATTCTGGAAAACAGAATTATGACTGTGCAGTTCAGAATTATGAATGGTTGTAAGAACTGGAAACTCTGGAACAGAATATGCCTTTAGCACTGTTAAGATGAAGAGCAGGTATTTGGGAGGATAAGTAAATGAAAGCTAATTTTTAAGATTTTGTAGTGCTATAATAATAAATCCAGGGCACAATAGTACACTGTTTCATAGTGACAATTTTTAGAAGATAAAAGCTGTGGTCAGATAAATAATTTAAGAACATTTTGAGCGTGTGCATTATTGAGGTGAATTGAGACATAAAGAAAATCTAAGTAACTGACATCCAGGAGGGAGACTGTTGCTTAATTTGGCTGTTGTATTTTTTTTTTTATTTATTTTTTGTCTCTGCTGAAGAATTTGTAAGGACATTTTACCTGTGTGTTGGTAATTCACAGGTTTCATATATGTGTAGTTTCGTATCTATATCTGTGTATGGAAGTCTTCACTAGACTATGAAAATGCATTGCCATTTATTTTTAGATTCTTAGAGTGTGTTGAACTGACAGACAGTCAGAATGTGGAAAGCATGTCTTCGTTGGAATTAGGAGACACTTTTGACAATGATACAGGTAAAAGTAATTAAAAATTCACTTGCTCTTTCTTCTTACTTATGTATATATTGGAATAAAATAGACAAGATATGCATTTAATCAAAATAAGTGTGTGATGTTACTTTGACAAAGCTTAGAGGATTCTTTGGGATTATTAAACTGGACACTGACATTGCTGTATCCATCTCGCAGCAGAAGCCTTTCACATATAGCAAAATATACTTTCCTGAGAGGGAGTGTATAAATTATTAAACACAAGCAGTGTCCTTAAATGTACTGTACCAGCTCGAAAAGTGGAGTGTCATAACTTCCTTACTCTAAAGGAGTATTCCTCAGAGACAGATGCTGAAAGCACCACTAAACAGCTGCTAGCAGTTGAGGATCCTTTCTAAAGCCATCGGATGAAAAAGTAGTGTTAAGGGCAGAGTTTCAAGGTGAAACACCATGAAAGAGTAATATCACAGGGACAGTTCTCAAGATTCAATCTTACCTTTTAAATGATATTTTTGTTGTAAAATAACTAAACATTAATTAAACTTGAAGGCTAGTTGGATATTGTCTGTGTTTTTACTTCTAGCTTTTAAAATCCTGCATTACTTAGCCATCAGTAAAATATTTAGAGATGTCTGCAGATTTGCTGCTCTGTATATTTGTATAGTAGAGGCTGTTCAAAGAAGGAACTAGGCAATCCTTTTTTGTTTTTTTTTGAGTAATATTTATATTTTTGTCCAGAAAGATTGCAGAGGTATAAGTACAATTTCTGTTAGCAGTTACTCACTGTATACAGTCCAAAAATGTTTATTTTGATGGATGTTGCTATTTAATATGTGCACTAGTTTTTCCCTGAATATAACAGCTCTTACCATCTAATATTTGTTTCCTGAATGCTTTGTTTTTTTAATATATGATTTCCATATGTTATTTAGGATTGCCATTCTCCTTTGTTTAGCTTTTTGTTTTGTGTTTGTATCTATCTGTTCTTGTGTCTACATGATAAAGAGGTAAAGGAAGAAAATAATTTCTTTTTTATTTCAGATCTTGAATCACCATTACAGAGATGTCAGCAGTTATCTGCTACAGGTAGGAACAGTTTTTTGTCAAAGTGAATTTTATTTTCGCTAAAAAAAAATGACTTAAGACATCATCTCAAAGGTTGAAGTAATGTCCATTACTTAATACAGTAAGAACTATTATGAGATTAGAATCTTAAAAGTTTATGAATTGTTTTTATTTATGAAGGAATAAAGCATATTTTTATTTTTTCTTTACATTTGGTTCTTTCTGTAAGTTGAATTTCTACACCCTGAAGTACACCATGATCCCACAGCTTGTTATAGTTTTACTTGAAGGCTGCAGTAGCATGTTGTGTTAATAAAACTGAGGCTCTAGCTGAGGAGAAAGAAGCAGGGAATTAAGGGAAAATGCTTACCCATGCTGATGATTCCCCATGTTCCAAAAATTGTGTTATTTAATAGGTATGTATATTTTTTTTGTTATTTTGCAGTATTGACAGATCATCAGGATATGAGTAACACAGTACTGAAAACTGTTCTGAACAGCAGAGCTCCTCAACAGTATCGCATTAGAGCAAAGCTGAGATCTTTTAAACCCCAGAAGCTTTATCAGTCTGTGAAACTTCATTGTTCCAAGTGCAATACTTTGTAAGTGTAGTAAAAGTAATTTAGAAATTGTTCTATATGTTTTAGGTTGTATTTTCAGTGAATTTTCATCCTCTTTGTGTAAAACAATCTGTGTTTAAATGTATTTCATGCCAAGCAAAGATTTGAAACATACTGGTAATAGGAAATTTTGAAATAGTCAGGTGAGGTGCTTTTGCATTTTTTGTACTGCATTAAGTACTTGTATCTGTCACACAGTTTTAAAATAAGATATGCAAAAAGGTGTGATAGTCTCCAAATTGTGGTCTGCATTAATGAATAAAATATCTTTGAGTAAGTGAATCTTCCAGAGAAGATATCTTATCCTGGTCCAGAAATATGAGAACAATACCATTCACTTTAGCTTTTTTGTCTTTTTTCTGACTTGAATCAGTTCACTTTACCCATTTTATTGGGTGATGTGGTTTCTCATTGCTACAAATTTCTTAAATAATCTCGCCTAAAAGTTTCTGTTAACAATGAGGGATATTTGTTTGACGTAGCCTAATTTTGATTAAAACATTGAATAATATGCTTTTTGGTGTTATGCATGATCACCTGAATCACTTTTTTTGTTTGGCTTAGCTTCGCGTGAGCCTTAAGGAAACAGTTTTATAGCTACTGCTGTAAACTATTTTCTTCTTCAGGTGACAACATTTTAGCATTCTCCTATCCATTTGGAATTTTTTGTGTAATCAGGTTTTATTAGATGGAAATTACTGAGATGATAAAATGTCCCTGCTGGCTTTCTCTTAGTGCTCTGGGTGCAAAGTACCATGTTTGCTGCTTTAACAGTATTTCTCCTTGTCAGATGTTATTGCATTATCTTGGTTGCTAATGTGAAAAGTGCTTCAACATCTTCACAGCATGCAAGTACCTGATCTTTATTAGCAAGTATAAAAAGGAAACAGTTAACCATTGCTCCACCATTTCTGTCGCTTTTTGGTTGTATTTGCCAACTCTGTATAAGCCTATAGAATTGACAGGAATTTGTTCCTCATGAACTATGTACTTATCTTGCAATTTTCCTTGACTCTTTATGTATTCTTGACTCACATTCTCCATTTGAATTTCCACTCCTACAAATTACTGCCTTCTCTTTGCCACAGAATTAGGACAGACTTCAAACCAAGACTTCACATACCGTATTTCTTGTTCATACTACCATCCTGCTGCAATAATTGGACTGCTTGCAATTATTTTCCAGAAATTTAGTTTCTCTTTCTCAACTCTATCCATTAGGTGAAAATATGCAAGAATATGTAAGTTAACAGGTCAGGGAAGAAAATATGATTTAGGCTCATGTCTCTTCCCTCTTACGTGTTCTGCTGTGGCAAAGAATGTGTTTGCCTGTTTTAGTATACTTAACATATGTAGCAGGAGCTTGGCTGAACAAAATTTAATGAGAGTTTGAACCTTTAACGTTTTATGCAGTAAGGTGCATACAACTATTGAAAAGTCCTTCGGAGAGATGTATTTTTGTTTTTCAGACTTTTACTGAAGACTTCCCTCCGAATAGCAAAATGTTCACACAATCACAGAATAGTTGATACAGGAAAGGACTTTTTGAGGTCATCTGTTCCAAGCCCCTTGCTCAAGGGACCATGCAGATTATGTGCATGTGGATTTTGAGCATATCCAAGGAAGGATATTCCACAGTCTTTCTAGGCAGCCCGTTCAATTACTCAGTTACCTACACAGTAAAGTGTTTCTTGATGCTCAGACAGAATCTCCTGTGTTTCAGTTCATGCTCATCACTTCTTATCCTGTCTTTACAATTGTAAAGAGCCTGGCTCTGTCCTATTTACAACTTTTTGAGTATACATGTATGTTGTTGAGATGCCACCTGAACCTTCTCCAGGGTAAACAGGTTCAACTCATATAGGAGAGGAGAGATGCTTATAGGAGAGATGCTTCAATCCTTTAATTTTTTTTTTTTTGTCCCTTTGTTGGGCTCTCTCCAATATGTCCATGTCTCTCCTGTACTGGGGAGCTGAGAAGTACACAGAGCACTCTAGGTGTGGCTTCATCAGTGCAGAGTAGAGGGGGAGGGATCACCTCCCTCAGCCTGCAGGTGATAATTTTTCTTAATGCAGCCTGGGATACCATTAGCCTTCTTTGTGGCAAGGGCACAATGCTGACTCATGTTCAAGTTGGTGTTCAGCCAGGACCCCCTAGTCCTTTTCTGCAGAGCTGCTTTCCAGCTGGCTAGACCCCAGACTGGATCATTGTATGGAGTTGTTTTCTGAGTAAGTGCAGGACTTTGCACTTCTTGAATATCATGATGTTCCTGTTAAACCATTTTTCCAGCCTGTTAAAATCCTTTTGGGTGGCAGCATGACCCTGTGATATATCTGCCACTTTTCTGAGCCATCAGCAACTTTGCAAAGGGTGCACTGTACCCCATCATCCAGATCATTAATGAAGATGTTAACAGGACTGTAATCCATATTGACCCCTGGCATACTTTGCTAATTTCTGGCCTCTAGATAGATTTTGCACCCTTTGCACCACTTATCACCATCCTCTGGGCTTAGCTGTACAATCAGTTCTCAATTAATGACTTGTCTCTGAGGATCTTTATGCATAAGAGTATCAAAAGCCTTACCAAAGTCCAGGGAGGCAATATCTGCTGTTCTCCCTTCATCTACTAGACTGGTCATTTCATCATACAAGCCTATTGTGTTCATAAAGCATGACTTTTCCTTGGTAAATCTGTGCTGACAAGCTCTAATGATTTTGTTGTCCTTCATATGCCTGGAAATGATTTCCAGATTTAGCTGCTCAATCACCTTATGAGGAATTGAGGTGAGATTGACAACCTTTCAGTTCACTGGTTTGCCCTTTATTTATAGGAATTGCATTCCTTTCCTCTGTTACTGATAAAAATGGGACTAGTTATATTCTTATATCCACACTAATTGGATTATGACGTCTGTCTTTCATTTAATTCAAAACCAAATTCATTTATTCCTACCTGTGCAGAAAATCTACAGACTATAGAAACTAGGAGAGTTTAATGGGTATATCAGGGGTAATGACCTATTACATTAGGTACATTGTTTTCCCATTTAAAATAGTAATCCAGAAACAGAGATCGAAAGACTTCATGTGAACAGTACTGTTTTCTTGAAGTAAAAGTTGAGGTTCATCAAGACTTCTTGTTTGCTAATTTTAGTTATAGCAGAAAATTATCAAAGTTTGGGTTTCATGCACAAGAATTGCTCTACTCAGTGATGAAAGCAGATGCTCTTGGATTTGAAAGAGAAATAGTCAGTGTAAGCTTCAGCAGTTGCTGTTAGACACTCTTTTTAACTCTACTCTGAAGCTTGCTATCTACTTTCCCTCAGTGTTCTATGAAATAGCTTTTACTTTTTCTGTCATTGTCCATGCCACGGTTAAGACAGCTCAGTCAGATCTGAGGAGAAAACATTCTAATGTATTTTTTTTCTGTCTATGGCAACTGCTGTCGCTTTGCCTGTTTTTGGCAATAGTGATAAATTTTGAATTTCTCATATCTCTGTGGGTGAAACAGAATTTATGAGTGATGCCTCCTAACTTGACAGGAAAGAAACTGATGCAGTTACAGATTTTCCATTTACAGTGCATATGTGGAGTTAACTGCAGTTTTTCATTCTTTCTTCAAGCTACACGAAGTAAAATAGAATAGAATATGGATGTTCATATAACTGGATGTTATATGAGCTTACATGGTCTTTCAGTTATACTACAGTGTTATGAATTTTTGTGGGTTTTTTTAAGCCTAACTTAAATCCCTTATATTTCTTATTTGTTTTTCCATGGATTTGCGTATGTGTGAGCAGTGCTGTTTTGCTGCCTCGGCTTATAAGTGTGCTTATGTTACTTAGTGTTTGTTAAAATGGAATTGAATTGGCTTTAAATAATATAATTTGCTGTAGAACTCTGAATGCATAGACTGATACAACGACAAAGGTACTTTTCCTTTATGTACTTATAAGTTTTGTGACTACATTGTAACATTTATTTAGAGTTCTGCATTTCTTTTTAGTAGATTGTTGTTAGTATTTACTCATTAATTCTGGAAATGGTTTTAGGCAAGAAGTTCCAGATGTAGATGCCTTTGACTTCATTTTGCAAGGCTGTGCAGCTACTGCTCCAAACCCAGAATTACAGAGTATGTCCTGGTATGAGTCTGTAATGTGGACTACACAAGATGAGAAGCAAAGGAAAATAACTATTCATTTTGTAAAGCATTATGAAATGCTTCAACGTCCTGAAAATACCTTGCTTATGATAGAAGGTAAGATTAAAATGTAAATATATCACTTCTTATGACATAATGTCCACTCAGAGTTTATAAATAACCAAACAGGGTTAAGATATGCTGAAGTTGTATTCAGTATAAGTAACTATGATCATTAAGGCATTGTATAAAAAAAGGAAAGCTCAACTGGAAATTTGTTACTGTTGTGCACTCACCAGAGAAGGTAATTTGTGGATGCTGATAAGGTTGATCATTTGCTTCTGTCTGTTCCAAGCTATTCCTGAAATTAAAATGTGAATATGTTATGTTCCCTCTGTGCTTACTGATTTTTCAGCTCTGGTTGAGTTGTCTAAAAACAGTTTTTGTCCTGATATGGAAAAGGTTTGGAAGACTTCTATTGTATGGAAAAAATTTGGAAGGCTTCTGCTGCGAGGAAAAGGTTTGGAATGCCTAGAAGCCTACAATTAACTTTGTCAGCCTCTGGATGTCAGTGTTGTTTCAGACAAATAAGGCATCTTATAGCATGTTTCTGTAGTTATGGTTTTTCTTTGTTTGTTTTTAAATCAGATTTGCCTCAGGGAAGAGAAATAGCCACTGATCTTTAGACAAAGCAATTTGGCAGTACAAATAAGGAATGTTTTGAGTAGAAGAACAATAGATGTATGCATATAGTACCATTCTGATCCCAGAATAAAGTCCTTAATTGTTCTCAAGTATAGAAATGAGTAAGTAAATGTGAGTCAGGGGGTCCTTTACACAAGGGTTAAAAATAAATGTACTTTTATTTCCTGCTGCTTTATGTTTGTCTAGTTCGTATGGAAGATTTACATCTCTGACATGTATGAAACTGGCATTTTTTCTGTATGTAATACAGCCTTATCTTTATGAAAACAAAATAGCGGAATAATACAACGTGGTCTTTTTCAGATATTAAAATGCCAGTAGCCAAGTATCTCTGTAAATTTAAGTACTTCATGTTAGAGCTTAATGAGTGTTAGGACTCTTTTTTTTTTTTTTTTCCAAACACAGTGATTATGAACTTCTTCCAAGCCACATGTTTTAATTTTTGAAGTTTTTGGAGGTTAAGATTTTGAAGTCTCCCTAGAAATCTTCTTGACACTTTTCTGGATACTGACCATGCTTAAAGGATAAATACATGGTCATTTTCTGAGCAGATATAACCAAGATTCTGTGTGTTTTTTAAACACAAGCAAATTGATCTTGTCCAACACAAGACTATTCCTACCCATAACCTTTATGTTGGAGCAAGAACTTCTCACCTAGAGCTTGGCACTTATTTGACTGGAATTGAGGAAACAATTGGATAGTGGACAGAATTTTTAGGTAGGCCTCTAAAGGGAGTGAGGGAAATCAATTACCACTGCTGCAGATTAATTGAAGAGTGAAATGTTCCAGTTAACAGTTTAACATTCCTTGCATATTCTCAGTATTTTTACATGAAATCAGTGTGATTCAAATCACTGTTAACTGTTTAATTACCATAAATATTTTACAACTTGGTGCCATAATTGCTTGTCATAAAGTCTTGATTATATTTAGTGATAAACATTAGTTGTAGAAAATATTTGTTAGCTCACTTTTTTATTATGTTGTTAAATAACTGATTAAATTGAATTAGAGAATCATAGAATGGTTTGGGTTGGAAGGGACCGTTGAGGTCATCTTCATCTAGATATTCTAGTTCATCTAGATCATCTAGTTAGTTGTATATTTTTATTGAGTGAAGTAGTATTTCCAAATAAATTAGGAGGAGCTATTGACTTTAGGGCTAGGAAGGCCTTCAAGAGAGATTTTTACAGACTAGAGGGCTGAGCAGTCATTGGGTAAAATTTAATGAGCACGTGCCTGATTCTACACCTGGTATGGGGCAGCCGTAGATCCATGTACAAACTCAGTGGCTGCAGCTCTTCACAGGGAGCCCTCTGACATCGGCAGGGCCCGAGGGGATGGCATGGAGCTATGTCAGCAGAGGGTCAAGGGAATGTTAGGAAAAGGTTCATTGCCAGAGAGTGGTTGGAAGCAGGACAATCAGGTGTTGGACTGAGTGATTTTTGTTGGTCCTTTCCTTTGGAATATTCTTGTCTGTATATTAATACATTTACCACATTTCCACTTGATGAGTAAAGATTTCATAATCCGTTCCACAGTCCATACTGCTGAGATTGAAGAAAGGATATCCCAGGATTTATAACTTTGAAATAACCTCTTTCTGTCACCAGGATTCAAAAAATCTCAGAGCGTCAGTCATAATATATTTACATTTCTGCTGTTACTAACCTGGCCCCAAGTTAGTAGCACTCAAATTCATATCATGTACTACTTCTGCATTTCTGGCCTCGTGGCATTTGTGATGTAGTTGAATAGGTGCTTCTTCATAAACTGGTGTTTTAAAATTAGTAGATTTTTGACCATTAGAAGCAGCTACAAAGTATAACTTGCATTGCCTTTTTTGTTTGTTTGTTTGTTTGAGAAAATTCCTGGTAAAATCATAGTAGAAGTGATATGGAAATGATTCCAATTAGATAAAACTTCATTGTTCCAATGGTTAAAAAAACGATTTCTGTGCAGAAATATTGTGTATGTCACATGAGCCCTTATGTCTCCAATAAGGATTTGATAAAGTAGATTCAGATAAATGCTTGTCATATATTGTTTTGACCCACCCTGTCCATCTTTGATTCTTCATTGAACTTGTTGTGTTATGGAGAAGATAATGAATCTTTTCTTTTTGTCAGTTTTCTATTATATGTCTCAGTTTTTTTAGTGGAGGTCCTCAAAAGAACATCTAATCAGCCAAGAAATTCAAGTTCTTCTATTTAGTTTTTATTACGGTTTAAGAAAACACTTTCCATTTTTAATAGGTGGAACCTTAAAAGAGATCTGGAAGCTTACAAGAAGATTTAAATGTGTTATTCCTGTGAAATCCACGGAAGATGATCTTGAATTATTAGATCTTTCAGCTCCTTTTCTTTTACAAGGAAACGTAAAATATTATGGGTAGGTTAAAAGTATTTGTTGATAAGAATTGCAGTAATAGAGATCAGTATGTAAAACTGCTGTGCTCAAGGGATAACTTATCCAAAGAATCTTTGATACAGAATATATATCAAAGCATCCTATTGCATAAATTGCATTTGGATTTCATCTTGCTAAATAACACTAGAAATCTTGTTATCTGTAAGTGCACAGCACCCCAGCTTCAGTCTTGCCTGTAGTCTTTGGTTAAGGTAGTAACTTCAGAGACAGAAATGTGTGTATGGGTCTCTTCTGGCTGCAGAATGTCCTGATCCTCCGCTTTCTATACATTTTCTGGTCTGTCTTGGTAGACAAAAATCAAAACATAAACACATATGTTGCTTTAAAATAGTAAGCCTTGTGATGTTGGTTTTTTTTTTTTTTTTTGCATACAAATAAGAATAGAGGTCCCACAGGAAAATTTCAGTCCAAGTCTTACTGTCTGTCTAATTCCCAGTATTTGGAAAGCTTTCTTTGCTATTGCCATTTATTGTGATTCACTACAGTGCAAATTAAGTTGCTCATTTAAGTTGTGGATACTGATCTCTTCAGGAAAAGCTTAAAGTGGTGTCTGAATTCCACAGTTCACGGAGATGTGGAATCTATGTGTGGTATCTGCTCTGTCTTGCAGTTCTCTGTTCCTTTTCAGTGAGTGCAAGCTAGTACGTTTTCCCAGTACCATGCAGCAGGGATATAGTTCAGAAAACTGAGAAACTGTCACTCCGAAAGTGGTACCTCCTGTTTGTTTCCATGGCAGTGACAACAGATATGAAGAGCACAACAAACTCTATTTGATACCAGAAATTCTCAGATACAAGACTCTACTTTTCAGCATAGTCACCACCATTAGCTATACATTTTGCTGGCAACGAACAAGAGCCACACTCATAAAAATCTGCAGCAGTGAAGGTGACCCACCATCACAGCTGCTGAAAGTCACCACCAACCCCTCACTGTGCTTACATTCTCTGTTTGGTCCCCATAGAACTTTCAGCAAGCATTAGTGAATGTCAATGGGTGCAGTTTTTTCGGCGTGGAAGAATTCAATGCAACCTTCATTTCATACATTTGTGGTACTTTGTCAGATGCCATTTGTCAGACTGCCTCTCTGCTGCCATCTGTCCCCTGGCAACAAAATGTATCTGAATATTGGTGGGAAGGTACAACCTCTACAGCCATACCACCAACATCCACCTCTAATGTTGGGGGCCAACATAATAAAATATGAGGCATTGTTTTTGGAAAAACCTTTATATCAATATACTTTGTGGAAGATATTGAGTCCTCCCTCTTGGCAGAAGTTCAAGAAGAGCTCTGTGTTGCACTGATCCAGTCCTATAGGCAGTAAAAAAGACTGTGTGCAAAGCTCTTGCATATTACACATGAACCCTAATGTCTCCTACAGGGGCCTAATGAATGCAGTTAACTATTTGTCATACACTGTTCTGACCTTTCCATATATGAATGTTCAAAACTTTGAAATAAAGAGGATTAACTTCACTGAGCTTGGCTTCGTATCACTTGGAATGAATTAGGGCTATTGATTTTTATGTCATGTTTTTCTGTGTAATCCTAAAAGATAATATAAGATAGTAGTTTATTTTAACTAACTGTAGTATACTAGTGCAGAAGCTTAACTGGAAAAAATAGCTGTTCTTTCTTTTGCATTAGGAAAATGAAAAAATCTTTGAAAACGTCTACAATATTTTCCTCCACATGTAGCATTTACTATGTCACGTTGTTTAAAACTTATAATAATGTGTAAATGTCAGCAAAAAAGAAACATAATTTTAATAATGTTTGCACATAAGTAAAGCCAAATTTCTCTTCTAACCCTGTAGTGCTTTTAGAGCATGCTTCTAGTTCAGATTCATTCCAGCTTTTATATTATAAGATCTTGTCTGCCTTGCTAAACAACAAAGTGGTGATCTGTGAAATATATGCTTAGCTATGTAGAGTTGTACAGACCAAATTTATTTCTTCTCAAGAATGATTCAAAAGCAACATTAAAGGTTTAGATATGGCCTAAATCTTGTGTTTCCAGTAGAATAGTTGTTTAAGTAGTAGAAGGCTTAGGCTGCCACTGATTAAGGAAGTTTAAATTATTTCCTTCAGGGCAGAATGTCTCTGGTGTAAATGTTTCAGTATTTGGTTAGTCTCACTATTCTTGTTTTAAATGCTAGATGCAAGCAGTGTTCAACTCCAAAAACCATCAAGAATCTAAGTTCCCTAGCAGAAAAAAGAGAGCCATCGTGGGAACCAACTGAAATAGCACAAGGTCAGCTGACATGATAGGGTCCTGAAATAATTTTGTGCCTTGATTCTTAAGTGTGTATACAAAATGCCTTGGTTATCACTGAATTAAGACCAGATCTCTTTCATCTTCTATGAATTAGAGGGATAGGAGGATCCTACCAAAAGGTAGAATCTAACATTTAAGCCAAGATTAGCTGTTTATTAGTAGGATAACATACAAGGATCTTAAAATCTTCCTGCATTTTTACAGTCTCACCTGTTAAAGTGTTTCTAGGCAAGCTGCAGTGCACTCTCAAAATATGAGCCACTCTTTGACATTGAGAGCCTTTATTTTTTAACCTAAGAGTTTATAATTAAATTATTCAATGTAAGTTACCACTGAAAGAGACATTGTGTCAGCTTGGGTTGCTACAATTTATCTTGCATATTCACTGTATAAAGCAGATCCATCTTTTTTTTCAGTTTTAGGTATCGAACCACTCCAGTATGTTTTTGTTATGAAGTTCACACTGGTTGATGCAACAGGAGCACTAAATGCATACCTTTTTGATTATGTAAGTAACCCCAGGTAAAGGTAAGCTATACAGATTATGTGGATTTGAATTTTATTTCTTACTAGAATGGCAAATGTATGCATTGAAGTATTAATTCTGTTACCTACAGCATTTTATTGTGTCCATTCACAAGTGCTATAATGTTATTGATACTGCTCATCATTGAAGATACTCAGGATGCAGATTTAGTTATTTTTCAATGAAATATCAGAGTATAGAATATCAAAGCATACAGATAAAGCTGAAGCTTGTTGATAATTTTGTTTCTCCATAGACTTTTATACTTTCCTGTAGCTAAATTTTGCTTTTATTGACAGCCTAAGTGAATGAAATTCAGATTTATGCAAGTGATTTCTCAGTTCAAAATGTGATTACTTCTTTTTTTTAACTCCAGATAGAATCAAATCTAAGTTGACCATTCAGCAATTCCCTATTTTTTTGTTTCCTATGACCATGAACTAGAGGAGACCTTTTTTTCCCTCATTCTAGGTGGTAGCTATAGTTATGCAATTACGTCTTTGATTCCAGAAGCAGTTTAATTCAATTACTTTGCTAACCTTAGAATTAATCTACCTCCAATCTCCTCTGAAGCAACTTAAGACCACTGAGACACTGAAGAATACATACTTTGCCTGATACTACACACTGCACAAGTTTCCCTTCTGAAGAATGTAAAAACACAGTTAATTTAGTCTTCTTCCATGTAAGAGTTTCTATTAGTATCAAAGGTGTTTTTTTCACTTCCATATCAGACTTTTTGTAAGCTCACTCTTGTCCTTCTGTGTTGTTCTCAGCTGGCTCACATCTTCCATGAGTACCCTAGCATGAGTAATTTCAACACAGTGCTTCTATTTCTGTAATTATAATGGGGATGAATAAATTTCTTGCTTACCAATTCTTCTTTGGTACATTCCCCTCATTTCTGAGCAGAACTCAGCTTTAAAACATTTTCTCATTCTTTGTGCATTTTGTTTGGCTTGCTTAAACACAGTGTTTGTACCTATATCTAGTGAAGAGTCGTCTTTTCCTTCTGTTGTTCTTTTACCTTTTATATGGAGAAACTAAAATGCAGAAGGGAAGTGGGGAAAAACATTTTAAACCATCTCTGGATTTACAGCTCCAGAGATTTGTAGTTTGCAGTAGGCAAGAGTCTCATCACATACTGTTTAGAGCTCAGCTGCAGGAAAAAGAAACAACAGTTTCTTCTGAAGTAACAGCTGCTAGAGTCTCTGCTGGTGGTAACTTCAAGGACAAACAGTACCTTCCTAGCCTTAACTTTGGTACTTCAGCATCGCCTCAGAGGAAACTGGGCTACTTTGAAGTGCAACTTTACACTACCTTCCAGTCACACCTTTATAGGAATGTTGTCAGTTCTGTTCTCATTATTTGATTTTTGAAGAAAAACAGTGCAAAGTTGTATAGTCGGAGGAACTCAAGGGGAAGAAGTGGTTACCTGTGTCGGTTTTGCCACTGGATTATCTGCTGACTTACAATCACTTAAGCATCTCATAGAAAAATTACTCAAAGGGTAGGTTATTGAGTATTTTTATATTTTTAAAAAATGATAAATTGCCATCAAAAATTTGAGTTTACTTTGGGAAGCTATAAAGTGATTAGCCCCATGGAACACAAAATTAGGTAACAAACATGGAAATGGAAATAATAAAACAGGAGTTTTGACAGTGATGTTACATTTCATTTTTACTTTACTCTTCCACGCAGAAATGCATCCTGAAGTATCAGCCCTTTGCCATAGTTTCTAAAACCATCAGAAAAAAAAAAAAAGAAACTCGCAGGAAGAGAGTTTAATTTGTGTGAAAGCCAAGTAGTGGTGCCTTGTTGTTTTCAACTGACTTTTAGCACCTTAAAGTGTTCTCTTCGGTTGAAGGAATGTCATGGAAGGCTGGATATCCTCTCCCACTCTAAAATTGTCTGATGATGGAGATTTATGAAAAATATTTGCTAGTTATATGTACATACCCACATTGTTGTTGTGCTAGTAGTATACACTGCTTTCTGGGTGGCTGAAGTCTCTGAATACTAAGGAGTACTGAAAAAACACGTCACTAGATTTTCAAGCAGCTTACTTTCTTCCTATTTCTGAACAGTAAAAATATATTCATTAACATATGTTTCATTAACTATCCTTGCTAATGATTTCATACCCTTCTTCCAACACCTCGCTCTCTTCTGTTCTCTTCCAGGAAAAGTTTTTCCAAATTCCTGCCTCCGAAATCTTAACTAATAGTTTTCTTCAGGAAAAGATGGAGATGACCATGAATACACTTTCTCCTCCAGGAAGAAAATTAGGTCAGCTTACTGTTGTTTTAGAGGGAGATGAAAAGGGAAAGAGTCTTTTGGTCTGTTATTATACATGCAAAGTTTTAGAATTCAACTTTTGCATGGGTAAAAGTCAGAAATGCAGATATCTATGAGGGGAGTTCCAATCAATTTGTTTTGATACGTTTCTCTAATAGTAGAAGTCCCTTTGGAGAAGAAAAGAGTACTGATTCAGTAAATTGTCATCTGGAATGCAGTGGGGTGTGAATACAGTCATGCAGAGGTAGACACTAACATGTCATTTTGATTCATATGGAAGCGAACCAGAACATTCCCGTACTGAATGTCACAGCACGTTAGGGAAAACTGAAAGAGAATTCGGTGCCTGGCAAATGCAGGGAGTGAGATTCTACATTTGCATGGGCATGTTCTAATTTAAGCCATCCCTTGCTACAGGAAACTCCCATAGAGATTAAGCAGAAAGCTTGAGTCTAGATCCAGCCAGGTTTTTAAATAGTGTTTTTCTTGTGACAGAAACTAGCTGTGTCCAGAGCACATCCATGCAAGGTATCTTGTCTCTGCCACAGCTTCAGCCTCGGGAGCATGCTCCCACAAAGTACACAGGTATCAAGGACAATCACACCAAAGTCATTCTTTTAGAAAAGTGGTCGTATTGTAAAGGGTGTAGGGGATTCCCTTTGTGACCAGTTTCATCAGTCTTAGTATCATTGAGATTATTAGAAAGTCTTTATAAATGCCATAGTACTGTACAACTAGTGGTATTGAGAGGTTTTCTGGGAGACTGTCACTGAGCAGCACTTCTGATGGTGCATGAAATTTTGAGATACAAACTGGAATGCTAGTTATGAAATTTAATTTCAAATGAGTAATTAATTTTTCTTCCCTTTAAATATTTTATATGTTTAAGTATCTTAGTTATCCTGCTCTAGTTCTACTTCTCTCCTATTAAAGTTAGAAATGAGCTTTAAATTGTAATTTGGTTTTGATTTGTAGATGACTTGCCATGGTTGGAATGCTTCATCAAGTCCTATAATGTCACAGGAATGAAACATCAAGTTTATTACCAAATATTTGACACTACAGTTGCTGAAGATGTTGTATAGAAATGTGTTAATAGCAGAAATTAATCCTGTAAGAATTCAATTTTTTTTTTTTGTATCAGAGACTATGTAAGAAAAAGTCCATGTTCCATTCTTTCTAGTTCAGCCTATATGTATGACATTTTTGTTTCTGTTAAGGTGAATGGAAATCATTTTTTTTGTGTATTTACTACATTTCTGCATACAGCCTTGTGATATGAGTGCAACTGGAGAAGGCTAAGCTTCACTGGAGGCTGCTCAGCTCAGGCTGAAGGAAGCAAGCTAATACCCAGCTAGCCTTCAAAAAGGCAGCAATGGGGTTACCTTAAACTGGTGAATTTTACTCAGGAAGTACAATCAGAGTTAGGCTGCTTTGTTCATTTCTGTATTAAAATAAATGATGTCAGTAGTGATAGAGAAAAATAAGCTCTACAATAAACTTTGAAACTGTTTTCTGCAAGTATTTTGATGGTGTTATAAATCTGGCCATATGATGCTTATCACTAAAATTGGAGTCAAGTCATGAAAGTAAGATAGTTTAAAGTTGTAAAATGAATATTGAAATTCAGTAAATTGTAGTAACTTAAAATGACCCAGTTGGGGACTAGAGTTTATTACCTGGGTCTGTGTTTTCAGAGGCTCTCATATGTGGATAAATTTACTGTCAGATTATACTGCCAAGATCTGCCTTTTCTATCTTACATAATCAGATTGTATGACTAAATTTAGAGATACCAAACTAATCTAGTGATATCATGGCTTGAAAATACTGCTGGAGAAATTACTTGATGGTTTTATTTTGCATTCAGAAGTACATAGGAGAAATTCAGGACATGTTTCTCCACTGATAATGTAGAAATCACTGTCAAATCAAATGCGTCCCCATCAGAGAAAAATCTAATAATATCTACGACAGCTGTTTTTAAAGGAATTCAGAAGCAAGATACAATACTTTTAAGCAGATAATTATTTTAATAATGGATGACACTTTCTTTTCTAATCTTTTCAGAGCTTGTTATAGTGGATTTTGCAATTGGTCAATTTAAAATTTCCCCAAATGTCTTCCAATAATTTTCTGATACTCTAAAAGTTTGTAGTGAATTTATATGCCATAACCCCAGAGAATATGCACTTTATTGATCAGTGTGTAAGGGAAACCACCACTAAAGGTGATGAGTCTGTATTTCCTTTGAAGGAAAATCTGAACTTCAAAATGGAGCTAGCTGTTTACTGAAGAGCAGTACTGGGTCATGAAACATTGCCTGAATCTGTGAATAACTGCATAAGCAAAAAAATAATTATAATGTTACTGAATGTGTGTTATAAAACCTTAGGCACTGTCAGGATCCAAATGACATCAGAAGTGAAGATTTAAACTGAAGACAATCTTTTTTAGCATTTCTTGTATATAGTGCGTGAAGATATATATTGGAAGGAGATATTTTGTTGGTTTTTAAATTTTTGTTACCAACTGACACCAGTAATGGATAGTGTATGTTTTTTGTAAGTAAGTCTTTTCATTAGGTCTCGTGTATGAGATCTCTGCCTGAAAACTGACACTTCTATGCTGTTGAATATTGAAGCTATTAAAATGTTTGATAAAATCTTTTCCATAAACTGAGGTGTTCTGTATTTGACTTTCTGTTTCTAGTTCATAAGATGGTGAAAACTGCTATCAGTAGTCTTGCTTCAAATGAATGCTTATACAGTTTGTTGGATTGGAACATACTTATTTAATTCTCTTTCCAAATATAATTTGTAGAAATAATTGTAGTTAGTAATGAAAAAAATATAGATTTTTTACAATACTAAAGATCTTTGTATAGAAAAGAGTTAGTGCAGAGTCGAAAATGAACATGACTCCTGCTTCTCCCCCACCCTACCAATTACACAGGTGAGTGCACAGAAGTGGTGAAAATGCAATTAAAATAAGGATTTGTGTTTTCAGGAAAAAGCAAGCCAAAAAAAGCCAATATGTATTTGGGAATAATGTTTTCAGGAATTCTGGTATGATTGGGCTCCTGAAGTCTTTGTTTTAAGGTGGTTTAAACAATTAAAATTGGAAGTCTTTCAAAAGTCAGTTGAATATAAGCTCTTGGATGTCTAAAACCCTCTTGAAGTTTCAAAAGAAAATGTGCAGTGCATGTACAATAATAACATGCATTGCAGATACAAGAAGGCATTTCTGATGGGTGACCTACTGTTCAGTGGTGATTGAACTTTCTCATCAGCTTTAGCTGTTATGGGATCCAGAGATTTACAGACAAGACTTTGAAATGCTTTGCTTAATACTAATCCTTTGACTACTGATCAGCAGGAAGTGAGATTGAAAACACAGTGGAACTGGGGCTAACAAGCTGAGGTTCGCAACAGAAGGAAAAGAATTTGTTTTAGTAGGGATGAGTTCTTATCTCTTCATGCCACGAAGTTTTACATCACCGTGAGTTTATTCCTGTTAAAGTATGTGCAACTGTCATGAACTGGGACACAGCAACTGCAGAAAACTTTCTTCGGGGGAGGAGAAAGAGAAATCAAGCATTAGTTTCAAAAAAGCATTATTCTAAGTGTACTGAACAGTGAGAAGTAAAGATAGAAAACCAAGGAAATTCAACAGAAGATGGAGGAGAGAAGAAAGTGGCTTCAGAGGACAGCAGCAAAGTCAAGATGTAGTGATAATAGAGAGGCTTAATGAGATTGTTTTCTGCACATCCTGTTCAGGTAATTCCCTCCATTGTAAATACACAGGAGGTATTGTGGTTTGTGGAATGTCCACCTGATGAAGGATCACTAGGTCCGAGTTGCTTTAAAAATGTAGAGCATAATTATGTTATGATTAATGAGGTTTTGTTTGTTTGGCAGCAAATGTGTGGATGGGCCACAGAATTTCTGTCATCTCAGAGCAGTGCCATAACACGTGTTCCTTTTTTCTGATATGATTTTGATGATGACAGATCAGAAATGCTGCTTGAATTTTTAACTAAAAGAACAGCAAAACTGAACAATGAAATCTGCTGACCAAACAGATTTGAGTAGGGTCTTTTGCTTCCTTCTGCCCACAAATGATTCCTTAAGCAACTCAAAGTTCCTCTGAAGCAATGTCTCAGATGCCAGATATGATCAGTCCCCCACTCGGGATGTGTATTACTAGGGGGGTATTGCTTTTAATTGGGGAGGGGACTGGAGGGCTTGTGCCAGTCAGCAGTGTTAAATGCTATTATTCTGACATAATCTTGCTTTAGTGTGATACTTCATCTTGAAAAATACTTTTCTGTCACATTTCCGTGTTAAAGGTGCAAAATCCCATAGGAAGTTAGAGCAGTGATTGAGTTTGACATAAATCCACAGTTTAAAGAGAGGTCAAAGATCATACTGACATGTCACCCTTCGGACATGCTTGTATATTTACTGTTGTCTGTAAGATCTCACTGCTCATAATGCTACAGTTTTCTTAAGGAGAGATTACTGGCTTTGATTGCCTTTCCACTATATGCTGTTTTGTCAAGGTGGACAACAGAAGCAGAGCAAGTAGTGGTAAAATAAAGGAGAAAGGTGTGCAGTGATCTTCATGTAAAGGTCAGTGAATTCATTTATTAGCAGTGTGCTGCTGTTTGGGTTCTTCTTTCAGGAAAAAGCAGCAAAAACAAAAAGCATGGGAAAGGTCAGTAGCTTCACCTGAAACCTTGAAGGACAGTTAAGAATGAGGAGTGCTCATTCCAACCTGTATGCAAACAGCTAGACTACTAATTCACTAACTTGTTTGCAAATCAGTTCGATTCCTCTGGATCCATTTCCTGGAAATTGCTTCTATTTGACCTGAAAGAAGTCTGTTTGTTTTTCTATTATAAATTGAATGGGAGAAAAAAAAAAAGTCTTGCAAAAATACCACGTCCTTTACTGACTAGATACATTTATGTACTTAGCCAAATGAACAGTTCATATCAAGTCATTTTTTTTTCCATTACAAAATGATACCTTGCAAATATATCTTTTCACAGCGATCTTACCGAAGCATTGTAAAAATAGCAATAGTTTTCAAAGCTCATTTAGCTTCTCTCTAAGGCCTGGAAAAAATGGGAATGTCTTTGGCCTACTTTTCAATCTGGATAAGGAGATGGCTGATCTGATGTGATGGGGCAGGGAATTCTTAACTCATTTCTTAGTGTCTGTAGTGAAGGTACTCACAGCCTCGTTTTACGTATTGAGGTCATTGGCTAATATGTGTCAGAAAAGCATAGAGCTGTACCAGATACTGTCAAGAACACATGCAGGAGAGCAAATCAGAATTGGAAATCAATTCCAACTGAAACTGACACAAGGAAAACTAAAGCAGAGGGAAATGTGACAATGATATGTTCTTTTTGTAATTCAGTTTTTGGTAGGGAATTCTGTTCTGAAACTTAAACCAAATAAATAAAAATTCACTATGACATAAAGCTGAATGAAAATACTCAAGATTAGAGAGGTCACTAGAGACAGTATACTGAAAGTGTTTTTGAAAATTAACTTGTCTTCCTTAAATATTTCATTCTTTTGGCATTTTTCTGACAGTCGGGTTTTTTTAGGTTCCCAATGCAGCCAGCCTCATAGGTTTTCCAGTTTAGCCTATCCAACTGGAATGTCAGCTATGTGTTTTATGGGAATTGAAGTCTTAACTGTGTCAGCACAGAAGCTCCACTGCCTGGAGACTGACTGCTTTGGGATCTAAGAAGCCATCCTGATCACTTCAGGTGATAAGAAATGCCACCAGTGTTCATTAACAGCTCCTCCGTGCAGTTTTTCCTATTGTATTGATGCAGCTGGAAGGCTGTTGTACAATGATTTGATGTGCAAGCTTGCTGCCTTCCCACATCTACAGGTGCACTCTGAACAGCCTTTGAGTGCTTACCAACGGAGTAATCCAATTAGAACACTCACAGAACTCAACTGTTTTTCCTCAGATCCATTCAGGAAGGTTGAATATTAAAAAAGTGGAACAGTTGGTCATGATCTAATGAAGAACAGTTGTCAAGATCAAAATAACAGAAGTATATTAAAATCTATTTTACAATAGCTGTGTCTGCAGAGTTGCAAAACATGAATTTGAGTAACGTGTAATGCCAGGTGGTACAGAGCCTTAATTCCTCCTTTTCGATTTGTGCTTACTTTCAGGTTTTGTACTGTAATAAAACACATTTGTCCTCAGTTAAAAAAACAAAACAAAACAAAAAACCAAACAGTTTTCTTAGTTAAAAAATGATTTCTGATCTTTGCCTAGGAGTAGAGGAAAGCAGTTGCCAGTTGTCACTGTTGTTTTTTGTTTTTTTTTAGAGGGCAGTAGAGAAGTAGGAGCTTTAACAGAAGGAATCAGTGTTTATATTTTCAATAAGCCTATACAGTATGACACCGTATTTCATGGCAGGCTACAGTAGGGGGATGGGGTATATGCATTTGCAGCATTGTCGCTATAGACAAGCTCAGCAAAGTTATGATTTAGTCATACTGTCTTTACAATTACTCTCAAACAAGGAATTGAGTAGTGCCTCCAGTCTTCCACAGCAAAGGAAAGTCCTACCTGAAAGAACAAGTGCTTTATCCTCTCATCATACTATAACTGCTTTTTCAGTTAAAGAGAAAGCATCAAAACTTGCCAAGCTTTTTGTAGTTGGAGTGGTGGATCTAAAATATGCTTAAGTCATAGAGATACAGGATTGATAGCAAATGCAAAGGCGCCTCAAAACAGTACTAAGTCTTGACTGATGCTGTTGCTTAATGGAAAGGGGAGACGTGGGTGAAAATGACAGATTTAAATATCTGATTAAGAGAGTGAGATTTTCTCGGCATGAACTTCATGATGGTCCAGCCTCACTGCATTGAGGACCTGAGACTTTTTTTAGACCACATGAGGAATAAAGAAGTTTATTCAACTTTGCTGAGAGTACCAATGTCTACATCTGTCCAAACTTCTACATCTTTTTATCTGTGCTGATGCCATAGTGGAAAGACAATATAAAGCCCGTTTCTGTGTCTGGCTGTGGGGGGGTTAGCCTTGCTGGCTGGCAGATATCTACCATGGTGTCCCTGCTGCTCCTTCCTCCTCATACATTTCCCCTGCTCCGGGTTGGCTCCTTCCCACAGGTTGCAGTGCCTGCCAGAAGTCTAATCCAGCATGGGTTCTCAGCTGGCCATGGTGCTTTTGGGAAATTTCCATGGACTCCATCTTGCTGGGGAACCCAAAGCACCTCCTCCCTTTCCTTCTCTGGCCTTGATGTTCGCAGGGCTGTATCTCACACTTTTTACCTCACTTATCACTCTCTGAGGCATTTTGCTTTTTCTTAAATACACTTCTTCCAGGGTGCTGCCATGTTGGCTGTGGGGCGCAGCCATGCCCTGTCACAAGGCCATTGGAGCTGGCTGGATCCAGCTGTTATTGGCACAGGGCAGCCCCAGCCCATCCTCACAGATGCCCCTTCAGCCTCTGCCAGCACTTGGGCACGGGCACAGCACTCTGCCTAAGCTCTGTGGGCAGAGAAGCAAGCTCACAGTCACTCTATGAAGCTTATTTACTTGTCCTTAGGGTGACCAGGAGTACAACAGGCTGATGGACGTAATTTTCTTTCTGTACCTCTGGCAGTATTCAGGCTCTTAGGCTGATAAGATACTGACATCTTGCTATTGCTGGCACAGTTATTCTGATTTAAAGAGAACAGCATGAAAATTGACAGTGTAATAAATAATGTTAGAAAGCTGTTAATTCGAAAATCTTAAGTCTGTTCAGTGATGGAGCTGAGCCAGGCTGTTAATGAGAAGTATGGTTTCGGTAAACAGAATTGCATTTGGTCATGATCCATAGATGGCTTTATGTCTCAAATTGAAAGCAGAAATTATGTGGGACAGAAATTTGCAGTGTTCTACATTTTTTTCAGCTATTTGAAAAACAGTATTAAATACTTACAGGTACATTCTCTCCTGTAATATGTAAGATGCATACAAGTCAACTTGTAGTTGGCAGTAAAGGACTTGGACATTTTAATCTAGAGAAGAACTTCACACTTAAGTCCTAATTGTGCAAATAACCCATCTGGTTTGAGCAGTGCCGAACCGAAGTGATATTTTCAAAGCTAAATCAAGCCCTTAGAAATTAGACAATCTGTTGCCACTTCCACCCAGCTGTACTTCAAGTGGTGTCACTGTTATCCACTAACCCAACTACTACTAAGCAACATGTGAGTGGAAGGGCTTCAAACAACTGAGCAAGTATTGGTGGTAGTTGGACTGGATGATCTCTTCCAACCTTGGTGGTTCTATGACTCTAAATGATTGTCACATTTCTTCTCTTCGTGGTACTATAGCGGCCCCAGAGTGATATTCACTGAATGTTGTTTAGCTTATAAGTGTGTAAAGCAAGACATTAGGAATTTTTCCACAGCTTTCTCTTAACATTTATCATTATTTGCAGATATTGTGTCCTAAGTGCTTTTTGTTTAAGTAAGATCTTCATGACAAACCCCCTAGCACAAGCCTTTGACTCTTCCTTTCATTCTGTGATGAGAATCTCTTTGTCAAGTATCTGAAAGATATTTAATCTTTTCTTGTTTACCCTAATTGTTCAGGTTGTAGTAAGATGTTTTCAAAGGGAAACCCAATTTAAAGACAGGTGTTCTGGTTAAGGGAGATGACTGAAAGTTGGATCAAGCGAAAAGAGACACAAAATCCCAATTACATTTTCTGAAGTTCTTCTTCATGATCATCCAGCAAAACTACAGTATTTATTTTATCTTTTGCCATAGGCTCCTTCATTTAGCATCTATGTAAAATCCAAAGTTGCAGCCTATGCTTTGGTTCATAGGTTCATAAGGTTGGAAAGGACCTACAAGATCATCTAGTCCAACCATCCTCCTATCACCATCCCTACCAACTAAGCTACTAAATCAAATCCCTCAGCACCTCATCTAAACGCTTCTTGAACAGCGCTAGGGACGGTGCCTCAACCACCTCCCTAGGCAGGCCATTCCAGTGCCTGACCACTCTTTCAGAGAAAAAACGTAAGTTTGAAGTTTACCAATAAATTCTGATATTCAGGTGGGACAGATGAAAGAAACAAGTGGTCAGGCACTGTCCCTCAGTACCTGAAGAAATTACTAATATCTGAACTAAACACTCACTTTTATTCACTATGGTCGTAATTCAAAATTAGCTGAGAAGATCAAGTAAGTTTCAGACACAGAACAGAAAGGAACTGAAGGGGAACAAGTATTAGTTATAAAAATTGCCTTTACACAATTATTTATTTCATAATTTACTTATCAGACTAAATAGTCATGTTTTCTTGTTAGAAATGTATCTGAAGTATTTTCTATTTCATCTATGTGGATATAAAATATCTAACAAACATTACTTTTGAGATAGCCAGGACAAGGACCACAGCCCATTGTGAATCCTTTGTGCTATACTTCTCACAGACAGCTATATAGAGGTAGTTCTTATCATAGATTGTGTATGTTTATGATCAGATGAAACATATATAAAGCATACGAAAGCAAGGAATGTGAAAGAAGGATTATTAAGTTAATAATGTAATTAACAAACTTACATTGCAACTACAGATCAGCTCACCATGCTCGTATCCCCTGAAGGGGCATCATTCAGTTTCAAGTCTACAGAACAGAAGAGATTTTGGTTTCTTTTCTTAGCTTTGTTAAAGAAACATAGTCAAGGTTTCAAATACTGCTCATCTCCCACTTGAGAAAGTGAATGTGTTTTGAAAGGCACTTCTTGAAGAGTTGTTCAGCTTGTCTTCCAGAAAGCTGCCTAGGTTCTTGCACTATGACTTTGTTAGAACCTGTCATTCAGGGCTCATAGCATTATTCCTTCTTCTTGTATGGGATCAGGTGTAACAAGAATTTATACTAGTCTTGCAACTTATTATGAGCTAAATCTATTCAGATGTCAGGTAGTGTAATAGTGTTCACACTATTTAACCTCAGCACTTCACCTTCTAAAGATAAATCGCTGGCAGGTCTTTCTGCTAGTCTTCTAAAAGAGATGGGTTTGTATGTCTATTTAAATCTTGAGTGTTTACGTAATTCATTGATTCAGTTAATTGTACATTTGCACTTAAGACCAAGATCCAGATTTCTGAACATGGATAGTGTAGTGAGCCACTGTCAGAATTGGTTCAAATTCATGCAAGCAACTACTGTTTTCAAGAATTTCAGTACTTACTTGGACTATCATGAATAGTGGTTTGGTGGTCATTGCTATTTGTGATCTTCTTTAAAATCAATATGATAATATGAACACCTTTGTCTGAGACTTTAACCTGATCTCAGAGAAATGTGTTATAAACTCACCACCTGAAAAATCTTGATTCCCTTATAATCTGAAGGCAATCCTGGACCTTCTGGGATTGTAGTCTACAATATCATAGTCTTGATAGCCTTGGTATTGTGGATAATGCTGTGTGGGTATGAAAAGAAGCTAAGAACATGAATCTTTACAACTTTTTGATTGTGCTTTTTGTGCATTCTGATCAGGCAGGAATCAATTTTTGAAAGTTTACCCAGTGTATCTGGTGCTGGTCTTCATTTTCAAGCAAGTCGAAGATATTTTTATGCCAACAATCGTGGAGTTTGAGTTCAGATTGACACAGCCCTTCTTTGAATGCTAACGAATAATAGCCATCTTTATCTTTGGAAATATAGTGACATGTCTTCTTGTTGCTTCCTAAAACTCAACAGGCCTTATTATTATCCTTTCTATAATTGTGATTATTTCAAGGCAGTTACCCTACAAATAGGTTGGACAACTCACATGAATCAGATGCACTATATACGGCCCTTTCTAGATAATGAATGAAGACTTAAAACTATTGTTTTTCATTGTAATGGTTTTCTGTTTTCTTCAAAGTATTCCAGCTGATTAGACATTTGGCCTTAGCAACAGAATTTCATGTGAACACAGAGAAAAGCTTTAATTAATATGATGTTAATCTTTGTAGAGTGACAGCTACCAAACTATCATGGGAAAACAATAAAGGTTATTATACAAGTAAAGGGAAAGTAACTTTGAAGTTTATTTAATTGGCAGAAGACTCAGTTCTCACACATCACTGCTGATACCTTGAATTGTCACCATTGGATCCTAAGAATAGTTGGTGCCCTCTCTAACTTCTACAGTGAAGGCTGTTGGCATTATCGTGCAATGCATAGGTACAATTATTTCTAAAGATGCAACTTCATAAATCGTTTAAGCCCAAGGCAGTCTATACTGCCACCAAAAAGGTCAATCCTGATCATAAGCTCCCAAGCCCCCCTTCATTTTAGTTGTAAAAAGGATGCCTGATCTGGCTGATCAGCTCCCTGATGTAGCTCCAAACTAAGCTTAGCAGAGAGAGGAAAAAAGAGAGAAGGCATGGAACGATCTGAGTTGTTGTAGGGAAAAGCCATCTGTTTTAGCAGCAGCACTATTTTAAGGTCGTAAGCAATTAAGACAATTAAATCTGTAGCCAGCCAGAGGTCATTACAGGAGAAAAAATACTTTTGATTTTCTCTCCAGAGCTCCTAGAAAGAGTTCAAATTTGTCTCCTCTTCCTGCCACAAAGACTTGCCATTCACAGTGGTCTGCGTAGATTTTGGCAACATGATTTGTCATTTTAGAATGATTTGATCAACAGTAAAGTCATTAGGAGTATGACCATAAATTACTCTTATTAACTTGTCATAGCTAAGATGAGTATAGCTTTTATGTCTCGGAACTGTTATTTCAGATTTTCTCCCTGCAGACTGAAGGAACAGTTCCTGTGCTTGTTTATATTCACTTGGCTTTTGCTTACCAACTGCTTTTCTTTATTACTGATTTATTTAATAATTTATTGGGGTTGTAGCAGGAAGAATTTAAATTTTGAAGGGTAGTACACAGGAAAATATTCTTCTTGCACTGTGCTTGCTGTTTCACTGATGGACAGGCAAATAAAATTGCCTGAATCCTAACATCGGTTGATGACTTCTGTATATAGGAAAGTACAGATGAGGTGTTCCAGTTCAGACTGTTCACCACCAGTTCTGAAAACAATTGCTGTGGCCTCAAAATCCATGTGGCAAAGCCCTTGCTCAAATAGCAGCTTTGGCTGTTTTCCAGTGCACCCAGATAAATCTAACAATTAGAGGCTGGCGCAGTGCCTACCAGGTAGCCCCACATTCCCACTGGGATAGAGAAACTCACAGAAGTGCTGTTGTGGGCTGTTGAAACCAGTGCAAACAGTCGGACTACAATGTGCCAAGAGCAGGCTAAAAATGCTCAATGAAACGGAAAATGCCAATTATATTTAAACACAAATATTTTGCAGAAACTCATCCCATTCAAGCCTTTCTGCCAGGACGCAGACAATGCTAGCTGGACGGTTGCCAGTTGGCTGAAATAGTGGATGCTGAAGAGCCTCTGCTTTCAGGGTCTGTTCTCCAGGGCTGCATAACAACGGTGGAAGCCTCTGGGCCTCCAGGGCTCCCAGATTATCTGCTTCCTGTCATGGAGTCTGGAAAACAAGAGTCTTTACCAAAGGTGGGTGTCTCAGGTGTCAGCTTCCCACTCCTTAGCAGGAAGCCCCCCATGCACAGCATTTCGTGTCTTTTTAATTTTATATAGCTATTTTGGAATTTTCTGTGCATCTGAAATTTTTTTATTTGCTAATAAGAAATAGATGGTTGCTTTGAATCCAGTGGAGAGCAGGATTTTGAAAGGCCATCTAGCCCTCCTTCCCCCGTGCAGGCCCAGCTATGCCTAGGCCATTCCTACAAATGTTTGTTTTAACCAGCTATAACCGAGGTTAAGAACTAGGACAGTGAATTCCAGGAGGTCAAGTTATGCAGAATGGCAGCACTTACCACATACTCGTTGTTGTGGCAGGCTCAGCATTCACGAAGTTTCTTTATAGGTTCATAGGTTCATAAGGTTGGAAAGGACCTACAAGATCATCTAGTCCAACCATCCTCCTATCACTATCCCTACCCAACTACTAAATCAAATCCCTTAGCACCTCATCTAAACGCTTCTTGAACAGCGCTAGGGACGGTGCCTCAACCACCTCCCTAGGCAGGCCATTCCAGTGCCTGACCACTCTTTCAGAGGAAAAATGTTTCCTCAGGTCTAATCTAAATCTTCCCCGGAGGAAAAAAAAATGAGTTTTTTAGTTAACGTTTTAAGTTTGTAGAAATGCACAGCCAGGATCACCTACAGCTAATCAATATACCTTCATATTTCTGTTGGAGAACACTGGATCAGAGTCACCTCACACGTATGTGCATGAAAACTGCAAACTGCAGTATGTGCAGAAAAACTGCAAAAGTTTATAATGGAGATAATCCATGATGAATTTTATGTAAGCAATAAGTGCTAAGTAATAATTAGCTAATTAAAGAAGTCAGGAGGATGAGAGAAACAAGAAAGAAGGAAGCACATTATAAAAATTGAAGTGCTGAATAGTACTTTAGTAATCAGTGCATAGCATATTGCATGTCTTGCTTGTCCTTTATCGGGAGAATATGAAGATGGTTTCATTCACATATTCTAAAACTTGGCCTATTACAAGAAATTGTTGAGAAACAAAAGTACCCTTAATATCTCTTCCAGTCTGTCTCTAGTGAGAAGCACTAAATCACTGAACAAAGATCTTGCTTGGGGAAATTCTCTCTAACCAACAACACTGGTGATTGCCTCACATTTGAATCATTTGATGCATTCTTTGTGAGATTAAAACTGCACATTTGGAAGTCAAAATAAGAAAAATATGTTTGCTAATAACCTGCATAAACCTTGACTTCAGACAAGAGAGTGCATATTTGTTGTATAAAAAATGCCGTGCAGATTGAAGTGGATATTTTGGGAAGTGTCAAAAATGAGAAACATGAGTGCTAAAATCTTACAAAAAAAACCCACCTGTATTTACTCTAATTGTGTCAAACCTGTAGTAATAAGCACGCAGGTCATTAAACAGTTTCACTGAACTTGAGTGGCATCTGCTTCTGAATAATTAGATGGTACAGCATATTTTCATAATGAGAGAATTGAATAATTTCCCTCTTCTCTCACAGAAAGTTTATTAAGTGGTACAGCCATTAAAGTGCATATTTATTAGTGAAGCCCAGATGGCCAAATACTATAAGTGTAAAGAATAGCCGAGCAGTGTCAGGCCTTAATTAAGTAATTATAAATTAGAGGAACATCACTCAAAGCACAGAATATGAAATTACACCCTTTTTTTGCTATTATAAGTCCATAATGTTCAGTGGAGAGAAAAAATATAAAAGTATGACACTCTGTGAAAATAAATATAACCACAACAACATACAAAAATGAGTGACATACCTGTGAGGAGCTTTCACTCCTGTGTTTTGTGTGTTCTCCATGGGAAGTAGAGGTACTCAGATGTATAGGAATTAGGTGAGAAGTCTGTCATGCACTCTTAGTTATGTCCATTTTGTTCCTTCACTCTGAAAGGATGTGAGCATATAACAGTCATGCACTTCTTCCTTTTTTCTCATGACTGTGGAGTGCGAGGCTGGGTAACAAACACTCCAGATTAGACTAATTCTTTTAATATGTGCCAAATAGTGGGGGTCCAGTTTCTTGGGTGAACACAGAGCAGAGATCCAAACCCTACCAGGATCCACCTTAGCAGTTTTTCTGTCCCAAAATACCTTCTGTACAAAGAATGGAGAAAGGTGTAGTGGTTTAAACTGGAGTGGGGTTGCATTTCCTGATGGATATTGCTCAGGCTATAGAATAGGCTTCTTTGGGCAAAGTTAGTGGAAGAGACAACTAGAGACCAGGTTTATTAACAGGGGATGATGACAACATTAAGCCCTTTATGTATAAGGTTTTATGTATATGGATTTATAGCAAAACTTCTGCAGCTTAAATAACAAACATGAATTTTGTTGGATTTTTGATGTTCCTCTGTAATTTCATCTCTCAAAAGAAGAATTTCCATAACAAAACATAATTCTAAACAAATGTAGGAGCTTTTACAACCCAGGCATTCAATACAAATGTTGTTTAAATAACTACAGATACTAATTAGGCCCACTGTCCAAGCCAGTGCTCAAATACTGAAAATCAATTTAAGCTTAATGTTGCACATAACTCTTTCCAGTGTAAAGACTGCAAATCTATACCACATTTTCCTTTAAACATTTAGAGATTTTCTGGTTGTTGCCATCAGCAAAACAACTAAGAACACAGCGAATGTTAGTTGTATGTGGTCATGATACAAGCCCACCGGTCCTTCCGTTCCCAGAACAGGGTCCTCAGTTTTTGCAATGTCACCCACCAGGATTTACCAGGGAATGCACCTGTCCCATTTGGTTTTGGCTTTTTTTTTTTTCTTCCAAAGACCACAGGCACTGGGTGGACAAAATCATGCCTTTAGGATGTTGGCTAAACTCTTAGCATTTCACTCCTCTGAAAAATCCACTAGTCACACCACCTTTCCAGGATGAAGTAAGAGGTGGATTTCACAGTGGAGACATTAAGAATGAAAAAAACCAACAGATCAGGGACAAAACAGCTGATCAGCTGGTGAATGATGTAGCCAATACGTTCCTGGTGTAGCTGAAATCAGCAGATGTGTACTGCTATTTATTCTGCAAAAAGTTGGATTTTACCAAAAGTTTGCCTGTGCCTGATTCTTGGTAGCATTTATGACCAGAGTTAATTGCTTAGCAGTTCCTACTTCCAGACTCTATTTAATTAATTGTAAATATGAACACTCTGGCACAGGGCATCCCTAAACCACTGAGGTGCATTAAGGGAGGTTTTTCTTCTCCTCTTTTGCTTATACTCCTCCTCAGCTTTCGTAAGGTGAAAGAAGTAGTAGGGCTATATCTTATAAGACCTTTACAGTTAAATGTCTTGAAATTCTCTTGCAGTTACATCTGGAGGAAAACTGAAAAAGTTTAAGATTCACAATTCTCACCACAAATTTATGGTGACTGAAGAAACCATTCCTTTAGCTCATGTTGATTAGAATGTCTCATATTCCATTATGCCTTACTATTGGGTCTTGTAATGCAAAAGTATATAATTATTCTTTTTGTTTTACAGGATGGTAGTGTACTTATTCAGCAGTTAATATCTAGAATGGCTCCCCATTTTTCAATCTTCCTAATAAATCCTGCCTTTGTCTTATAAGATGGATTTGGCTTCTTGTGTTAATAACTATCTTCATTATTTTGTCTTTGATAAAGGAGTGTATTTGAAAGATCAGATATGCAGCACTGGAAGCTATATATATATTTACATAGTGTCCTCAGCTAAGGGGCAGTCCATCATTTGTAAGAAACTGAGACAGCATAATCAGTCACAAACATATTGTGAAACCCATCAATACAGTGTCACCGACATCAAAAAGTAATTGTGTTTTAAAATATTTGCTGGATGAAAGCAGAAAAGGGAAGAATGAAAAGTGTATCAACATTTCAGTGTTAGTAATTCTGCCAGATGTACTTCTCTTATTGCAGTCATAATTTGTGGCCAGATCATAAGTCCTGGTGTTACCTTTGTCATCTGGAGAGGTTCTTCAAGGAGCAAAGAAATGTATTGGCAAAGGTTACATAACAGCAGTGACAGATGGAGACCTAAGTGCTTTATGCTCTGTGCTCAGCCTAGGGCCCAGTACTCAGGGAAACAACAACAGAGATGAAACCCGTTAGCTTGTCACCATCTTTTTATAGATTCTTTTGGAAGGCTCATTTAGTCTTGACAATTTCTTCATAAAGTAAAAATTTCCTATTTCCTGCCCTCTTGGGCCATATAACGTGGCAAAAAAAGAAGCCTCTCAGTATGCTTTATACATAAACAAGCCTCGGTATTTTACAGTATTTAAATACTGTAATATAATTTTAATACGGTATTTATCAGCTGCTGAAAATGATCAAGATTCACTTTTGACAGACTTATTTAATACCTTATTATTAAAACAACATATGTCTGGATTTACTTTTTTAATACTAATGGATTACTCGTTATTTATATTAAGCATATGTTGAGAACGATGTGTTTAAACTCTGAAAATTCTCTTCAGAAAATGAAGAAAGAGGATCTGAAATTGACATTTATTAACTGTTCTAGAATCATAGAATTCTCAGAGTTGGAAGCATCCTTTAAATGACATCTAGTCCAACCACCCTGCAATGAACAGGGACACCTACAGCCAGATCAGGTTGCTCAGAGCCCCCTCCAGCCCTTGAATGATTCCAAGTATGGAGTGCCCAACACATCTCTGGGTAAACTGTTCCAGTGCCTCACCACTCTCACTGTAAAAGACATTTTCCTTATATTCAACCTAAATCTCCCATCTTTAAGTTTGAAACCATTTCCCCTTGTTCTACTGCAACAGACCATGCCAAAGAGTCTGTGCACTTTCTTCTTACAGCCCCCCTTTAGATATTGAAAGGCCGCTCTGAGCTCTCCCCAGAGCCTTCTCTTCTCCAGGCTGAACATCCCCAGCTCTCACATCCTCTCTTCGTAGGAGAGATGTTCCACCCCCTCAATCATTTTTGTGGCCCTCCTCTGCTCTGTGTCTCTCCTGTACTCAGGACTCCACATCTGGACACAGTGCTCCAGGTGAGACCTCATCAATGCAGAGTAGAGGGGCAGGATCACCTCCCTTGCCCTGCTGGCCACGCTTCTTTTGATGCAGCCCAGGATACTGTTGGCTTTCTGGGCTGTGAGGGTACATTGCTGGTTCGTGTCCTCCTCGCCATCCACCAGTACTTACAGATCATTTCCAGCAGGGCTGTGCTCCAACCCTACATTCCCCAGTTTGTATTGGTAGTCAGGGGGTTAATGTGACCCAGGTGCAAGACCTTGCACTTTGTTCTGTTGAACCCCATGAGGTTCTTCTCTTGGGCCCACTGTTCAAGCCTGTCTAGCTCCCTCTGGATGGTATCCTGCCTCTCAGGAGTTTTTTTCAATAAAGGAGATGCAATTCCCATTTGTGTAACTGAGGAGGATGTTTTGAGGATATGCATTAAAATTTATAAAGGTTAAGAAATGTTCCTTTGCCATCACCCTTCCATTATCAAAAGAAACATGTTAGAGGAAATAGAAATAATGCACTCTTCAGTAAGTATTATATAGCAAGGTTAACAATCTCTTCTACAACTACGGGCTGACAAGATGATAGGATCAGGCAAATTTATAGTGTCGTACTAATTTTTAACTGCAGTTCATAGGTGATCTTTTGGTTCAGTTTTAAAATCTGAGAGTCTCACTCCTGCCACCCTCACTTTACCTGAAGGGAAGCATTTTGATTCTCAGGTTCTCTTGTGAGTAGATTTTCATGCTCTGGCTGCTCAGATCTTAATTCTGCTGTTATTTGAAGCTAATGGCAAAGCTTCCATAGATATCATTGGAGTACACTTAAGATTATAGTTTTCTCATTTAAATTCTAATTCTTGTAAGGGCTTTGATATGAAGGGTTAAGCCTGGATGAAGAATATAGCTGAGACAGAATGGTTTTAGGTAAGGGCTTACAAGCTGGTTCTTGGCAACCCCAGGCAGCACGCTGAGAACCAGAATGTAGCTATGGGCTACTGAAGTGTAATCAGTGCACATGGGAAGAGAAATGGGCTCTTAATGCTGTGCTTAATAACAACTGCTGCAGTCCCTTTTCAGATGTTCTTTGAAAAAATAAATGTGGAAATATGTTTTTGATTTGTAGGACAGAAAATAATATCTGCTGGATGACACAAATCAAACCTTCGATAAAAACCTCCTCTGAGCTGCTGGCCTGAGTTTATCTTGGCACCTTTAGCTGTGCATTAACATGCAT
Organism: Cyrtonyx montezumae; assembly: GCF_038088225.1. NCBI lineage: Eukaryota > Metazoa > Chordata > Aves > Galliformes > Odontophoridae > Cyrtonyx > Cyrtonyx montezumae. The sequence goes on along the minus strand of NW_027072034.1, from coordinate 140,664,961 downwards.
TTATAAATTCACTGGATAAAAACAGAAAAGTTTATTATTGTAGATGTTATTTGAATTTGAAATGCACCACGGTGTGTCTTGTAGCTTCATATCATAAGCTTAGCACTAGGGGAGCAGGAGGACTTCGATTAATTCTCACATCATTTCTATTATTTGCATTGCTGTTGCACCCACGGGACCTGGGAAGCTTGGAAATTTCCAAACACCAGTTGAGCAAATGCAAGCAGAAAATAGTTTCTAAAACACTTTTTCTCATCTTTGGCAAGCCCATTAGTTTTGTTGCTCCTTACAAAATCCTGCAGGACATACCTCTTAACAGAGGGTCCATAATCCGTGCTTCATTCTTGTAAACAAGTACTGTTCGAGTTGCTCAAAATGAGTTCTGAGGCATCAAGGCCTGATCTTGAAGAATGTGGGACTTTTAGGAAAAGATTTTCTCTGTATATGCCAATCCTGTGTTATTCTTGAAGCACTGGACATCAAATACATTTTGAGACAAGATATCGTGATAGGTGGACTGACAGAGCACCTGCAGTTCTTGCAGCTTTTGTACTCTTATACCTTTACGCTCTCTGCATGCTGACTGTGAAACAGATGCTTCTTTTATCTCCTTTTTACTAGGAGAACATCTCAGCCCTCCAACCAGAAAAGATTAGTCTAAGAGATGCAAAGTATTTTTTATTCTTAAGGGGAGAATTTCCTTAATGAGCTGTTTCTGTTGAACGTCTTAAATGCTCTATTATATTTGTAAATGAAGTTACAACCTTATGTCTGAGTGTAATTACACACTCTAAATAGAGGAAATACTGTACAAATAGATCAGCAGGTGCTGTTTGTTACTACAGCTCAATTAAAAGGGTCTCTGATTATTCCTTTAAACACTTAAGGAATAGGTGTAAGACTGCTCCTCTCTGGCTTGCAGCAATGCCTTCTGTTCTGCAGGGGAGGGAGCTATTCCCTACATATTTTAGGATGTGATGTGTAAAATCATTTAGTGTGCTAAAGAGAATTACACAGCAAGTGCAGCCATGCCAGATAAGCTAGGGATACCTATGAGACACATTCTGTATTGTTCTGCCTTCAAGATTAACACAGATTGAGATGACCAGAAGTGCTCTTTCCGGCAGATTTTCAGCTGAACAACATGTTCCAACCACTCTTTCTATCTGTACATCCCTACTTCATCTTCAGGAGTATATAGCTGAGCCTTCCAGTCTGTTTTTAGATAAATGCATCTGCATACATTTGATGGTGATAATGCCACGATCTTCTTCTACCAATACAAATGAAATCCAACGTTAGAATAAATTCTACCAAATCCTACAAAATAAATTCTACAAATTCGTTGGCATCGGGTGAAAGATTTTCATCCCAGGCTTGTGGTCTGTCAGAAGGTGAATTCCCCACAGGGTGCTTGTGCTAAAGACCCTTAAAAGGTGAGGTCCAGTCACAAAGTGGTGAAGGAGTTATCCATATGTTGGTATAGTCTTTATCTGCAGTACCAGTAGCACGAATGGGAAAATTACAGTTCTTTCTTGCAGGGCAGAGAGGGTGTGCCTTCTGATCACATCTGAAAGTGGGTAATGCTGGCTGAGCAATGTGTCCATCAGTCCATCCACCTCTGTTGTACCTTGGGAAAAAGAATATGAGTCAAGAATAGCTTCCTGTTTTGTCCAAATGTGGCCTTAAACTAGCACATAACATGGGAGAATTATATTTAAAAATAAAGAGGGAGACAGATAAATAGAGAGAATAAATAAATAAATGGAATTATTGATGCTGGCAGCTGAAATTATCTCTGCCTCCTCTTATTTGGTTTCCAATTCAAATTTCTATGTGAGTTCTGTTTATGCTGCGTAACAGTTAACATTGCAAGCTGATGTGATATGCAGCCTAAATCACACAGATAAAACATGCAGAAACATATCCGTACACTAACTACATACATCAGTCTATCACTTGCACCTTAAATTGAAAATCACAATAGGATAGGTTGTATTGGCTGACCACTATGAGAGCACTCTGAACACTCTCAGGATGGGAGGCAAGGGAATATAAATTAAATACTTAGGATTTACAGCATCCATCCCATCCTTCCCTTCTCAAGATTGTATTCATTAGTGTAACATGTTGGTAGATGACTCCTACCTGCCTGTTCATACAAAAGGTCAAGCAAAAAATTAAGCATAACTCAAGTTTATCAAACCTCAGCAATTTCAGGTTAGGAAGACATTGCTGAAACTGGCAGGGCTAGAGGGTAACCTCCCCTGTTCTCTCTTTTTTTTTTTTCCCTCTGCATTGCTCATGTCATTTACAAATTCTTAGTTTTAATTCTTATTTTTGAATTAACCTTTTCTCTTTTTTCTTTCTCCTTTCTTCCAAATGAGAGATCTAAGTGCCTGAATCTCACCAATTTATCTCAACAAGCCAACGTGGGCACAAAGTGGATCAAAATAATTGTAAGAAAGAATACAATTCTCTTTCATATCAGCTGATGGTTGTTATGGAAAAACAGAGAGAGAACAATTTTTACAGTGAATGTCATCATTTTGAATGGCATCTTCCTCTTTTTTATCCTTTTTCACTCTTGAGCAATTGTACTTATGGATGTTAATAGACTTTTTATTTCTGTTCAAATTCCTTTTCTGCAAAAACAGCTACAGTATAAATTGTCTGTAAAATCCTCTTTAAGATCAATTTATGTCTATAGTGAACGCATTGGTGTTGAAGAAAAATATAAGAATTCTGCTCATTATTACACAGAGAGAATTTTCTGGCCTGAGAAATAGCTGTCCTTTGCTTCTTTATTGGAACCTAATGTTAATCATCCTTTCATACTATTTATTATTTATATACAACTAATTTTTATATAGCCTTACATTTTAAGGGCTTTATAGTCTTATGAGGTTATTATATTCTTATAAGACAGATTCATGATCAATATCTGCATTTTAAAATTTATATTTATGTGCCATCCTTGGCAGAGTATTTATTCTTCAATTTTGCATCAGTACACTCAGTTTTACAACAAATGTACTTGAACAACCTGTTTTACTTTGGTGTTGGGGAACTGGAGCTTCAGGAGCTTCAACCTATTCAATGCAGTTATCTGGGCCCTTGGTGTTTCATTGTGATATGAAGTTTTGTTTATTCCTTCTTGTCAGTAAAATCAGTATCAGCAATTCTGATAAATAATTATAATAATACATCAGTTTGGGGATTCCAGAAGATGGAAAAATAATTAAATACCATGTTAAAAAAAAAAAAATCATGTTGGCTAAATTTGAACAGCTGGAATCGGATTTCACTTAGAGTTATCTGCCTGGGTGAAAATAAGGAACATAGCCTGGAGGCAATGAAGAATTATATCAACAAGTGTCAGACCAAGTGTCTGATCAGCCAGATGCTTTTCCTTTTTCTGTTTGTTTTTCTGGCTCTCTGAAAGGCCCATTTAGAATGAAGAAGTACTGGACTAACTTCAAACCAAAACCAAGTACTTTATTCTTAGAATGGAGCCTTCAGGGCTATGGGCTCCACTAGGAGCTCAGCAGAGCTTAGTAGTTCCAGGGGTTCCTGTACTGCCAGAATTGCAGTACTCCATTTTGGGTTCAGCTTCTAAAGCATTTCATATGCTCTGTTGCAAATAAATTTCCATTCTGACCCACACTAAGATTCCTATTGCAAATAAAGCCCAAAAGGCACTTCCTCCTGCTACTGAGGTGATAGGCAGCAGACTGCTCAAACGCTGCTTGTTCCCAGCAGTCTCCTGCAGGTCAGGGTTTCACATGGCTGCTCAGGATTACTTTTCAGTGATTAGATAATCCAATGTGAAAAACTTCCCTGGGGAGCAGAGAGTGTGTCAGTGGCTGTTTACTTCCAGGTGAACCATTACCCTAGGAGGAGAGGCAGGAAGGGGAGAGGTGTCTGAGCAACTCAGTGCCAGAAGCTGAAGGTGGGTGTCTGTTTCATGGTTTCCTCAATTTCCTGTTTCCCTAATCTATTACATAAAGAATGTCTGTGCCCTCCGTTCCGGAGCCCCTTGTTCCTCTTTGTTCCTGTAACTACTACATTCTTGCCTGCAAGAAGGAAGAAGCTGCTCTGGGGTGAGGACAGTCATCTTTCTGGGCAAGCATCTTAGAATATAGAATATATGTTAAAACATAACCAAAAATTTGGCTGCGACTGCTACAGTGTCATCAACTTCAATGGGTTTGGATCAGACATCTAATGCTTTACTACCTGTCAGCTGCAGCCACTAAAATCTCTTGCTCCTTCAGTAATTATCTATCTTTGCTGCTTCAGTTCTTCTGCTGCTCATTATGCCCTCCCCAGCATTCACACTGTGTGCTTCTCGCTAATCTCTCTAATACTTGTTGTTGCATTCTCCGTTAGTTACAGCTATGGATTGCTAGACTGCAGCATATTTGATGATTTCAGTTGATATCTTATTGTTAAATACTTAAGTTGCAGCTCATCAGTTTAATTTTTATTCTTGCTACACTAGGATTGCTGAGTTTTCAATGGTAATAGCAGTAGCATCCTCAGAGGATATTCAGAGATGGCTATGCTAATGGTACTCAAACTTCATCAATCTTGAAATGAGGTGAATATATTTTTTTAGAACTGAAAAAGTATCACATGAAACATAATTTGTCTTTTAAAAGTACATCTCAGCAGAAATGGCTAAAAACTCTCACTTTTATCCTGACTAAGCTGTTGTGAGATTTATAAAACCCACGTGAATTCGTTGCAGTGATCCCAGGGAGAGAAAAGAACATGTTATCCCTCTTTCACATTTCAATATTAATTTTACATCAGACTTCTAATTTACTTCTCTTTTCAACCATACTCAATCCTGTCAAGTAAAAATTTCAGCAGGAGTATGGGCAAGTGGGAGCATGTTCCAGCAGCCTTTGAACACCCTTGGTTGCTTGTTAAGAGAGAGGTTATCTCCTTCCATCTTACAGTAGCCTCATAAAAAAGATGTGAGTGAGGTGGAGAGTTTTCTACAGGTATATTATATCGGTTCAGGACTGGGGTCCTTGCTTGGTCATTGTCTTCAAGCTATCCAGTGCAGGTTCCTTGGAGATCTTAATGTAAAGCAAAAATCCTGTGCTTTCTGAGGTTGCTAACAGACAGACTGGAAGATGTTTGCTGGACACTTTTAGAAATGAAATACACAAATGTCTAGTGGAGATAGCCGTTTTTTATTCTGCTTCATTGTTGGAGAATAAATTAGAGGTTTTCTGAAAGTCTTTCTCCAGTCCTCAGCTCTAGAGATGTTATACTGGTATCCCACCACAGCAGCTTAGGACAAGAGTGCTTTGTGAAATCCTCCCTTACAACATCTAGATGGGAAGATATGAGAAATGTTTGGGTAACAGGATAAAATCTGCCATTCCTACACTTCTTTTTTATATTATATAATATGCAGCAGGGGAAACCAGCAAGAAAAAAAAAAAACCTGGGGTCTCAGTCACACTGAGCTAACCATGAGTGACACAAAATGTCCCAGTTGCAGAAACATAGAAGACATATTTCCACAGGGCCAATGCAGCATTCATATTCGTGTGTGGTCAGCATTGCCTTTAAATTTTAAAACATGGGGGCATGTGTTAATGAAATGACAGACTGAGCCGGGTCATCCAATTCAACAATTACTCTCTAGGATAACAAATTACTGCAGACCCTGCACAGAAGGCACCAAGATGCATCATCAAATGTTTGTGGTTTTTTTTTCCAGAAATTTGCTGTCAATCACAGAGGTAAAAAATCAAAAGTGCATTGAAAAGTGTGAATTCAAGTTGAATCAGTAATAACATCAGCTGAAATGCTTTGTGAAGTGCAGGTACTGTGTTACTGCCCCCTGGCTCTTTTGTGAATATACAATTAGTGTAATAGTTAGCATGCTCATATTAATAGGGCCCAATAATTTTCTCAGTTGTTGTCTGCTTGCTCTGATAATCTACCAAGCTATTAGTCTATGTCAGTCTGATATAAAGGGCACTCTAGAACATGTGGATAGAAATATATCAAAAAGCAGCACTCAGACACCCTAATGAATTAGATTGATAGGGTGGTCACTCATTTAGCAAGCTAGTCTCTAAAATAACAGCAGGCCCTCATTATGTTATCCTGCAAATCATTCTAGAGAAGGGCTGTAGGGGATGTCAGCATAAGGATTTTTAAACAGCTCTCACTGCTGCCAGGACCCTGCTGCTTCTTGATGCCGACACTCCTGCCTCTCTTCCCATGAGTGCCAATCATGGGGATAGAAGAAAAAGATCTTTAGAAGCAAAGCGGGAGAAGATAGGAAAGCATTTTACTTAAAAGGGACAAGATTTTATATTTCACAGTGTTTGGTGTGTATTCTCTTTGTCCAGCAGGCACACAGTTAGGGAGCTACCAGTCCATGCATTTGCAGTCCTGTCCTAAATTCAGTGATGGACATTTCAGCTGTTGCTGCCAGCAGACATACAGCATAATTTCCCATGAGGGCAGAATATTCATGACAGCCATGCCTGTACCTGAATGTGTGCGTATGAGTGAGGGGTGGACTCCAAACACAGTCCTGCTGGGAGATCACAGTTCCTCAAGGTCCATAGAATCATCAAATCATGGAATAACCAAGATTGGAAAAGATCTCCAAGATCATCTAGACCAACTGTATACCTACTTCCAATATTTCCCACTAAACCATGTCCCTCAGTACGACATCTAAACATTTCTTGAACACATCCAGGGACAGTCTCCATCACCACCCTGGGCAGCCCATTCAGTGCCTGACCACTATCAGAGAAAAAATTTTTCCTAACAACCAACCTGAACCTCCCCTGACATAACTTGAAGCCATTCCCTCTAGTTCTGTCACTAGTTATAGACACCCTTGTGCCTGTTCAGAACATGTTTGGGCCCTCAGCACTGTTGGGGTCTTTTGGGATTGGCTTGCAGCAGGTACTCATGGCCAGAAGTGCTCAGACAAGAACCTTTCCCACTCCTCTCATCCCTGTTGTGCAGTAAAAGCCTGGAACAGGCTTCTGCCACTGACACGCTGATGGGTCCAACACCAAAGCTGGAACTAGATGGTCTTTAAGGTCTCTTCTGATCCAAACCATTCTATGATTAGGAGTTGGACTTGATGATCTCTAGAGGTCCCTTCCAATCCCCCCCAGTTCTGTGATTCTGCGATGATTTTGTGATAAGACAGCATTCACAGCTGAAAAAATTCTGTCTGTACAGTGCTGCAACTGGTATTTTTGGCTGAAACATTTCTGAATGCAGCATATTCTGTGTGAACATTTTAAATGTAAATAACTGGGCCTTTTTTCTGAGGCCTGACCGGGGAAGGAGGATGCAGTACCATGAGGCACAGGGATGGGATAAGGCTTAGGAGTTCCTCTTTGTCCTCTGTAGCTCAGTGTAAGTTTTACATAGGACTCTGTGCTTGGTGTCCCAGCTCCTTTAACTGCATGACTGTGGACTGAGAAATGACAAACTGACCCCACCTCTTTGCCATTATCTGGTAATTTGCCTGTCTGAGAGTACAAGCGACGAATTACACCACCCCAACTTCCTCCTGAATATGTGGCCATTCAGCACTCCGCATTTGTGCAGTGCCATACTGTGCATGTTGTAACAATTTTTCTTGTTCACTGTGACAGGTGGCTTTTGTTCAGTCTTGTCGCCTTCATTGCTCGAAACTCTCTCTCTCCAGCTCCCTTGGGATTCCTGTTCTGCATGCTCTGTCTCACAGAGAAAGTCTGGAAAGCAGAAGAAAAATGAGTTGAGCAAGTCTGATTTGAGCAATCCTGAAAACATACGATCCCAGCGTTTCCTGATCAGAATTTTCACAAAAGCAAATCTGCGTGAGTGCTATAAATTAGCCTCATGTCCTAAGTGAGACCTTTTTTAGAAAGGTCAAGATGCTTCCTCAGAGCTCCAGAAACAACCTACAGACATGGATTGGTGCAACATATGGCTGGATAAAACCAGGGATGGGCAGTCATCATTTAGGTTGGTAGTTAATTCTGGAAATGCACATTTAAGCATGCAACAACTTCGTACAGTGTCCAAAGTTGGAAAGTTCATGAAATGTGGAATACTGCTGACACGGCAACCAGGCTAGCTTTGCTCCCTGCTCTCTAAGTGCATTAAGGAGCTCGATAATGCATAGGCTGTAGGTGGTTGAGTGGGCAAGTAGCCTTCATTCAGATATCTTCTGAGCATGTAACTTGTAACTTCACTTATTTCTGAGACTAAAATGCTTAGAGGGTGAGTTCCCCTGAAAGAGCGTTGACTGGAAACAGCAGCACCCCTGACACAGTTCTCTGGCCTTGAAGGGTGGGCAGTGGTAGAAAGCCATTATTTTCTGCAGTGCTTTCAGGATGTTTAAGATCAACTTTTTGGACAGCAAAAGGCTGCCAAGATTCAGGATTCCTGAGCCCTGCTCCTGATTCTAGAGATTTTGCGCAGTCTCATCCCTGCCTCCAGTTACCCATCCATGCCTTCTCCACCTCTTCTTTCTTCTGTCAGATACCACTCTTCCACCCAGTGTCCCTCTGCTCCTGACTCATTAGTCATCATTCCCTCAATTTCATCCTCTCTCCTGTCTTCTTCTGTTCAGTACCATGTCTTCTTCTTTCCCTGCTGAACTCTTGTACTCTCCTGGTGATGTTCACTCAAGGTTCAAAGCACAAACAGTGATGCTGGCGTATGTATGGCTTGGTGAGAGTGCTGGAGCATCTGCAGTGAAAACAGGATGTTCGCCAGGCATCCTGCAGAGATAAAACACAGAGTAGGCGAAATAGAATTGCAGGGAAACAACAGAAAGGGTCTCTTTCTTTGCTTTTCTTCAATGAATTTCAAGCTTCTGCAAGAAAGCTTCCAAAGGAAACAGGTGTCAGCACTTCAAAATGATCAAAGCAAGAGATTGTTTGCTTAATACTCTGCCCAGACATTTTCTAAGAAAACAGCCTAAAAATTCAGCCTGCTGCAATTAATCCCAGTTGGTCAATTTCTAGGAAAATGAAAAACTACAAAATGACAGTTAAAGGCAGCATTGATTATAGATGCTTCAACCTGTGCTGTCCCTATAAATGTTTAATTTTGCTTTCATTTTATTTTCAAAATAAACAGTATTTCTAACCAGTAATATTTTGTTTTAGCAACTGAAGGAAATTGCTGATGTTCCTAAAGCTGTTCTCCAGTAGTCTAACTCGCATTTTGGCAGTGCACACAGGCCTGTCCAGCATGTGGACATAGTGTGTTTGACACTTTATAGGTGCTTTGCTGCAAATCAGTCACAGCCCTAAGAGCTTAGAAATACCAAGTCAATAAAACCAGAAAGAGTGATCCTCTTTTGTCAATAATGGGTGCTAAAGAATGGCCAGCTAAAGCATTTCCTTTAGGCTGCATTCAAAGAGGTCTCTCAGAGCCTGTATCTCTCGAGGCCTTACCCAGAAGAACATTCTTCTACTTCTAGCTGTGTAGGAACAGGGGAGGATAACTGGCTTTGCTGGGTTATTGTGTGTCAGAGTAAAAGTATTTGAAATTTGGTACTTTTAGGGCTTTCTTCCTTTCCCATTTCCCATGCTGTAAATACAAAGTCTCTTAGTGAGATCATTAGTGAGATCTGTTGAGATCATTGAGTGTGATCTGTTCAACATCTTCATCAGTGACTTTGATGAGGGGATAGAGTCCACCCTCAGCAAGCTTGCTGATGATACAAAGCTGAGAGGAATGGCTGACACACCAGAATGCTTTGCTGCCATTCAGCTAGACCTGGAAAGGCTGAAGAGCTGGGCAGAAATGAACCAGATGAGGTTTAACAAGAGCAAGGGCAGAGTTTCTTTTAGGAAGGAATAACTGCATGCACTGGTACTGGTTGGGAGGTGACCTGCTGGAGAGGAGCTCTGAGGAGACAGACCTGGGTGTCCTGGTGGATGACAGATTGGCCATGAGCCAGCAGTGTGCCCTCGTGGCCAAGAAGGCCAATGGGATCCTGGGGTGCAATAAAAAGATCATGGCCAGGAGGTCACGGGAAGTGATCCTTCCCCTCTACTCTGCCCTGGTGAGGCCTCACCTGGATTATTGTGTCCAGTTCTGGGCTCCTTGGTACAAAAAAGACAGAGATCTCCTGGAAAGAGTCCAGCAGAGGGCTACAAAGATGATAAAGGACATGGATCACCTCACTTGTGAGAAAAGGCTGAGAGACCTGAGTCTGTTCTGCCTTGAGAAAAGAGAACTCAGGGGGCGTCTTATCCACATCTATAAATATCTAAGGAGTGGGAGGCAAAGGGATGAGGCTGAACTCTTCTCAGCAGTGTGTGGAGATAGGATGAGGGGAATTGGCCACAAACTGATGCATAGCAAGTTCCATAAAAATGTGTGTGGGAACTTCTTCACAGTGCAGTGCCGGAGCAGTGGCACAGCTGCACAGAGAGGTGGTGGAGTCTCCTTCTCTGGAGACGTTCCAGACCCACCTGGACGCCTACCTGTGCAACCTGGGCTAGGGAGCTGCTTTGGCAGGGGGTTGGACTCCATGATCCCTAGAGATCCCTTCCAACCCCTATGATTCTATGATTCTATGATTACTAAACACGGCACAGAATACCACCATTACACTGATGCAGAGAGCTGTGCTTTTATGGACTTGTAGATGAGGGGCTTGCTTTTAGGGAAATTTTGAAAGATATTACTATCTGAATGAATCAGCAGCCATCTGTCCCCAAAACCTGAGAAGGTCCTTGCTCTCAACAGAGGTCATCTGCCTCAAGGGGATGCTCAAAAGTCCCCAGTCATCATGCTGTGTGTGCTAATGGAGTCTTTTTTATTATTTTTGTTCAGTTGCATTATTCTAAGGCCCTGTCACAGGACTCATGGTAGGGCAGCTGACGTCATTGCAGCTGTACATTATCTCAATGTGATGGGCTATTGTGACACATTATGTCCACCCAGCAATTTTTTTTTTTTTTTTTTTTTGCTTCTGCTGCTTATTATTTCTAAATCTTTCACCGGGCTTTACTTGGGCTATATTTAAGAACTACTCACTGAGCTCTATGTCGGTGTGCCTCTGTGCTCATACACCACCCACTGTTCAAAGTTCGCCTTTGAATATGAAGTCACCCAGAGAGCTTAATTCTGACAGTCTTCCAGAATAAAATTCCTTCTCCATCACGTTGTTCCAGTTTATCCATTCAAAGAGTTATGAATTTAGAGTGAAAATATACCTCTGCTTTCTCAGTTTTAATACCAATACACAACTCAAAATAGTGTGATAAATGCACCTTAGCAAATCATCTATGGCATAGCATGTGCTTGTGTGAAACAGCACATTTGCATATGTGTATTTACAATATGCATTATTATACAAATGTAATGGATCTTAAATTGGAATACGCAATCCGTACCCCCCAAAAAGTCTATAACTATATTTCAGGATTAGTATTATGAGTTTTTATATTCCCATAATAATTTTATAACCACAGTATGAAATACTGTGTAACATTTCTGTTTGCTCTTCTATGTGCACGGTTGCATTCCAAATGTTGTTTAATATTATACTCCCTTGTACTATGCAGATGCCACAGAATATGTGAATATTTTATGATAAAATGCACATACTGCGACTTGTCCCCTGAAGGGAATCCCCTAATTTGTAAGTGCTTGATGAAGATGTTTAGATTATACTTGATATTATTTATTTTTGATAGCATAGCAGGAAAGCTGGTGTGCAGGGGATAATCTTGACAGATCTGCTATGACAGATCTGGTGTTTTGTGATAAAATGTTCTACCCCAAAGAAATCAGTTCTCCTGAAGCACTGACTCATGGGAAACTCATCTCCATTAACAGCCATGCGTTGGACTTATTTTAGCTTAAGATTTACACAGCGAATGTAAAGAAAGTACAGTGTTGGATGGACTCAAACTAGCTGCCATGCATTACTTCCCCACACCAAGTATCTGCAGTATTTATTTTCTGCCCTTCGTTTTGCCATGCCAGCCTTCCTTTGCACTGCTCCATCACCAGGAGCACTGCGGGGCCCTCTGAGGAGAAAGCCCTTCCCCCACGCACGGCCTGAGACTCACATCTGTCTGTCTGAAGTCATTAATCCAAAGCCCTCAACGAAGGCAGGAACCCCACCGCTAACAAGCTGGCGCCTTCCCTGCCAGCATAACATCAGGATCCTCACAAACATCACCGCTCAGCCTTTTCCTGGCTAAAACATTCATTACGTTTGATCTTAAAGCTCTTCACAGAAACCATTGCTGTTGAGGCATTGGAGGGGACATGGCAGAAATCTTTGCTCACAGTGAAGCTATATGATGCACGTATGCACACACACGTTTCCCTCTGCAGCCAGCCAGCTCTCCCTCACCCTTATTGACAACACCCGCATGAAATACAGTTTGACAGTGGCTGCTAGGAGCAAAAAATGAGCCTATCAAAACAGATCACATTTGTTTCATAAATTAAATTAAAATAATTCTCAACTTACATCCTGTAAGTAAAACCAGAGAGAAGAAAAAATGTCATTAGCTTTCTTTCCATTCATAGTCATATAAAAAGGGATTCTAGGTTATCTGATGGACTTCGGTTTATTATTTTTAAAGCAATTTTAAACAACCCGGTAATATATGCTCCTTCTGCAAGGAATAGCTTCCTCTGTTCTTCATAGTTCCACGGAATTAAGTTCTTTGGGAGGTCAATAATGCGTTTAAATAGCTCTTTATAGCCACCAAACCAGATTCTTGGTCTTTTTCTCCTCCTGATCCTTTTTGTGCTATGAAGCACATATTAAAAGGCAGATAAAACAAGTGAGATTTTCCTGTATTAAGAAAACTGTTGCTTGACAAATGCCATGGAGGAAGGCTCTGTGAGTCCCTCGGGAGGAAAAGGCTGCAGACCTCACTTCACAGCATGCTTCTGTAAGCAGCCCTGACCCAAAAAGCTGTGTTTAAAAGCTTTAGAATAAAGGTAGTTAAAAGATAATTTGCTTTTACTCCACCCCTGTGTCTCCTCTGGCCTAATTAGCAAAGAACAGCTGCAGCCAAAGATCTGGACACTGTAGTGGTCATTTACCACAGCTCCAGAGAAGGCTTTTGTGATGCAGGGAACAACAGCACTCTGAGTGTGAAGATACATGTGATATGTGTCTTGTAAAAAGTATCTGCTAGCTATTAATGGATACAGCTAACAAGTACCTTCTGATCATACATCATTTGACAGAGAAATCCTGATAATGATGGCATGTGCTTAATGTAGGGTATTCACAGACAATTTTAAGGAAAGAATATACCAGCTCATGCAGCAGGCTCAGGTGTAGAAGTAGTGCTGATGCAATTTAGGTAGGAAAAAAAGCGTAGCCTAATGTAACATAACCACAAGCAGCACTTGCCAGCACTCTCAGAAGCCTTGTGTGGCCCAGGACATCTATGAATCATAAAAGCAATGACAGAAGAGCTGGCATCCCTGACTACCTCTGCTCCTCAGTGACCTTCTGACACTACCAGAGACATCATACTGTGTCCTTATCAAGAAATGGTGACAAATTCCATCAGTGCTAAGGAAGAAAAAAATTCTAGCCTGTGATACTAATGCAGAAAATTGTGCAAATATAGAAAATCAAGAAAATCAAGCTACCTCTAAAAGAGGTAATAGTATGTCCCTCATAAGGGTGTAACATGAAAATGCACTGCAAGTAACACTCCAGCTGCTGAGATGCAGTTAGTAGCTCTGTAGTAGGAATAATTGGAAAACTTCAGAAGCTATCAATCTACTGTGGGATATAAAACAAGAGAGAGAGGAGGAAAAGTGAGAGAGAGAGAAAGAGAAAGGAATAGAAAGGAGGACCATGATTTAAGATATGAAATTTGACAGCTAAGGGACCAATCTAAATTAATTGCACTGATTGGGAGTATTCTCACCAAGTTTAATACAATCTGGATCTGAGGGTAACTTAGAAGAAAGAGGATATGAAAGGGAGAACGTGTCTGAAATATCATAGATTTCTAAATTACTCTTCTCCCCAAGGCAATATATTTACTTATAAAGAAGAAAGCAAACAAAATATTCAGAGTGGTCTAGTATTCAGGGAGAAGATGAACTGTAGAAGAGGATTTGTATGAGCAAGAGCAAAGCATAAAATCTTGTGCTTAACCTGCATCTATGAAGATTTCCAAAGAAAGCTGATGACTTTGGTGATTAAAAGTAAATACATTCTTGTATGTTTTGTTAGACTGAGGTCAAAATGCTCAACAGCTTCCAGAATAAAGCCTAGAAGAAGTTTATGATACCTAAGGGGATAGTGTAAAACACATAAAACAAATGTAAACATTGTCTGAAAGTAGGGCTACTTTGGTATGGGAGAGGCAAGCAAAACTCATAATTTCCACATACATTTACTTATTTGTCCTTACTGAAAACAGAAGGTTGATAGAAAGTAAATAGTAGAAATTTGCTATTCATAGTGCAGAAATAAAGAAAACAGCAGCATCCAGCCAAATAGTCCAAATTAAAAGCATCCCTGAGTGCACACTGAAAATACAAAGCTCTTGAAAATTATTTCTGAAGAGTTACATAGCATAGCAAGTATAGCCTCAAACATCAACAAAGGAAAGAAGAGTGTCTTATTAAACAAGGAATCTAATTCCAAGCATACACCGTAGTGAGAAAGAACGGAACAAGTGCTGAGGGGAAAATAAGGAGAAAAAAGCCAGCAAAATACTTTACTAAACATTCTAAGGAAAATGGAACTATAAACAGTAAACAGCATGGGTTCATAAGGAACATATCGTGCCAAGGAAACGTGATTGCTTTTTTGATAGAACTGCAGAAATCCTGGATGAAGGATACACAGCATGATTTTAATAAAGGATTTAATACAGTCTCACTAAATCTCCCAAAATGAATTCAAATTGCTTTGGACATAAGCACTGTCATGTAAATTGAAAACAGGTTGAAGGATCACAAAGTCAGGCTTATGACAAAGGGCAGTGGGTTGCACTGTGCTGCTGGGAGGTGTGCAGTGGATCTACTGCAATGTATAAAGTTGTTTCGTGTTGTAACAACTTCATTAATAAGCTGGAAGGAAAGGTAAATAGCATGTAAACGAGCTCTGCAGATGAAATTACAGTTGGAGAAACTCTAAACTGAATGGAAAGCCAGACAGAAAATAACAAACAAGGGTTTAACTTAAATAAATAAATAAATAGAGTGAGAATAAGGCTACTTCATTTGTGAAAGAACAGACCACTGCAGAAAAACAAATATCTCATATGGCCAAAGCAGTGACCCAGAGTTAGCAATAGGAATGAAGAGCAGCATATGTATGAGGGTTTGGAGTGCACTTCATTAGACACAAAAGTGAATGTATGTTCGGGCAACACGTTCAGGAGTTTCATGCAGATCAGGGAGGAAGAAAATCCTCAGCACATGGAGCCAACACAAGGTTTTAAGTGTTTACAAGCAAATACATTTTGGCATTTCAAACTAGAGAATAAGCCCAAGGGTCACACATGGTGTGAGGTGAAGGAGGCCATAACACTGGAAGATAACAGACTAGCAACAGATTTTCTCCTCTCTACCCTAAAGGTGAGAGGCTGCACTTACACCTCCTCTGGAGGTTCTCTCACATCGTTCTGTTCCTTAGGCTGTCCTTCTTTTCTCATATTCTTTCCAGAGAATTACTGCTTCCCCACTGATGACCTTTTTTTTCTTTTTCTTTTTTTTTCTGAAAGCTGCCTTGACTCCATCTTTCCCTCATTGTCTTCATTTTGCTTTAGAGCTGTACTGGCTGTTAAAAGCCAACAACTGAGATGTCATTCAACTGCCTCTACCAAGCTGAGACAAGAAAAAAGACTGAGAATCAAATGTAGAAAATGATACCCAACTCTTGATAACAACATGCCATCTCTTCTTTACCTCATGGGGAACTGCAAAAGGTTACCACTGCTGTTTCCATCTGGGCTGGGATTCATGTGGTGAGGAAGAGAAACTAGGCACTCAGGACCACCCCAAGTATAACAGTGCCTCCAAAACCTTTTGGACCCATGAACTACTGCCATTACTTGGAGTTTCCCAGCACTGGAAGTGATGGAGCTTTCATTCTTCCACTGAATTCCCCATATAAGCTCTGAAACATTTGCTAGGGCTTCCCACATAGCAAATTCATTCTTAATTCATTTCAATTCATAGAAGTCCATATTGTTCAGGACTTTTAATTTCCTTTGAACTTTAGATTTCAATTAAATAATAAAATAGAGCAAGCAGTGACTGGAGCAAAGTTCCTGACAATTATCTGCATCACAAATGCAGAGCAACTTGGAGCCCTGAACACCAGTTTGTGGTTTTCAGGGTTTATGGGCCAATAAAAATGAGGTGAAATATTCAAACGTGGAAACAAAGAGTGTGAGGAGCATCATGGCTATTTTTCTATAAGAGGAAAGTAAAAAGATCAGAAAGAATAGGAAAAAAAAATATTTTGTATAAATCATGCAGCAAAACAAGCATAAAACATCTAAGAATTTTCTGAAATGGCAATGATAAAAAGAATTTCATTATGGTGAATATTGTAGTAGAAAACCGGTGACATTGCAAGCTGATGTCAGCTAGCATTTGAAAAGTCTGCAAAGATTTAACATGCATTCGTAAGACATTCATTGCCCTTTGCATTTCTTGATGACAGTAATTAAAATCTTGAATAAACTCTTAAATGAGAAAGTTTTTATTCCTTTCCTGAATTTGAACTTCAGGCAAATAATAATAATAAAAAAAAGTCTTTATATTTTACCTCCAGCAAGTCGATTACTGAGACCTTTTATCTCTTTGAATACTTTCTACACAGAAATTTGTGAAGACTATAACAGATAACAGGGATGATGCCAAATATGAGACTCTGAAATAGAAAGATTTTATGTGGATGGGCACGAACTGTGGTTTTGCCCTCTCTGGCTTTGTCCATGGTCTCTCAAAGATGCTCACTAATAATAAATACTCCTTTCTCCCAGACTCATGCTATATAAATGTAACCTATTCTCCTAGTAATTCACCTTTAAAAAACTATTGACTTCTTCTGCCTCCAACAATCAATGTTGCTAGATATTCTATATATTGTTCTGCCTTTTGAATAAAACAGGACAGAAAAGCAGTAATGCAAGTATCAATCACATTTTAGTTTTCCATGTGATATAGATCTCTTGTCTTTTTATTGCTAATAATAACAGAAGGTTTGCTGGTAATTATGTTTCAAAAAATGGATAAGCTTAAAAGCGAATCACTTAGGTCTATGTGAGCATCCAATGCTTACCTTTTAAGGCAGAACTCAAGCTTTAGAGGAAGAGAAAGGTTAAAAGGGAGAGTATTATAATTTTAAATGTGAAGCTAGACAGAAATAGCAATCTATACTCAAGAGCCATCATAAGCTTTCCTAATGGACCTCAATAAATGCAGAATCACAACAGTAATTACAAGAAAAATCCCACTTTTATCATCAAACTTTGATTTCCTTTTCGAATTTCAACTTCAGTCTTTCTAACATTTATTTACCAAGTCTGGTGCAGCCATATAAGCAACCATGTTCAACAATAAATGTTTTCCATTGACCGGAGGATTTGAGTCTGTCTGAAATAATACTGGATTGCAGAAATAACATTCTCTCTGAACTCAGTTTTTTTTCTGATCAGGTGATACACATGAAAACTCAGTAAGCTGTAAGAGTATGGTGTCAACGGATCAGTTTATTGAATGCAAGGAGAAAATTTGTCCTAAATTTTGAATTTGCCTAAATATTGAAAGAGCGTAGTGTGAGGCAGCCAAGCACACTGTAGTTTAAAACCAAACAAGAACAGGAATTATTTGCTCTTTTCCTTCTTCATTGATGAACTGTTGCATAGCAGCCCTGAGGAGAGCTAAAAAAAGGCAGCACTCACCCCTTCCTGTGCTGTACCACAGCATGCTCAGGCTGGGAGTGCCACAAGTATCACATACTGTGTTAATGAGTATTGGAGATGTCAAACAAGAATTCACATTGAAGCACTGAAAGCATATATTTCTTTATCGTAGTTTAAATGTCATAGAAAACCAACAAGAAGAATATATAGTTGGAAACTTCTGAAATCTCGCTTTTTTTTTTTTCCTTTTAATGTAGGAACACATTTATTGGTTTCCCTATAACAAACTTTGGAAGCAATAACATCTCAAATCGTAGTTTTCAGTTCTCCATCTAACAGAAAATAAAATAAGATAAAATGTTGCTGTTTTCTTCAACGTGTTATGAATCTAATTGTCTGCTGCTGGCTCACAAGGCTGTTTCCAGACTGATGCATGGATTGGTGGGAAGGCTGTCGCAGCACCACAGCTCCTTCAGCAGCACTGCACACTGAGCTGTGAGAGCTGACAGAACCAGAGGCAGCATCGCAACATGACAGAGCAGAGCTTTGTCCTGAAGGAATATCTCACTGTAGGAAATTGCTAACTGATCTGAAGGACTGAAGACATATGCAAAACAAACAAACGAAAACAAAGATAAGAAAACAAGCCAACAGAAATTACGCAGATTGTGGCAAATTTGTAATCAAATGCTTGAGATGAAAGAAGCTGGGAAAGCCAAACCTTCGGATGCTGACTTTCAGCACCCAACAGGGCAACAGCAGTAAACAGGGGACCATCCTAACAGCAAAGTAACTCTGTAAGGGCAGCCAAGGGGGACCCTTCGCAGACAGCAGAATTAAGTCATCATA
This sequence comes from Cyrtonyx montezumae, assembly GCF_038088225.1. Lineage (NCBI taxonomy): Eukaryota > Metazoa > Chordata > Aves > Galliformes > Odontophoridae > Cyrtonyx > Cyrtonyx montezumae. Next base: position 140,646,221 of record NW_027072034.1, on the reverse strand, counting down.
GTGAGGTGTAGAGGCCGTCTGCCAGTCCTAAATCCACACAGAACTGTGACCCAATGAGATAGGAAACCTCTGGGGAATATCATTCCTCTGATGCCCCTTTACATAAAGGTTTCAGCAAGGCAGAAGCACAGAAGAGCTCTTTCATCACTCCATAAAAATAAGACAAGCCTCTCCAAGCAGGGCTGTATGGCCACAAGCTACAAAACACAGTTTGTTTATTTATTTTGTTTTGTTTTTGGCCAATGCTGTCCTTTGTAACAATCCAAATAGTTACTGGAATAAGAAAAATGTGACAAAACTGTAGGCAGAGAACAATAATTTATGGGACCTTTTTGTGTTCAGAAATCAATTGTCTCTGTTATAAGGAGGCAGACTGCTGACACTGGAAAATGGATGCAGGTCTCACTTCTTATCTCACCATTAAAGGATCACTGACATAAACCGAGCTCTGCTTAACCTTCTTCTTCAGGATGCACAGCAGTACGCAGAAGGGCACTGCATGTGCTGACTGCTGTCTGCTCCTCCATACAAAGCCAGAAGCAATACTCCTCAATATCCTTTAAGAACTAGCAGTGAATTTATCATATCTGTTTGTAATGCCCTTTGGGGCTCTTCAGGAAGAAAGACGCAGTAAATGTAAGCTCATTAGCATCATTAACTCCTTTTATAAGCCAGCTGAGCTCCAAAGAATCAAATGGGAAAAAAAAAAAAAGGTAAAATGTATTTACCATTCTCTCATTTTTTTTCCTGCTATTTTTCTACTTAAAGACACTTATGTTAGATAAAAAATATTACTTATTAGCTTGGCCATTTAACTCCATGAGATGACACATTGCTAAGGAGGAATAAACATAACTTATATTAAGGAGCATTCAGTGCAGCAGTGCCAAATTTATTACACCTGTTTCTGCACGCTTAGAAGCATTTCAGGCTGCTCACAGTTACATTCTTCCAACTCCACGTGTGAGAATGGTGTCAGGAGCAGCATGGCACCTGGGTCCTAAGAGTTTTCTGTTTGACTGCCATGGAAAGGCACTACTCCACTCCTTGGCTTGAGTAGGACAGGATTCACTCCTTTCAGCCACTCAGAGGTCAATTTTTTCATCCTTTTGGGGTAGGCAGTGTTCTGGTGCACCTTCAGCACTCATTTGCACCGTATTTGTTGGACGTTCTGTGCAATACCTGATCCCAGGCACTTCACCCTCTGTTGAAGGCAAAGTTAGCCCAGTGGGTGCCTTGACACAATGCTTCCCTTCTGTCAGTTGGGTGTGCTTGTGTTTGTCCAGCATAGAAAACCAACTGGATCCTGGGGTGCATCAAAAGCAGAGTAGCCAGCTGGTCAAGGGAGGTGATCCTGTCCCTCCGCTCTGTGCTGGTAAGACACCACCTGGAGCATCACCTTGGAGGACAAGGTAAGCTTCCGTACTTATAGAGGGGCTGTAAGAAAGAAGGGGACGGACTCTTCAGCAGGGTCTGTTATGATAGGACAGGGGGAATGGTTTCAAACTAAAACAGGGGAGATTTAGACTAGATATAAGGATAGAGTTTTTTAATAAGGGTGGTCAGGCACTGGAGCACATTGCCCAGAGATGTAGTGGAAACTCCATACTTGGAGACACTCAAGGTCAGGCTGGAGGATACTCTGAGCAAATTGATCTAGCTGTAGGTATCCCTGTTCGTTGCAGGGGAGTTGGACTAGATGACCTTTAAGGATCTCTTCCAGCTCTAATGATTCTGTGAAACAAACTATAAGAAGCAATCCATACAAAGAAGCCTTTGCACACTAGAGCTTGCCCTTGCCCTGCCGAGACAAAGCAGCAGCACTATGTCCCTGATTGCATCTGGCAGGTTGGCTCTGTGTGTGCAGCACGTATTTTCTATCACTGACATTTTTCCTTTGTTGGCCATTAAGACAAAAAGCCACCACCGGCAAGCACACTTCTTGTGCTTGGGGTTGCTACACTTGCCCACAAGACGAGCCCACAGCTCTGTTAGATGCACAGCCATGAAGCAGAGCTCTAGCTACTTACCTTTCTCTGCACGCAATGGCTTCATCTCAAGAACAAGAATACCTCTCAAAGTACTTCGTAGGAAGACTGTAAAACTTTTAAAGGTGGTAAGAAGAAGCTGCACAGAGACTCTTACGGATGGGAGCTAGGGTTGGAAACCTTTCAGGCTACTTACAGGGAAATGAGTGGTGTATCCAACATTGTCAGGCTAAAAAATCGCTTGAATTACATAAAAATGAGAGAAGCAAGAAAGAAGAGCTATAAAGTTTATCACGCCGAACGAAGGCAATAAACAAAAACGTTAAAAAAAATGCACAGAAAGGGGAAAAAAAAAAGAAAAAGAAAGAAACACGGAACAGCCTCCGCGGGCGCCGGCATCATCGGGGGATGCCTCTGGCGCTGTGTAGCCGTAAGAGCGATGCTTTCGGTACCACATTGCCAGCACCCAGCCCGACCACGGCCGGAGCTGGAGCGGTCCCTCCGCACCGCCGGGCGGCGCTTGCGCACTGCGGGGCCGCCGCGCTGCTCGCCCGCCTCCCCGGCGCGCCCCCGGCCGCCACTGCACCGAGCCGGGCTGGGCAGAGCCGGACCGAGCACGGAGCGGACCGAGCAGGGAGCGGACCGCAGCCCAACATCCCGCAGCTCCCGCCCGGCCGCGCTCTCGCTGAAGCCGGGGGGTTGCGGAGCATCCCGCAGCGCTCGGTCCCGCCCACCCCGGGCGCGGTGTTCGCCGCCGGCCGGAGTTTGGCAAAGCGCTGCAAACACGCCGCGCGGCAACCTGTTCTACACCGGGAGGAGCCGGTGTCCGCGGTCACCCGGGTAGGGGGTAGCGATCCCGCGGGACCGAGCCGTGCTGTCCGCAGGAGGATGTAAATAGGCGGCACGCGGAAGGGCGGAGCGCCGGGGGGAGTGAGGGGTCCTCCCGACTCCGCACGCGCTACATTAACTCTGCGCGGCGGAGGCGGCGGGATAACTTTCGGGCTCTGCCCCGGCAGGCGGCGAGAAGCTCCGCTCCGTTCAGCTCCGCGCGCGGGCATGCCCCCCGCCGCCAACCCCGCCGAGCCGGAGGGCAGCGGCTGAGCCCCGCCGCCTCTCGGTCATGCGGCTTCTCCGCGCTCCCTTCGCCCTGCTTTGCCCGGTGCTGGGCGCCTGGGCCGCCTGCGCTCTGCTCCCCGCCGCCGGCTCCGCGCTGCCGGAGCCTCCGCGGCGCTCCCGCCCGGCGCCGACCCCGCTCGCCCCCACGGACCGCCGCGACGCCGCCGCTGTGCCCGAGCGCGGGGCCGGCGCGGAGCCCGGGCGGCGGCGGGCGCGGAGCAGCGAGCGCGGAGCCGGGGCGGCGGCGGGGAGCGGCCCCCGGTGGCTGCCGCTGAACGGCTCTGCCCGCGGCGAGAGCTCCGCCGGGGGCCGCGGCAACGGCACGGGGCGACGAGCCCGGCTCCGGAACCCCTTCTACCCGCTGACAGAGGAATCGTACGGCGCCTACGCCGTCATGTGCCTCTCCGTGGTGATCTTCGGCATCGGCATCATGGGCAACATGGCAGTGATGTGCATCGTTTGCCACAACTACTACATGCGGAGCATCTCCAACTCCCTGCTGGCCAACCTGGCCTTCTGGGACTTCCTCATCGTCTTCTTCTGCCTGCCGCTGGTCATCTTTCAGGAGCTCACCAAGAAGTGGCTCCTAGAGGACTTCTCCTGCAAAATCGTCCCGTACATCGAGGTAACGGCGGGGGGGGGAGGGGGCCCGAGGAGCCCTCATGTTGCGGCGCGGGGTCCCGGGCTCCTGGGGACGCCCCGCGGTCCACCCCGGCGGCAGCGCCGGGATCCCCGAACCTCCGGCTGAGCGCATCCCCTCGTGCGACTTCTGACAAACTTTCATCGCTCCTCGTGGTGCTGAAAAGGCGAGGAGTGCTCCCGGCGTTTGCTTGCGAGTTGTTTTTCTTTTCTTTTCTTTTTAGAGTGAAAACGTTGAGTGAAATGATTCAGGGAGTGACTCGGGATAGGTTGCAGGAAGGTTGGATTCGTGTGTGGAGCCGAGGGGAGAGGTGGAGTGGGAGCCCGGAATGCTGCCTTTGCTCCTTCCCCAAATCCTTCTGCTCAGCGTTATTCTAACTGGAAGCTGAGGAAGTAACTGTTGATTCACTTGTAATAAGAATGCGATGATAAGGGTGTGAAAAAAAGGAGAAAAAGAATAGCCTTGTTATTAATACGTAGAATATTAGTTTCCACAGTATGTCAGTACAGCTGCCTTCTGATATTTTTAAGTATTCAGTCTGCAGCCGCTACACAGCCATCACTTCTGCTCTGTGTGATGCACTCTACTACTTGTGGTACTGGGCAAAGGGTGGAGCTGTACTGTACTCGGAGGAACTGAGGCCAGTATTGTACTGCTGCCGTGGTCTGGAAAGCTCAGAGTACTCTACACTGACCTGTGTTTGGGAGAAAGTGAAGGAAGAAATGTGTATTTCTTGAGAATGTTGATAGGAGCTTTGAGAAGGAGCTTCTGAGTGTTCAGATATCACTTCTTGGGCTGCTGTATTATCCAGTAGATGAGTAGTTACTGCTTCAGTTAAAGTGTAACCATGTTATTTGGAGTAGCAGTGTAAGTTCAGTATTTCAGCACTTGCCCCTCCTGACCCTTCACGCTTCTTCACCTGTTTTGCTGCCTTCAGATACAAAATACAAATGATTCTTTATCATAGACTTTTAAATATGTCCATAATTGGATGATTTGTGTGGCCACGCTGTTTTTCAAAGTTAGTTCCTTATGCTGCCTGGATTTGGGCAACGGAGTTTGCCACTTCATGTTTAAAAGAAAAATGCACAAAGCTTTGTATTATAATGAAGTTATTGGTAACTGAAATGGATAAGAACGAAATGTAATTTTCTCAAATTGCTCAAACAAATGTTTTATTTTCATGTTGCTACTGTCTGCATAAAGAATAGCATTAGGGCTGGCTGATATAGACATGCTTTGGATTTTACATCTTCCTCCCTGGATTACCTGAGCTGAAATGTAGCTGTCAAATGTAGCTGTAATCCTGAAAGCATTCGACAGCTGCTAACCCCTCTTTATTCTCTAATTACATCTTAGTTTTCACTTTCAAGTTCCTTAGATGCCTACAGTTGAACTTTTGTTCAAGAACTGTCAGCCATCCACTGATGATGGACTAGCCCTATGGTGCCTGTCCGAGGCTTGGTCATCATTGAGATCTAAAAGTGCAGCATTCTCCTCTTTCCAGAAGAAATTTAATTAATTTGTATCTGAGGAACGCAACTGAACAGAGAGAGCCTTGAGGTGCTTCATCACTCCCAGGATTGTACATATTTTGTTCATTAGTCATTAAGTATAATACACCTCTGAAAGTACTTCCATCACCCTGACAGTAAGTAGAAGAAAACCTTTCTTGTTACAGGGGAGTTGGACTAGATGACCTTTAAAGGTCCCTTCCAACTAAACTATTTCTATGATTCTATGATTTGACCTTGCAGAGAGAGAGGTGGGAAATAGAGCCAACATCTGCCACTTTCTGAGTGCAGTTCCAACCTCACAGGCATTACCATCAATGCTGACACTGCTGGGAACACTGCAGTTGTGGAGCAGATCTGTTCCCTGAGTGGCCACAGCTCCATGCGCAGTGCCATTGTGCAGCCAGATGACAGACACTGCCTTCCCCAGTGTAGCACACCTGGACAGGCTCATCCCATTCTTGTGAAATGAGAGGGGAATGAATTCTCAGCTTCTTGAGAAGAAAACTGTAGGCAGTTGCCTTCAGGGGAGCTTTCAAGACCTAGAGTTGTCCTGGATGTGGACAAATTTTAAGCTGTTGTCAGTGTTTTTTTGTAAACGAACCCATTGTTTTGTTCTTTTTAGTGTCTCTGTTTCATTCTCTGCACCCTTTTTTTTTTTGTGTATGTCACCTCTCATATGCTCAGGGACCTACGAGTCTCACCCAGAGCTGTAGCTTCAGACACATCACATCTCCATTTTCAAGCACCAAGGAGCCTCGTTGAGCTGAACTCTCTTGTATGAACCCATACTCTCACAACTGTGCAGAACTGGGCGGTGAGGGACAGCTGATTTTCTAGAGGAAGTAGTGTGGTAATAACTGCACTTTAACATAAGGCTCCTTTGTATTGTGCTCAGAAATTTCAAGTAAATGAGGAACCTTGAGTGTTCTTCTTGAGTGTTTAGCCTCCTGTGGCCAATTGTTCTTTTATTTGTGCTGTAAAATGGGTATCGTACAGAATTTCAACAAAACATCTGTTGCCAGTGATAACACATATGCACAAACTCTAGGGAAAATGTTTTACAGTACCTTCAAGAACATTTGAATAGGTAAATGTTGAGCTTCCAGTAGTGGAAATGTAACCAGCATTTACTTTTAAAGGCAGTTTTCCCATGCTTAATAAAGAATTGCTGTGAGCAAATACATTTAAGCCACATATTTTATCATAATTTAGTCACTTGTAACTATTCTTTAAAACTGTGTCCTGAATCTACTTGCATAAGGAATAATGTAAACATGGCCAAGGAGGAACTTGAGCGATTTAGTGGGTCTTTAGTCAATGAAGATGGTTGAATTAGATGAATTTATCTCCACCAAGAACTTTGCTAGGTTCCGGTGGTGATGCTGTTCTGGTAGAGTAAATTTGAAAGTGCTAACTGAGAAGGGAGTTATAAAAATGGGTGCCCAAAGAAGGGCAGTGAAGCTGGTGAAAGGTCAGGAACACAAATATTGTGGAATTGTTTATCCTGGAGGAGACCTTGTTGCTCTCTACAAGTACTCGAAAGAAAGTTGCGGTGAGGTAGGGTTCAGCCTCTCCTCTCAGTTAACTGTGGGTAGGATGAGAAGTAATGGCCTTAAGTTGCACCAGGGGAGGTTCAGGTTGGATATTAGGAAAGTACTGTTCTCTGAAAGAGTGTGGAGTTATTAACACAGGCTGCCCAGGGAGTCACTGTCCCTGGAGGTGTTCAAGAAAAGGCATTGATGCCCACAGTTTAGTGGGCACAGTGGTGATGGGTTGACAATTGGACTAGTTGGTCTTAGTGTTTTTTTCCGATTTTAATGATTGTATGATTCTAAATTGTGGCAACTACTCTATTCACAAGGATGTGTGGAGGTGTGTTTTTCCTTTACAATTTTAATTCTCTATGCTGTTCTTCACGTGCTGTGACTTCTCTGCTGGTATTTAGAAGTCTAGCTTTGTGTAGTCATGTCTGAAGTGTTTGCCTGCACAGTGCTTACGTGGAAGTTGTCTTCTGTATGCTTTGATCACTATTACTCAGGATCAGGAGATAGAGGGTAAGCAATGGTACAAAAGCAGTGACTTTGGCTAATTCCCCTTCCAGAAGATCTGCCAATCTGCAACCCTTTGCTGCTTCTTGTTTTAGCACATTCAGTCATTTCAGCAACAGAAGTAGAAAAAAAAACCAGGAGTTTGGAATGTAGTTTCTTTTTACCTACATACAGATTAATGCTTTACATTTTTCTTGACTCTGAATTAAGCCTGAAATGTGAATGTAGACAAAATAGTTTTACTGTGCTTCTGTACATTTCACATCTATTCAGTGTATCAGTCCTGCGAAGCAGCATTTTTATTTTTTATTTTAATTCTGGAACCCAGTAGTGGAGAGGTTAAGTAAGTTTCCTAAAGCCAAAAGCAGCTTGCCAAGATGACAAATGGATTGTGTCAACCAGGCCTAGAAACTGTCTTTTGAGTTTTAAAAAGAAGCTTTCCCAAGTTGTTTGTGTTTTGCTCTCAGAGGTTGTGTGAGGAACTTGAGTTGGAGGGCAGGAGTTGGAAGCAGACATCACACTCTGTGTTGTCAGACTGAGACAAACTACTTACAGAGGTGTAAGGATTTAGGACAGGGGAAGAGTCTGGAATAAGGGTTTGCAAAAGCATTTTATAGCCTTGTGAAGTTCTGGCAATCAATTTGTGGCTTCTCTGGTTTCCAGTGGGTAACTTCCATTCCAGAAAAGCTATCACTACTAGTATTCTTAGTTGAAAGTGTAAGCATTGATTTGCTCTGGAATATGAGTTAGTCTTTTTTTTTTCTTCCCTGGAACCTATCCTTCGAGGGCAATTTTGAGGTAAGGTTTTTTCCTCTTTCTTTTATTTGCTAGTGGTGAATGAGCAGCACCAAGGAAAAAGCCATTCGTTGCCTGTTCCAAAGCTGTCAGAAGAGATCCCAATTTTAAGTTTCTGATTTGTAGTGGAAGTTTTTAAAAGCTATGTATTAATCTGTCTGGTCTGAGTCATTTGTTGTTCTGTATCTTTTTGTCTCCTCTTCTTTGACTTACTTGGAGACAGCCTCCTGAACCTCCAGAAAGTCCTCTGGGTCACAGATGAAGATTCACATAGAAATTTGCAGTTTTGAAGCTTCATGTTGAGGATTTTCCAGAGCAATGGATGCATATATCTTTTACTGAGCAGAATACCTTCAGCACTTATCACACAATAAATATTTTTTTGAGACAGAAGTGCTAGCATGTCTGTGCCCCTTAGGCATTAGCAGCATGGTGATAGCTGCTGTTATGTCAGCCTTTCTCTCCTCTACAAACCCTGTCCTTAGGGAGTCATAAATTGTCCATAAAATTTTGCTTTTGTCTTAAATTTTGCATGTGGTGTTTCAGCTTGGAGATGAATTTGTGTCAGACTAGGTTTGAAATTAGGTCAGTAATATTTAAGTTAAGTATGTGTGGAGAGGAAAAAAAACAGCATCTGCTATCCCAGCACCATTGACTGTAGGATGAGCATAGGGCTGTCATTTCTCCATATGACCAGATTTTTACTGCACAGGAGAGGCAGATATTTATCAGTAGCTTCGTGTTGTTAATATTAGGAGTTAGCACAGGAGTCCCTTGTGTAGAGAGATGAGAATGTGATCCTCAGTGGAGAACAGTGCTCTTTTCTTTCTTAAAATAATAATATAAAAAGTAAATTTAATTTACTTGTACGGTAGCAGAATAGATTTCAAATAGGAAAATGGACAAAAAATGTTTTGCGATTTTTTTTTTTTCCAGCCCTCTGGATAAGCATATGGTATATTCTATTAGCTATTTCCAGTGCCCTGACAATCTGCTTGGCTTTTATTTCCAACAGAATTCAAGAATTGCTCATGGAAATTAATTCTGAATATTACTCTTAGGATACTTAGAAGGGTAAGAAACACACAAAGCGTAAGTGCTCTGTACCCTCCTGATACGAATGCTAAAGGTACTGGAAAGGAAACAGCCATATTATACTCATTCTCTATGTGTGGAGCACCTCCGTGATAGCAGTTTCCTGTTTCTTGCTTTTTTTGTGGTAGTCCAGTCTTTGTACTGGACTCTCTAATGCAAATGTAGAGTAGTACAAGAAAAATATTGTCAGTGCTTTGTTTATTTATCTTAGGCAAAACTGATAACTTTCTAACAGTCATCATGGTATACTGCATTAACGTACTCTAAAGCAAAGACATTTGGTTAGGATGTAGAACCAGCCATAAAAAGAACAAAGTTGTTTAGGTGATATGACAGGAATGGGTAGAAAGTTTAAGGTAGCGACACCGAGAGTTGAGAAACAGCTGAGCTAGTCATGGTTGTCAAACTTTTCTGCAGTTTAACTTTTCTATTTCCATTGGGGAAATGTTTGGGTACTCATTCTACCTTGTAACAAAGAAAATCTGTTTTCAGCTGGTAAAAGCAGCCATTTCTCATAACTCTCTGGCTATAACTGTGTAGCTCCATAAAACTCAGACCTGTTTCCTCTCAGTTCTCCATCAGAAGGCACGCTCCACAACATCATGCTTTGGTTGATTCATGGTCTTTCTCGTTTCCTTGAGTTGCTCATGGTTAGTTGATTTCCATTCCGTTAATTGTCCTTCAGCTAAAGCAGCTTTTGTATCTCTACACATAGTTATTTGTCCGTAACAGCAATATGTCTTGGACTTCATCTTGCTAGACTGACTGACTTTTTTTTTATTTATTAACTCACAGAATTGATTCTTCAACTTTTTCACTCAAGTTACCTTTTCTGATCTTGTTTTTGTTTTTGTTACCTTTATTTTGTCAAACAGGTATTAATGAGAGAAAATTCAGAGTCTTGTTCACACTGGCATTGCACACCCTACAAAACTTGTGCTGCTCCCCTGGGTAGCTGAGGCTCTGCTTCTGCAGGCTGGGGCCAAATGCTGTGGGACCACAGCCAGGAGAAGAAGTAGGACAGGCCAGGGAAGGCCTGGGAACATTTTGGTAATTGTTAAAGCTCACGAAAGGGGATCATTGGAGGAACAGAGAGAACTGATGCAATTACACTGAGCATTTCATGAGTTTACTGTTGCTCTATGTGGCCTCAGTTCCCCAAATGAGCTTTGACACAGTTGACTAACAGCTGATGAGCTAATGACTGAAGGTCTATGTAGTGCCTCAAAGGAGCACCGCTGTGCCCAGTAACATCCCTGTCAGTGCTTTCAAAGGAGCCACAATATTGAGAGACTCTCTTGTAACAACAGTGCCTTCTTTTTTGTGTGTGCTGTGGCTGGTATTTCCTTACATAGCTGTCCTTTGCCAGGCTTGGTTGAGCTTATTTCCCACCCACTTCCTCAGAGCAGATACAAGGTTATATATCTGGGTACCTTTTTGATATCACCTAGTAAGAGAAGAATGAAAACTGATGTCACCCCAAATGTTGAAAGAAAATCTTGTTAGGGACTGTATGGAAATACCTCACAACTATGCAATCATCCAAAGCTGCTGAGCTCTACTCAACCTTGCCTTGCTTCATTTCCTGCCAAGTTGTTGGAATTAAGGCTGCAACTGTGTACCAGACACTCATCTGTTACAAGACGAGCACCATTAAATGCCATGCAGCTTTACACTATTTCAGGATCTGTTAATTTGTTTTTTTAGTTTGTCCTCATCACCATTATTCTGCGATTATTTCAGGGCAAAGTTTCTGATAAAAATGGGAGACTTCTGTGACTTCTTTCATATTTTCAGCTTATACCTAATTTTAGTATGACTGCTATGAATAACCACCCATAAACTGAAACTGTATGAACATGTAGAGTGTGTGCTCTGATTCTTGTCCACGTAGGTGGAAAGCAGCAGCCATTGATTTTGCTGGATATTATTTGTACTCTGCAACACAGAGTGAATGAAGGGGGGTAAGTAATTAGAGCCCTGTTGCTGCACTGCCTTTCAACAAGTCAGCTGGAGCGAATGCCTGTTCATCTGCTTGGGAGTGCTTTTTTGTTTGGCTGTTTTTCATAGACTTTCCTATGTCATCTCTAACTCCATTAGTCTACAGAAAACAGGAAAGCATTGCCTTTTCCACAGATGCACTAGTTTTTTTGTTTGTTTGTTTGTTTTAATCCTGTTTGATCAGTGAATCCACAGGAGAATTTTCAAAGCTGACTTCCACTGTTCCTAGATGTTTTCTCTTGCTCTATTTCTCTGTTTTAAGCCTCCAAGTTGCTGGTCAATTAATGTGACAGGAGCCCCGTAGGTTATGTTTGTTCATGGTAGACATGTCTTCTTTCATTAGTCTAGCGTAACAGCTGCAGAGTTTAATGTCTTAGCTACTGTATAACTGCCCGTTTGTAATGGATTGCTGAAACAATAAAAGTGTGTGTGTTGGGGAGTGGGGGGAGATGCTCACATTGGTGCATTAAAACAAGAGCAGAGAAGGAAAACATTAATGTACAAAAATGTAGTTTTTCTTCTGTTCCAATGATTTATTTTAATCCTTCATTTCTGGGACTCAAAATATTTCTCTGACTTCCACAGTTGTCGAGAGCTCAGTCCCAGACCCTTCTGTTATTTGAGCTGGACATTCTGGCTGAAGGTTTTGCTGTCACTCTTAAGGAAATGGAAGATTATGCACACACCCAAATGTTTTGCAAACAAAGTCACTAGCCTTGGATTTGGAAATGTGACTCTCAGAAGTGATACACAGAAATTATCTTTCGTTTTTCTAATGTCAGCATTGCTCCTAGAGATTTCCCTATAGCTCTGGTTTTTCTATACTTTTTTTTTTTGCTGGTGTTTACTGAGCTTTCTTTGAACATTGTCCGACAGTTTAACTCCCTAAATCAATTTGCCTGTTAAAAATGTTTATTGTACTGTTTAGTACAATTATCATCAATTATTCCTGCCATTGAAGGTTAGTTAATAAGATATTGTATCTTACTTGTTCCACCTTTTAGGAAGCCGCTTCAAAGAATTATTCAACTAAGGCAATGCTTGTCAGTTCAGATCCAAAGTTCCTAACACTTTTCACTGATATTCAATTTTAGTAATTTAATATTTTAGAGATTAGCATTGCATCGATATAATTGTAATTGTACTATCTATCTTTGCAGAACTTTTTGCAAGAGATGCACAAACAGAAATGATTCAAAATTATGGTGGAAGTCAGTGTATTCTTGAAATGTACCAACATGGAATTTAAATATGTCATTGTACATCAAATTTGAATAAGTAGAAATTACAGTAAACAGCCTAATATTACCCTAGATTTCCCAGTTAATTGCACAGACACGTGGTTACTCATGATAAAAGTAAGCATTCTTTAAATTTATTAGGAATATTATTTTAACAGTTTCTTCTGTTTTGCTACAACACATTTCCAGCACAGCAGAAGCACTCAAACCTAAGAAAATAAATGAATTAGAATGCAACAGAGCAACTAATATATCTCTGATTGAAGTTAATGGAAGTTCTGCTTTGAATTTGAACTGAAGTTGATTTTATTCAGAACAGGATTAGACTGAAATGTATATAGTCTTCTTGCAAATTTGTCTTTAGGAAATTTAATTATGAACAGGATAAAATGATAGGAAATTGTATTTCATGATAGTACAAAATTTCTATTTATGCATAGAATGATGGTTAGTAAAGCTAGAACATACTCATTGCTCTCTACTTGCTCCTTATATAATTGAGAAGTCTGTTCAATTAATCTTTAAATAATATAAACAGTGCAACTTCTGCCATTTCTCCTGGCTTGCAGTACATTGTTGGACAGGATGTCTCCTATGAAATTATGCCTAGATTTTCCTGAAACATTTTTCTAGATTTTATGTTGAAGAAAGGTTGTTGAAGGTTAACTATTGTAGTCAAGTTTTTATTATTATTATTATTAGTAGTAGTATTTGCACAATCTTTGGAATTCTGAAGGTTTCAATGCAATCTTCTTGAACTTGGAGCCCAGGATGTTTTCATAAGCCTACATCCCATCAGAATTTCACTTATGAGACCACATTCACAACAGCAGTTGTTGAACTCTACTCTGTTCACTGGATACTTAATCCATGGTGTTCTAAAATTATGAATATTTTTAGGGTGATCTCCCACATGCTCAGTGAACATGTTATGGGGGTATAAGTGAACTTCTGCTGTAGTAGAACTCTTCAATCTTTCCCTTTTTTGACTTGAATTCCAATTCCTATGGTGGATCTTATCTTTCTGAAAACCACTCCAGAAAAACTAGAGAAAGAGTTTGGTTTCCTGTATTGGTCAGTTCCCCAATGTTCACTCAGAGTTGTATGAGTGCTGGCATGAACCTCCAGGACAGCATAATACCAAGCTGAAATAACTATCTCTAGACAGCACAACAGAAAGATGTACTCTTTGGGAAGCACGTGGAGTGGTAGCTCAGCAAACAGTGGAAGCTAAGTTCTACCTATGATGCTTCTTTTGATGGTGCTCAACTGTATCTTACATCGATATGCTAAAGTCAACTAGGTTTTATTTTGCCTTTGTCAGTCAAAGAGCTAGACTGAACTGGTGCTTCACATCACACATTGAGCTCTCTTTAACTGTGAAAGAGGATAAACTTCCATCAGTAGTAAAAAAAAAAAATCAAGTGTACAATTTCCTCCTCTGCCTGAGTGAGTTCAGGCCTTCATCTTTCATCTTCAAGAAGACTACCATTTTTAGTGGACCAGGTGAATTTTGAAAGAGATAAAGTTTTTCCTCTCTCCAAGGCATAATGGATTGTAGCCTTGTAGCTGTCTTGTTCATTCTTTCTCTTTTTCCAGGCATCACCTGTATTAACTGGCCTTGCCTTTTCTCCATTGCAGGTGGCTTCCCTCGGAGTCACCACGTTCACGCTATGCGCCCTCTGCATTGACCGGTTCCGTGCCGCCACCAATGTGCAGATGTACTATGAGATGATTGAGAACTGCACCTCGACAACAGCCAAGCTGGCTGTCATTTGGGTGGGGGCCCTGCTGCTGGCACTGCCGGAGGTGGTGCTGCGCCAGCTGACCAAGGAGGACCCTGAGTACAGTGGTAGCCCACCTGGGGAGCGCTGCGTGGTCAAGATTTCCACCGCGCTGCCTGACACCATCTATGTGCTGGCTCTTACATACGATGGGGCAAGACTCTGGTGGTACTTTGGCTGCTATTTCTGTTTGCCGACTCTTTTCACTATTACCTGCTCCTTGGTAACAGCAAGGAAAATCAGGAGGGCAGAAAAGGCTTGCACAAGAGGAAACAAGCGACAAATTCAGCTAGAAAGTCAGATGAACTGCACAGTGGTGGCTTTGACCATTTTATATGGGTTTTGCATAATTCCTGAAAACATCTGCAACATTGTGACTGCCTACCTTGCCACAGGGGTCTCTCGGCAGACTATGGATCTCCTCCATCTCATTAGCCAGTTCCTCTTGTTCTTTAAATCCTGTGTTACCCCAGTCCTCCTTTTCTGTCTCTGTAAACCTTTTAGCCGGGCCTTTATGGAGTGTTGCTGCTGTTGCTGTGATGAATGCATCCAGAAATCTTCAACAGTGACAAGTGATGACAACGACAATGAGTACACCACAGAGCTGGAGCTCTCCCCTTTCAGCACCATCCGCCGTGAAATGTCTACTTTTGCCTCTGTGGGGACTCACTGTTAATCAACTTTAGGGCTTTATTTTTTTTAATCTTTTTTCTTTCTTTCTTTCGTTCTTTTTTTTCCTTGAAACTTCATTTTTTTTTCTTTCTGGAAGAAAAGTATAAGAAAATTGGTTACTGAAAATTACTCTGGAAACCAATCTGCGTACTAACAGTCATGCTCTGGATAATAATTTGTCTGGTTATGATGATGAAAGAAAGGGAGAGAAGGGGAGCTAGTACTTAGTTTTAAATCATAATATTTTTTATGGTGCTAGGATTTCATTATTTGAGGAGAAGGATCTGTGTCTGTCTACTTTAATTTCATGATTGTTTTGATAATCACTATAAAATGATTATATAGACATTGTAGGTTTTGCAGGGTGTTTAATGTAAAAGATGTGGTGGAAAGTATTTGAAGGTGGTTTTAATCCAATTACTGTACACTATTGTGAGAGATCTTGGACTATGAAAAATTTATAAAGTAGCATAAAAATAAATTAGGTTTTATTCTTTAACTTCCTTGTCAATCTGCATTCAACAAGGATCACCTCTAGTATTAAATTCCTTTTAATAAGAAAAAAAAATCTTTACTTTGCATAAAATAATTTAAATGGTCATATTTAATTTGCCATTCATGTACTTACGCTTGGAGACTATAATTAGAGTGTTTAAGGAAGATGGTTATAACAGCATTAGATTTACATGAGTCGATTTTTAACACATTATAAAGATCCAGTGTGCCTCATTGAAACTTTCCTTCTTGACCTAAAAGTATACAAAACCTGAGTTATCTTGTACTTCTTAAGAAGAAAGATTTGTTTTCTTGCTAAATTTTGTCTTGTGTGGTTTCAAAATCAAATCAAATTTCTTTCCAATTGGTTACTGGTTTTACGTTGAGGTTATGTCCTCAGTCCCTGTGTATATACCTGGTTGCAGTGAGTCCCACTGCAAAAAGAAAGCATTCTTTTGCCAGAGATTTGCTGACAATAAAAGGAAGGGGCTGAAAAATGTGGAGAGTGGATTTCTTTTTTTTTTCTAAAAAAAAAAAAAAAAAAAAAGATTTAAACACACTTGGACACTTGTGACTTGACCCAGAGCCCATTGCAGTCAATGCAAAGCTTTCCAACTATTTCTGAGGGCTTTGGATCAGAGTGGCATCTCCTATTTATTCTGCGATATGTAGCATGAATATTAATTGTGGGGGCTGTGTATACTGGTTATAAATCATGCTGCTCTCACAGAGACTGCCATTCACCAGCAGTTCACAGTGCTGTAGCTGTTCTTGAGATCCGCAGAATGTTTTGTGATGGTATCTTGCTGTCCACAGACTTAGTAAAACGGGAATATGTCAACACTGTGAGGAACAGTGTGGTATAGTAAAATCTAAAGTTGTTCTGAGCAAGCTGGATCAGAGGCAGGAATGTGCCCATCCATACCAACACAGTTTGCTTAACCCCGCTACTTGGCTGAGGTAAGCAGGCTGCTCTGTGCGAGCAAGTTGCCTCACATATACTCTGGGCAGCGTGCTGAAGTGTAGGCACACTCTAAGGGAGAGAATTCAATATAATTATCTTATATTTTAGTACTAACTAACTAAATAATACAATTGCAACAGTGCTTGCTGTGGTAAAACCACAGGCACTTATACTCTGAAATTAACAGTGAGAGGTGCAGTCTATACCTGCCTCTAACTATGTTGAAGAGCTTGTAACTTTTCGAAAGGAGTCTGTTTTTCTTTTCTTTGTAGATTTTGGATTTAATGTGTTTAACCATTGTATCTGCTTGGCAAGCAGTATTCCTTCTTTTTCATCACAGTTTTAACCCATAAAAAGTTCAACAGAAATGTGGCACTATCTGAACCTGAATAAAAATGCACTTGAGTTTCTCATTTTCATATTAAGCTCTAACAAAAGCAGTGTGGTTTGAGCAGAGGCCTAAATTTATGTATACCGTTCTGATTAGGACTTGCTATGATACCGAAGTTTTAAAAATCATTTTCTAAGAATGTCAATCACTTATTGGGTGGGGGAGAGGGGGGGACAGTCCCTTCTTTCTAAACTTCTCATTTACTTCACCTCGCTGTTATATTCAGTACACTGTGAAATGTATCAAAGAGAAAAGGTAAAACCGAAATCTCTTCACTGTGGTGCCTGTCTCCTCAAATACATTTTCCCATCTCTGCAATTTGATTCGTATGTTTTTTAGGTGCCAATATTTGTAAAGAATGGGAATAAAACTCCCTCTTTGTTCCTCTGTCATGTTGCTTGTGCTCTATTGTTTCTTTTCAGTCACAACACGAACAGTGGTTGAAGGACTTGAGAAAAGAACAGCAGAATATGAAGAAGCCCCCCCCTTTTTTTTTTTTTTTGTCACAGAAATAAATGCAGAAATTACTTTGGAATATTACATTGTGATGTTTTCACTTAATGCAAGGCTACACTGGAACAGAAGAAGTCCCCAGCAGCCTTGGACACGAGGTACCTGCCTCCTTCTCTACAGTGTGCAGTGAATGTGTGTGATATCTACTGGCACAATCAGCACTCTGTATCCCTCAGTGTTGCAGTGCTTCTCCATTGAAACATTTCCTTAGTATGTGAATCTTACTGGGGAAAAAAATACACCCTCCTGGTAGTGTAGGGGAGCATTCTCCAGCCTTGTATTCAGTGGGGCTTCTTTGTATCCAGTGTAATCTTGACTTTTCTGCTGCTGGAAGACCTTTTTGACAGCTATTTGTTTCCTAAATCTGTTAAACTAATCTCACATTAGCAGGTTTGCATTGTTGCAGCCTGAGACAGTGGTTCTGACAGGGGCATGGCTTGTTAATGCGTGATATGTCATGATAAAAGATTGCTTTTGTTGAAGATCGGCCTTTTTTAAAAGATGGAGTACTGTATTCTTTTTCCTTCTGGAGACACTGATGGCTTGAATGCTTGCATTTCTTTGGTGTTAGCTTTTCCTTTTTTTTTTTTTTTTAATATTCGTAGAAGCCATTTCTGTCTGTTTTGAATCTAGCTCTGTAAAGCATTTGTCTGTTAACATGGGGACATTTAATAGACTGATGAATGAAGGTTTGGAACAGTTTATGGTAAGAATTTAATTATGGAATGGCATAATGGAATGGAAAATCAGATTCTGAGATAAAAAAGTCTTATACTTCACAGATGTTGGTGCGTTAATACCTTGCATCTCAGCTCTGGTCCCATAAAGAAATAAAAATGCCCTATTAGGAGCTCCAGTATCTCCAGTGAGGTTTCACGACATGTATATTTCTATATAGTTCAACAAAAATGTGATTTTTGTGTAGACCAAAAACACAGAGATTGTGTATTACAGAAAAATATTGCTCAGTTATAAGAAATCTTGTATTTTACTTCTTCCATGATAAATTCCTGCATCCATCCTGAAATAGTTCCTTCTTTAAAGTGTGACTTTTCCAGCTCCTATTTTGTCACTGGAACCCACATATAAGTATCCACGGTTGCTGTTCCAGCAGCTCTGAGAATGGCTCTGAATGCCATGTGGAGGTTTCCAAGTGTGTTGTCCTATATATTTTCATAAGAAATATCACAGTGTTAGGATACGTGGTAAACTGTCATACTGATCTTACAGATCTGAGAGGCAATCTAAACTGTGCGATGTAATTGTCCATTTCAGGTACTTGAAGGAGTACTCACCATGGGTTACCCTATCTTGTCCAGCATTTTTTGTCCACCTACTGATATCCAAGGGGACTTTCCTCAGAAAAGAGTATTTTGCAGGCTGTGTGGCAGCATACTTGAAGGTTCAGTGGGGCAGTGCTGTCCAGAAGCTTGCATACATGTCTTTGAGGCTCTAAGTTATAATCCTGTCTTGGACAGACTATGGCCCATATGGATGAGATTGTGTATTAACTTTATTCTGGAGGATTAAGTTATGAGGCCAGCTCCCTGTAGGAAGCTGGCTCACATCAGGTCATTAAGAACCTAGACTTAATGATATGCCCAGATTGAAAAAGGAAACTGGGACCTTACAGTAGAAATTCCATGTCATGGAACAACCATGGGTTGGAAGAGACATCAAGGATCATCAGCTTTCAATCCCCCTGCCACAGGCAGGGCTGCCAGTTGCTAATTCAAGTACTAGATCAGATCACACAGAGCCCCTTCCAGCCTGGCCTTAAACAACTCCAAGAATGGGACTTATCCACAACCTCTCTGGGCAACCTGTTCCAGCACCTCACCACTCTCAGTAAAGAACTTCCTCCTAACATCTAATCTAAGTCACCCTTCCTTTAGTTTAAAAATATTCTCCCTTGTCCTGTCACCATCTACCCTAATAAAAAGCTGATTTATGTTTACAAACTTCCTTTAAATATTAGGTTCTTAAGTCTTTGCCTTGAGAATATCCTTCTCTTGCAGGCTAGAAACCCAGTAAGTGCTGAGTAATGACCATTTTCTTAATAGCTTCGAGAAATGTGATTAGAAAGGAAGTTCTACCAGGCATTTTTTTGTGGTAATGCCTCTTTCTTTTTCCTTTACTTCTTTTCAACCCTTTTCTTTCCCTGTTAAGTTCAGTTCAGCCAAAGTCAGTGAGCAGATGATGTGAATTAAAACTGTCTCCTACACGCACTTTATCATGCTTCAGGAACTTTAGTTTTTCACTACTGTTTTGATGGAGTCATTTAACACCTATATTTAGCAGGTGCTAAATGTCAGATTTTCAAAAGCTCGGTATATTTTATAGTGTATAAGAAACAATGAAAAAGTCATGGACTAAGATGCTCCAAGATACCCAGGCATCTCTGCTATGGAAATACTGAGCCACGTAGAGGGCTACAAGTTCATCAACATTCAAGGCAGAGAAGTACACCCGTGCCTTGTGTTGAACCCCTGCAATCCTGGCAATTTATCTGAAAATTTTTAGTAGTATCAGTGTTTGGTTGTCATGCAGCAGAAGTGGGAACAAAGGCTCCCTGGCATTTCCAACATGGCTTTATCGTGATTGTCCATGACGGTACTGAGAGCCAGTGCCATCCCTCCTGCTTTGATGCATTCCATACATTGTGTCATGTAGAATGCACTTTTAGGTTGGAGTTATTCCACCCCTTCCCAAGGCTGAGGCCAGATTTCTGCCCATGTGTACTTCAGATTCAATTTGGCTTAACTGATTCTTGTTATTGAAAAGTAGAAGGCATTATTACAGACATCTGGGCTGTCAGAGGTACAGAGCTCTCAATTAGAGTGTTTAACAAAAGTGCTAGTGTTAACTTGACTAATTAAGGTAGTTATAGGTAAAGGGAAGGCTTTTATTTTGCTTTTCAACTTCTTATTTTACATGCTTAATTTTTGGAATTAGAAAAGTAACTTTTTTTGTTGTTTTTGTTTTGATATGCTTTGGTTTGGTTGTTTTTTTTTTTCTTCTTTTTTTTTCTTTTTTTTAATTTTTTTTTCCTGAAGCAAAATGCAAGAATGTCACAAGCACTTATTCTTCTGTCTAGTTAAAGAAATTCCCTCTATGGCTTACATCAAGCATCTTCCTTTACATCCCCATTGTATTTAGGCTATTGTCCTCTGAGAGAGGAAGCAAAAGCACTGCTGTTAGAAACATGTTCATGACTAACTTAATCTTGAGACAATTGATATGAATGAACTTTGAAGGCTGGGATGTAAAGCAAGCTTGCCAGCCCAATATTCTTAAAGAGGTGGAAGATTTGTATATAGTTCTACAACAGTTTGTGGCTAAATTTAATAACAACTACAAGGGATTCCAGGATGTGTATAGTCTGAGTAAAATGATCTAATAGCAGCTGGATCTGTGATAATCCTTTCTGAAGACAATATAACTAGTTATGTGAAGAAATAAATATATTTTAGCCTATTAACTATTATACTGGAGGACTTAATTCTTTCCTAAGATATGCTTCCAATTTGATTTAATACATACTTGCGCTAGAGGAAAAATATACAAAGTGTTTTAAACATAGTACAGGGGGCATGGTAACACAAGAAAGAAGATAGCTATCTGTAACTGTAGCTAGCTTTCACACTCCACTTTTTTTTTTTTTTTTCTAAACTCTTCCCTTTCTATTTTGAAACAATTTCTGCAGACTGTTCTTATCTTTCTTCTCAGTGTCTTATTCCATTTACTAACTCTCCCCTGAGCAACAGAAAATCCTCTTTTGTTTTCCTGATGATTGGTTCTTTAAAACTGAGCTTGTAAGTCTCATTCATTTTGCACAACTTATCCACTGGGATACTTGAAGGTGAATAGTCCTTCTCCCTGTGGAAACTATTTACAAATAAGGAAGCTGAATTCTTTCCTTCTCTAAGCAAGCAGAACAGAAAGAATTCTCGTACACTGCATGAGACCTGTGCACAGAGTATGAGCAATACAGCATGAATTTCTGGCTTAAAGCTTGCTTACCTACCTGTAAATGACAGGGCTCAGTCAACAATCTAGCCGTACATGTCCCTGTTTGTTGAAGAAGAGTGGGACTAGATGACCTCTAAAAGACCCTTTCAAACAAATGATTCAATGTTCCTAACAAAAAATTGCAGTGTCCCTTTAGCAAAACACAGAATGTTCCTGCATGAGATAATGCTATCTTTATTTTACATTGTGATTCTTTACTGATTTTCCATTTTAATACAAAAAGCATCCTCTTGCAGGCAATTAGATGGCTTCATGATCCCCAGGCAAACCATTTCTCATTCAGGGCTTCATTTTACAGATAGCAGTCATGACCTTAGATTAAGAACTGTAAGATTAATCTGAGTGTTGTTGATCTATATATGATGCAAGATATACCTATGTATACCTATGCGGTTTGAAAGTTCATCTGCAAGTAAAAAGGACAATGATCTCTCATGGGCAACACCACCAAATAGTGATGCTGGCAGTGCAGGTGTATCCAGCCTCCCAGTAGTTGGTGACAGTGTGTCCAACTCTATCAAATGCTGGGGCCAGTTAATAGGAAGTCAGCACTGATCTATTTTTAAAAAAGTCTAAGTTGAACCCGATCTCTTCAACTATTAATTCCTCCTTAAGATACCCTTTTTTCATATGGACTAAATTCTCTGTAAATCATTGTTTCATATGAAGAAAACCTTAACATCAGCTCCTGACAGTAGAAAAGGAAGAAAATAAAGCAGAAGGTAGAAGAATCATAGGCTCATCTTCCTAGAGTTAAAGCATATTGAATACTTGACTCAGATATAGACCTATATATTGCTGCCAGGTAATGGAGCCCCAGTAGTGGAGGCCCAGAACCCCCTGTTTTTTGCCCAAACACACAGACCTATTCAAGTGGTAAATCCATCCTACTAATGCACAGAGAGCACACAGGTTAGCTTGCTTTTCCTGATGTCTCACTTGGTGATGAAAGGGTTAACAACGTCAGCATTCACTCTAGCAGAGCTGGGTTTCAGATGAATAGGGACAGTTTGTGCCTTCTCAGAGCCTGTTTCAGGCTGTCCTCATCCCCACACAAGGCATGTACTGTATGCTGAGATACTGAAGGTTACACTGCTTGCAGGGCTGGACCTCTTTTCTTTTCTTTTTTTTCTTTTCTTTTCTTTTCTTTTCTTTTCTTTTCTTTTCTTTTCTTTTCTTTTCTTTTCTTTTCTTTTCTTTTCTTTTCTTTTCTTTTCTTTTCTTTTCTTTTCTTTTCTTTTCTTTTCTTTTCTTTTCTTTTCTTTTCTTTTCTTTTCTTTTCCTTTCCTTTTCTTTTCTTTTCTTTTCTTTTCTTTTCTTTTCTTTTCTTTTCTTTTCTTTTCTTTTCTTTTCTTTTCTTTTCTTTTCTTTTCTTTTCTTTTCTTTTCTTTTCTTTTCTTTTCTTTTCTTTTTTTCTTTACGTCTCTTCTCTTCTCTTCTCTTCTCTTCTCTTCTCTTCTCTTCTCTTCTCTTCTCTTCTCTTCTCTTCTCTTCTCTTCTCTTCTCTTCTCTTCTCTTCTCTTCTCTTCTCTTCTCTTCTCTTCTCTTCTCTCCTCTTCTCTTTTCTCTCCTCTCCTCTCCTCTCCTCTCCTCTCCTCTCCTCTCCTCTCCTCTCCTCTCCTCTCCTCTCCTCTCCTCTCCTCTCCTCTCCTCTCCTCTCCTCTCCTCTCCTCTCCTCTCCTCTCCTCTCCTCTCCTCTCCTCTCCTCTCCTCTCCTCTCCTCTCCTCTCCTCTCCTCTCCTCTCCTCTCCTCTCCTCTCCTCTCCTCTCCTCTCCTCTCCTCTCCTCTCCTCTCCTCTCCTCTCCTCTCCTCTCCTCTCCTCTCCTCTCCTCTCCTCTCCTCTCCTCTCCTCTCCTCTCCTCTCCTCTCCTCTCCTCTCCTCCCCTCCCCTCCCCTCCCCTCCCCTCCCCTCCCCTCCCCTCCCCTCCCCTCCCCTCCCCTCCCCTCCCCTCCCCTCCCCTCCCCTCCCCTCCCCTCCCCTCCCCTCCCCTCCCCTCCCCTCCCCTCCCCTCCCCTCTCCTCTCCTCTCCTCTCCTCTCCTCTCCTCTCCTCTCCTCTCCTTTTTTATTTATTAAATAAAGGGAGGAAAAAGCCATTGTTAATTCCTTTTCTTTTGGGTACTTTCTTCCTCCTGCAGCTGCATAAATCAACATCTGTAAATGTGTCCATGTTTGCAGACACACTCAGAAGGAACTACACAGATTTGAAGGCTACAAATTGTATAAAGGAATGCAAAATTGTGGGTTTACATTGAATCTGCCAGTATGTAGTTAGCCAAGAGAAAACACACCCCAAATCTGCCTCTTTCTACTTTCAGTACACCACTCCTCAGCTGTAAAATAATTCTCAGTTAACAGTCAAATCGTAACACTGCCACTTAAGATTTTGTAAAATTCTTATTCTTCGTTTCTGCTTGTTTTCTTTCCCTTTCTCTCTTCTTTAATTTTCTTCACCTCTATACTTCTTGTTACCTGCAGAATTCTAATAGTCTGTGCTATCATCTGTACACCTCACAGTGACCCTGGTTTTATCAGAGCCTGAGTTTACCGAGTAAAAAGTGATTTAAAGAAGCCAACAAGCACTTTCAGCTCACTTCAGCTTAGTGTACATGTGGTGTGGGCCCTAATTGAAATTAACTCAATATAAAAGGCAAAAAATGCAGCGACTTTCTATTTGACCAAAAGCTATCAGAATCTGGAAATTGGTAAAAGGAGCTTTACAGGGGGCTTCTCTGCTTCTTTCCAGCATCCAGTGTCAGAAGTCTGCTTTTGCAATGGACCTGTCAAAGGCACGGATGTAAATCACTGGAACTAATCTTGAACAGAGTAAAAATCAAACTCTGATGTATTTTAAATGAAATATTCTGTGTTCAGCAAAATGGTTTTTGGAACAGCAAGGTCTGATTCATCAGAACATAAGTGACCTGCTCTACCCCCGAGCCTGTGGCAGGTTGTCAAGCTTTGGGTCCCGCTGGAGCAGAGAAACTTCCCTGTTGATTCTGGCATCTAAGACAAATATTAGTGTCAACCTATAAGTATTAAAAGGTAAGATTCTTTATAGGCAAAATTCCACCTTGAAGCATTCCTAATAGTCACTAGCTCAGGAAGGATGTTATGAAGTAAATTTGTTTGCATCCAAAGAAAGCTTCTTTATTCAAATTAAGAGGAAAGATGAATTCAAGGCAAGGCTTGAACACTTTATATGTGCTGCAATATATATGCTAATTAATTTGTGTATATTATATAGGAAACAGGAATGTCTATATTAGAGCCAAATACTCGGAGGCATGAAGGTGTAGGGAAGAGCAATGATGTAGGGTAACTTGTACAAAATGAACCCACACAACTTCCCCAGATGCTCCAGTGCCGAAGTCTCGCTTCAGTTTTGGATGCCAGAAGCAGGTCTAATTACACAGTTGGGATGGAGACTCCCTCACTTCTATTTGCTGCTAAGGCTAATTATTCTCATTAGGAAAATGGGAACCCTACAGTTCAACAAACTTTTCATAAATTTTGATAGTGTTTGTTGGAATAGATCAGGTTATTTGAACTGAGTGGTTTTAAGTTACTCTGGAGTGAATGAACACAAAATTGGTTCTCTTTCACAGTCAGTTTCTGAAGACAAACCATTTTTTGACCTGAAGAATAAACTCATAAGCTCCATAAACTCATTACTGGATATTTGCGTATGGGTTTTGATGACATTGTAAGATAATTACCGGTGGTTTCTCCCTCAGCTGAAACTCTTCAGTTTCTCTCCTAACACAAAAATCTTCTTATAAATGTAATTTAAAAAGTCTTGTACATGTTTAGCACTTGTGACAACGGTAACACCACATGATGTTATGATGTGGAATATCAGTAATACAACAAAAATCATAAAACCATAACAACATGCCTCTTAAATGATCTCAGGACAGCAGATCTTTGTCATTTAGCCAGAATATTCCTTCTAAGTACAAAGCTATCAGCTAAAGAAATCCCTGACTGTTTATAGCCATATTTCTATGTAGAATTGTTTTCTATTTCCAAAGCTAATTTTTAGTACAGAATTCCACTGTAACTTTTCAGTTGCTTTGCTGAAAGGCAAAATCTGGTATGTAGTAAGAAACCTCTAGCTGCCAATAAACAAAGTAATGTAAATTCATCAGAGACATTTATTCTTTTTAGAACATGTCATAACTTACAGTCTGTTAATGATCCTCTCTTCAAGGCAAAGTTTGCAATGTTTTAGCTATCATTTACACTGATAGTGTGTTTCAGTACAAGGGGCTAGAATCAGCTGCATGGGTGTGTGCTGTAAGGGAACTGCTCTTATGTGACCTCCAGGTTCTGCAGCGTCAGCACCAAAACCCCAATGAGGGTGTCTGCAGGGTTGCAGCCGCACTTCTACCTCAAACCCATCTCTCCAGGTAGGCAGCATGTGGCAAAGCTGTGTTAGCCAGCCCTGCCGCAGCCCCTGGCACCGCTGGGTACCGTGCGCACAGCTGCAGGACAGTCACGCAGCTCCTGCTGAGGGCAACACTGCAGGCAGATGCACAGCAGGAACATCACTATTGTGTTATTGTTATGTGAATGTGCTAAACCATAGCAAGGGAAAAACATTGTGCCATTCAGTCTGTATCACTATCACAGTTCTCTGCTCAGGGCCACGTCCAACTCACCAGTCCATGGACCTTTATCTTGGGGGAAAGAAAAAGAGTACTTCTGTCTGAGCAAGATGATCAATTCTGCATTTACAGTATAGTAGGTGTGTTGAGGCCTTGGTGGAAATAGCAGCTCTCCTCTTATCGTAGATGTCTCTCATCTCCTTGTGCTATCCAGCTCTGCACAGGTTGTCTCTGCAGGGCAGCAGACACCATGTCACCATCCCTGAGAACAGCCACAGTAAAAGTGAATATTTCCATCACAGATATCTAGGTCTCAGAGGAGGAAAATTCTGTGCTGGTGGTCTGGAGCAAGATCAGTGCAGTGGTTTTCAGTCAGTCTTCATTTGCATCACAAAACCATCATCTTCCTGAGCAGGATGGAGCAGCAGGGCCCTCAGCCTGCTCAGCCACAGTAATGGGCACAGGGAAGGCTGGGAATTGGGAACACTGGCTGTGCTGTGAGTGGCGTTTCACACATTTCCTCCATCTCTGAAAGGCTTGGCTCTGGATGGTGCTGTTCATCTCTCACTTTTATGAGTGCTAAAAGGTTTTCTCTCCTCTCCATGGGGGGTGACCAAATGCAATTTAAGTAAGTGTTTCTGCTGAAACATCGATATTTCTTGGTTGGCGTTTGTTGTTCTCATCGTTACGAAGAACATTCTTTCTGTTAACCTAATCTAAATGATCACTTTGAGGCTGCAAAGCTATATGTCATTTTTAAGCTACTGTATCATGATGGCCTTAGGGAAATTTTACAGATGCCTTGCCACAATCTATTTCTTCCCCATGACGAACTACCAGGCTGCTTGCTTGGATTCATTTGCCACAGCTGTTTGCCTCTTTGACCTCAAAGCTGTGGAAGGTATGGTGCCAGTATAACACAAAGGAGGGTGCCTTTTAAATTAATGATTATAAGAATTATTTTCCAAAGTAAAAAAAAAGGACAGAAAATGATATTTTCCCAGCTGAATGGAACTGCTCAAGTGAGTAGTTTGGCTTCATCTTTTGATAATTTCCTTCTTTCTTTCCTTTTTCTCTTAACCTGTAGACATAGATAAATGAAGAACACAATATTAATGTGCTTATTAGTCTGGAATAATTTAAGACAGACTAATATCTCCCAGATAGAAAATTGTCAGCTCAGGTCTGTCACGGCATCAATCATGGCAAGCTATTAAATTTCTGCAGTGGAGCTCCTGGGTAGACAACTTGTTTTATTTATTTCCTCAGCTCAAACACACCCCATTTCTATTTTGACCATGGTTGTTTCATTCTGATTGTGCTTATTTATTTGAAGTTATTTGTAGGTGATACTGTTCTCATCTAGCAACTCACATTGCAAGAGCTGATGAATATTAAATTATAATTTGTCTAAAAACCAAAGGCAACAAATCTAGGTCAAAAATATTGCTTTGGGCAAAGTCCACACAGGTTCTTCTGCATCACTGAACATTGGAAAACCTGTCTTTCTGTTTAAAAATGATTATACCTGAGCAGGCCAGTGCCAGTTCATGAAAGGAGCACATCACTTAGAAATCATCTCACAATTTAGTAGTGCAAGGCCTGGATTGTGAGTTGCAGAAAAAACTGAAATGTTTGCCCACAGTATCCATTAATCTAATGACTGACCTTTGAGATGTGTTTTTTTGTTTGTTTGTTTGTTTTTGTTTTTAATTTGCTGCTTCTCCTGTTTCTAGGAAGAAATTTGACTCTAAATCTTAAGTGGTTTATCAAAACAAAAATAAAAACAAAACAAGGTGAGTTTGATGAACTGCTCATATTCTCATTTGTCAAACCTGTTACTTGGTACAGAAAATCTGCTAAAACCCTCTGCTCTTTCATTCCAGTTTTATTTCTGTTTTGCTGTATGACTGGTTGTCCATGCTTTACTTATGATACTCCATTCATGCTGTCTGCTCTGGAATGCATAAGTTCCCTGCTAATACAAGCCAGTTTTCATCTCAATCAACAGAGAGTTTGGTTAAACCATTCCTCTGCAAAATTGCCAGCTTTGAGCAGGAAGGAGATGGGCACTTTCCACAGCAGGTGGCTTGGGAACCAAAGTTCAATTCATTCACACTCTACTAAAACTACAGTTGATGCCTAGTGGACAAAAATTTGGTAATTTCATAGCCTGATGGTAAGGCTAAGAATCTTGAAAAGAAACAAAAGAAAACATGAAAACAACCGAGTTGCTATTTTCTTAGCAGATGGCATGCTTAACTTTGCATCAGGTAGGGGAGCTGCAGCAGGAGAGACTGCTCATTGCCTGCCCTCCCCCTCCTTCCCTTATCAAAAGCATTCAGTACATGCAGTTTTGGCATTCATTTAAATGAAGAAGAAACCTGAATGAATGCAGTATACTTACACTCTTATTGTGAGAGTAGCTGAGTTCTGACAGAGGCGGTCCACTGGAACAAGGCAATTCACTCTTGGTGGCTTGAGTGGTAGTCAGACCAAATGGCTCCCAGGGTCTCCACTAGCCTCAGCCACTCTACAGTTCTGCAATTCTGTAAAGAGATAATGTTTGCCACATGTAACTATACTGAAGAATTAATGCTGTGATAAGGAATCCTTTCTTTTCCTTTACATCCTCTGAAGGTATAGGAATATGTCCACACCCTTGTGGGTTGCAGTTTTGAAACTTTTCTTGCTTGCATGCCTTCAGCAGTAATTCACTACACAATTAACTTCTTATTTTGTAATGATAGAACCAGAGAGAAGCAGAAAAAAAGATCATAAAATCACTGTATAGTATGTTT
Source organism: Cyrtonyx montezumae (assembly GCF_038088225.1). Classification (NCBI taxonomy): domain Eukaryota; kingdom Metazoa; phylum Chordata; class Aves; order Galliformes; family Odontophoridae; genus Cyrtonyx; species Cyrtonyx montezumae. The sequence goes on along the minus strand of NW_027072034.1, from coordinate 140,617,518 downwards.
TATCACTGTGGTGATGTTTTATGGTACAAAGCATTACCACAATATTGAATTGTTCTCTCTTTGCTGAAGGTGTGAGGAGAGACTATCATTTTCTCATGTTTGAATTATGTTGCTGCCTAGTGAAATATGCAGTAGTAATGTTATACTGGTAACAACTGTGACATAGTTTTGGCAATGGAAATAAAAAGATTGCAGCTTTTACAAATATTAATAAGGGTTTTTAAGTATCACTTTCAGCAAGAATCTGTCATTCAGTGTATTATGTTTGTCACAGGATAACACGTATTCCCATATGTTTCTTTTTCATTCATCAAAATCTTTGATTACCAGTTGCTGCAAACACCATCAATCATTTATAAATGAAGCATTTATAATTATACACATTTACAATATTTGTACGTAATAATTTGTATTTATTATGTTTCACCCTAGAAGTATTATGCACGTACTGCAAAAATGGCCCAAACAAATGCAATATTCAATTTCTTCTGTTTTACTTTCTATATAACATTTCCAGCTCTGTGCAGTACCAGTCACCAATATTTATCTTAGTAGTTTCTTCTATTGGATTACAGCAGAGCAGACTGCCACTTAGAAATGTCAAAGAGATCTCTGTTGGCAGATTCTAGAAAATAGTTTTGTGTTCATTAATGATGTTATAGATTACAGTGGAGTTGTAGGAAGTGGTATGGAAGCAATGCTGAGTGGTTGCACAAGTCTCTTTGGTTTCATCTAACAAGTACTTGGCCATCTTCATGTCTATTTCAGAAGACAATGGGAAGACTGAAGACTGATAATAGTTCATAGCTACTCAATGAGTACTTCATGAAATGCACGCTTTGTACCGTCTTGAAAACCATATTAAAAATATGACAGGAAGTAAGAATTCATCCAGCTGTTTCACATAGCTTTCAACTTAAATCTAATTTCTTCTCTTTTTTTTCTTGTTAGTACCTGCATATCTTAAATCTTTCATGTGTGAATACTGAAATTTAATTGTAACGTAAGTCCTTAAATTTAGCACCACGTATGCCAAGCTAGGGTGCATTAATGTCATACACAGTGGTACAATTAGGTATTATATCTCAGCACAGATAAGGAAGGTTCTTATACCACCTGATCTTCAAATTTCCAGACATACATATCGCTTATATATAGTTAGATTAGAGATAGATATACAAAAATATGATCAAGAATTATATTTGAAGTGGGTTTTATGAACTTCAATCTAAGAAACCTCAACTATTGTGTGGTGCAGAAAATCTTGTGGGAGAAAGTTAAGAAGATGACTGAAATATCCATCTGATCTAGCTTGTGTGGTTTGCCCATGTAACCTCTGAAGAGCCATAGAAAAGATGTGAAGAAGCAGTAGATGAGGAAGTCTCCAAATATATGAGCTACACGGCCTAATGTGTGAATCATAGACTGTGCTGGTAGTAACTAGTACTTGGGGGACTACATCTGTGAAAATAACTAGTTAGTTCAGCAATGGTTGATGCCATAGAAAAACACCTGGTACATTGTTCAAAGAAGTGACAAGAGTATAAGACTACTTGACTACTTGACGTGACTACTACTACTTATTGGACTTGGGCTACTGAGCGGTATCATCCCACTGTTATGGTGCACTGAACTGCTATTCTTGCTACTTGTCCTCATTCTTCAGTGAGGATACCTAAGATGAGCTGCATGAATGCAGCTGTACGAATCCTTGAATGGTGGAGAGGAAGATTCCATAACTCTGGGCAATGGATAAAGCTGCTTTAACCGAGATGTTGAAGTGCTTGTAGGGATCACTGGGAGAGGCAGACCAACACAGAAGTAAAAAACAATGAGCAGTAGAGACCACAGTTGTTCCTGGTTGGCCACAAGCTCCTGCTGAATCTTTTCTTATGAACAGAATGCTTACTATGCCAGATAATCTGTATAGGTTCTTGGGTATCTAATACAAGGTTAATTCATGCTACAGATCCTTTATCAGCCACACTTAATGGCATTCCCTCCATTTACAGTCTACTTTTATGCTTTTGTTGCTCAATCAAATTTGATTGAAATTATCAAATGAAATTAAGTCTGGAATATCAGGTGTTGGAATAATGGGTAGATGCACGTATTCAAGCATGGTCACATAAGATTCGTTGTTTTTGGAATTTAGAAGTAAAAGTCTATTTAAGAAAAAGCAAACAGATAATTGTGTTGAAATCTGTTTTCACCCATTACAACTTTTCTGTGAATAGCTTCTCTTTAAAGGGTCACTCCTAATATCTGCCACAGAAATTGCTGGGGTCACCAAAGTTCTTTTCTTTTTCAAGCTGCAGACAGTGTGAATGCTTTGTTTTTTATTAGTTAAATGCACTGTGTACTCACTCCTAAAATATGACTCCAGATTTTCTATGGAATCTATTAAACCTGTCAAGATGATTTCAAAAATTTCCTAACTCTCTGTCTAGCTATAATAAAAAGAAAAATATACATATGAAAATTATATTTAGTAGAAAAAGCCCTCGGTTGACCCTTCAGATGAAATACATCTTTTTGATTCTTACAGAAAGTTTGATCTATGTATTCATATTCTTTATATATATATTTAGATTTTGGCATATCAGGGGAGAAAGTAGAAATCACTTCAGTTTTTTACACAAAAATGTGGCTTCTTTGTTCTTTTACTGAATACAACAAATGAAGCTATTGAGATTCAAATGATCAAATTTGTGTTAATGGATAAAAGGACTGAAGCAAACTATTTAAATGCATGTCTACATATTTCTCAATTGTGCTTCAGTGATTTAGTGTATTTATGTTCTTTGTTGATGAAATGTCATCTGTACTCATCTACCTTGTAAGATCTATACTTAACATACATTCTATACTTAGAAGGTAGATGAGTACAGATGACATTTCATCAGCATATACACTGACTTATCTTGTGAAATGGATATAAATACAGGTCAAATATATCTCAAATAAATATCTAACTATAGAAGCAGGTAAAAAATTGTGAGCTTTGATTCTATCATGCTTAACTGATGCTTTTATTTTCAGTATCACAAGTTTTAGCCCACTTAGCCCAGCATTTATTTAAGTGATAACAGCTTCCTGTCCTGTGATCTAAAGGTGCAGCACTGCCTGACACAACCCCTTTCTATTTACAACCTGTCTCCAACGTGACAGTGCTTGCATATTCAGTTCAAATCTTACTTGTTCTCTTGAAATATGATCACACAGGTATCTTCTACAGTTCCTGTGCCAGTCAGCAAAGGTGCTGGAATATCCTATGCCCAAGATATGCTCATTGTCCTACCTTATCCTGTGTTACAGAGGAAAAAATGACACATGATGTTGCAAGCAAGAACTGCTCTTGCTTGTCTTTCATTAGTGTTCAACTGGCTACTGTGATACAGATAATTTTCTATTTTTAAAGAACTCTTTTAATATATTTGAGAGCACCATAAAAATAAGAAAGAAATTATACTGTTGTTATTCTTAGTGGGCTAAGACAGATAAAATATGTTTTAAGATATCTGAATATTGCTTAAGAATATTGTGAACCTGAGTATGAATTTTCTAATTTTTACTTATTTTTTTATTCCATCTCCCTGCTGAAAATAAAATTGCATCTGTTTTCTTTTAAGCCTGTTTGTTAATACACTTGCCAACCTTTCTTCTCATGTATTATTATATTTGTTTCCTTATTAAAACTGAGATAAATAGCAATAATTATGTTGATGTACTTATTGTTAATAGATTGAAAGCAGGTAGATTGGATGGTAAATATGGCTTTGAAGCACACGTACACTTTCAGAACTGTTAAATGTTCTACTTCCTCAATTTCTTCTATTTATTAAAGAATAGATTAAATTTAACACCCTAAAAGCTTGATATTTTAATAAATGGGAAATGACATAATGAAATAGAATAACAGGTTATTTTCTTGAATTAGACTTTTTTTTTTTTCCAGAATAAAAGTATGCAGCATCTAAATATATCAGATGCTGATCCAACCAGGCAGAAGACATTTATCTTATGAAAAGTATTCTTCCTAAAATTTCTTGCCTCAGCAAAGTTAATTTTGAAATTTTTTATGAGTTAGAAAACAAACCGTACTTAGATATGCTGGGAAGGTATAGATGTGGATCAGGAAGTTATTTACAATTATCTTAAACAAACAGAGCTATTTATTCATTTTACTTGTTCAGCTCATGTTTGTGTTTATAATTCTGATTGCAGACTATCATTCCCAAACTGGTAAAGCACATGACTGAATCCCATTTACAATCCTGGGGCCCAAACACATCCTTTGTTAAATGCTTTAGCATTTTTCTTAAGTAGAAGCAGCCGGAAAATGTACCATTGATAGAAAGTCAAAACATTAAAATCTCAGTGGCACAAAAGTTTTTTTCTCTTCTGATTGTTGATTGCCTGAAACTGTTCCTCACAAAATCAACAGAGGAGCTGCCACTCACTTTAATGAAACAAGATCAATGCCATAGTTTTTACCAGGATGAGCAAATCCTCTGTGAGTCAACATGTATTTCCCCCACGTATTAAAGTGTAGCAGTTTAAATGATTAAACACATTGATATTTAGCACTTGCTATATCAAGAATGAAAATACTTGGAGAAGATTTATTCTGCCCATAAAGATTTGCCAGAAATTTGTGCTCTTCACGGGATACATTTATTTTTTAAGGCAAACCTGTATACTGCCGGACATGAGAGCAGCCTGCCCAGGCCAACAAGTCACAAGGGATAGCAAGCCATTGCAGCACAGAAGGGTTGCACATGTACACATTTTAACATACCAGATTATTTTTGAACCTAGATTCTCTCGCCCTCCCCAAATTCTGAACACTGACTTCTGAAGACTTTGCTAGCTTGATTCTTTGAACTAAACTGCATGATATCTTCAAACAAAATCTGCACTAGATATATACATGTTTGGAAACAAAATAGTCTATCAGTCCACATATTTTTGAAGTAATTACTTTTTTAAAAAATGAGGTTTGGACTACAAATCAGTGTAATTTCTGTGAGAAAACCATTGAATAGGAATATGATCAAAACCATAAAACTTCTCTGTGGGCTATTTCATCACAAATGGAACAAATTTTACACTTAAACTCCAAGCGTAACCATGAAGAATAGATTTTTTGTTTAAAATACTGCGACTGGAAAACGATCTTAATCAAAAAAAGTCCTATCATTGATCACTCAGATTCATGCCTTTCCTAAATGGAGCTGTAGGTGGGCACCTGCATATTTTCTGCTATAATGGCCCATACATCAGGTTATTTTAATTTGACCTTTGTACACTCCAAATTGCATTTCTCCAAAAAAGTGGGTAGCAACTTGTCAGCATTCAAAAATTTGTGACCCAGAACTACCACTTAAAAGATGAAAACCTGACACATGAAGAATTTTCTTATTGATGACAATCTGACTGTTATTCCACATGCAGAGCACATTATTAATATTAATGAAAATATTAATATTAATTTTGTTCATAATTTTACTAATTATTTTTGCCACTAACTTTATAATGATGCTTTATAATCATAATATCAAATGGCAGTATGTTGTAATACAATAAGACAATAGCAATAGTAATGATTAATGATAAATGACAAATAGTGTTCTCGTGATACCCAAAACCTCCAATGGTAACGGGGTTCTCATTAGGTTACACGAATACTTTACATCTCTAGGAAGTTTGGTTTTCCCAAGAAATGGAATAATCCTGCTCCGAGGATGTGGCTGCACACCATAGAAGAACAAGATCTCAGAGCCTTCCTGGAGTACTTCTTTCCTTGTTCAGCCTTCGCTGATGGTTTGATGCAATTTCTCTCTACCAGGCTTTACTGAACAGTTCTTATTGCTTTTTTACCATCTCTCACTACCAAAGATAACTGCAAGCAATTAAATTACACTAGTGTTGCCCTAGGAACAAATATAAAAGCCTTTAATGAGAATTATAGGGATTTTTCAAAAACCTCCAAACTCTGCCATGTCTGCAGGCAGCTGAGAAACAAAAAACTCACAGCCTTCCTAATTGGAATACTAGAAATATTTAAAGTGAATACAGCTCTTGGGTTTCTCATGCCTCAAAGTGCATTCCTTTGAAACCTTAGCAAAGAGTTTAAGGGTTTAATAATTTAAATGCTATCATATTCTTCTTCATTTTTTTTCTTTTTATCCCTAAGTGCAGAAATCTCAGATACAAAAAAAATCAGTAATGAAGTGCTGATGGCATTATGGACACATGGGTCTACTTGACCTTAAACTTTGTTACTTCATATTTCTTGCAGGAGCACTTCTTTTGTGAGGTGGATTCCTTTTCCCCAGTATAGCTTGATTAAAATGGCTGAATGAGAGAGGCAAGGGAGGAGGCCAGGCTACCTGGTTTAGGTCATTATCTGCTTTCTGCTTCAACCTAGTCAGAGGTTGACTTGAAAAGAATTGATTTTACAGTCAGCTCCCATGGGAACACTGAACATAATCAGTATGTGCATGTATCGATAGGTGCTGGATGTCCAGCTCCAAGAGTGCTGCACTTCAGAGAGGAAAAAATACTCTCAGATGTGCACTTCATTACTGGGGCTCTGTAGTGTTCCGGTGACCTATGAAAGACCCCCAGGAGAAAAATGTATAGGCCAAATTATCTCATTTCCCCAATAAATCAGAATGCTAGAGAATCTCCAGCCACAACTGTACATCTCAATGGTCACGGAGTTTGGAGGGAGCTTATCCTTGGTTTAAAAGAGTTGGGGCTGCTGGATTTTTCAGCCCACAGCACTGATGTGAATCACAAGTATTCTCATTTGTATGTCAGCCTGGAGAGCTGACTTTAACTCAGACAAACCACAAGGATTTCTAAATTCATTTTTCTTAACCTCTCAACTCTCGCTGGTCACAGGAAAGAAAACATGATCAGAATCTATGCCTAGACTAGCCAATAAGGTTGGCCACAATGTACAGCACAAAAATATGGACTCAAGTAAGCATTTTTATGCCTGTGAGAGTAATATATACCTTATCCAGCAACATTCTGGGTGCTAGTACCCATAGATCTGCAATGTGACATGTTCAGATTAATCCTAATCACAATTTCCTTCAAAACTCCACCCCGGCATGACTCGGGAATACTGTTCATTGATCATTCCCAAATGTATTGCATGAATTTCTACTTTGAAAATTAACATAGTTAATAGTATGATTGCAGGCTGTTCCATGACACTTTGCCTCATTGCTCAGGCGTGTTTATTTTATTCATATTGTGTTGAAAGAGACACAATAGTTGAGCTGGCCAGGGAGCAGGCACGTCGTTAGAAGTTTGGAAGGATCTGAAGCTCTTTGACAGTGACATACATGCAGCTTTGTGATCACAGTTCATGATGTACAATACTGTGTAGCAGATTTAGGAAAATTATTCTCTTCAGCTTAAAAAAAAGCTGTAGAAGTGCACAAAATATTAATAAATATCTGTTGGATCCTATTTTTCTTATGAATCATTCTGTTTTTCATGTAGAAAGCAATGCCTGGCAGCCTGACATGGTATTATGGGATGTAGTATTATTTTCTCCCCAAAACTATTTGTGATGGATCCAAAGGGAAGATCATCAGATAGTGCAAGAGTGTTGTTGTTCTGGTTGTGGTAGCAACAAGAGAGGCTGTATTTGAAAAAATGGAGGAGAATGAGAATGCTTTCACCACAGAAAATGTTAATGTCTCACAGAGTTGCATGTACATAATGACTGAGAAGATTTCTCAAAGCCCTGATACAGCTGGGTGTTCTTCCACAGCAAAACACTTGGGATATTTCATACAAGAGGCAATTTCACAACATTTGGTTATTCTGAAATTCAGTTGAGTCCATCCTAGCAACCTTTTCAGACAGCCTGGAGAAGCTTAAAATCTTAATCACTGGAGATCTTCACCATAGCTTATAAAGAACATCTGTTCTGGAGTGACTGAGTTGTGACGGAGGCTGTCTTGGGGAAATCATTAGGCAGATCCAACTGCAAAATCTCTTTCAGACCCTTTTTTTCTAAGCTTCAATGAATTTAATGTACCTGGCTGAGAATTTGACAAGCGTGACTGAGTCTGAAGAGAAAATCCCTTCTGCGTTCCTTCCAGAATCAACTGGAGTATGGATTGTATATTCAGCATTAAACATATTAAAAGTAGATAATTTTTAGAACAAGTTCTTGTCTCATGGTATCAACAAACTCAGGCAGATCTGAACTATTGGAAGATAAACACTTCTGTTTCCACTTCCCCTGTTCCCTCCAGTTCTTAAATAAAAAGTTTACACATGGGAATAAGATAATCAAATAATTTTAAATATTATGTTTAAAACAGATATTCACAAATCTTAAAACCAAACAAAAACAAACAAACAAACAAAAACTTTAGTAGTTAACCACACACTCTCTTCTATTTATTTTGTAAATGGACATACCTTGTCTCACTTAGATTAACCTCTTCTTGAAAGCGTTTTTCAATGTTCCTTATCTGAAAAATTCAGCTTAAGTGCTCAGCACCTACCTTACATGACACTTTGAAATGAAAACATCTTCACTCAGCATGGTCAGCAAAACAATGTCGGAGATTGATTGCACTGAGGTTCACAGCAAGAGACTATAATACTAAGGAGATGTAAAAGTTTCTGAACTCAACTGCAGTCTCCTTGTTGTGAAAGTTACAGTTACTTTTGGCAAAGCTTTACACTTTGGAATAGATTTTAAATCTTTAAAAACAAATAAACAGATGACAAAGTCAACAGACACATAACAAATAATTTGAAAGGACGCATCAGTTTCTGTCTTCTTATCTATTTGTATGTGCAAATATTCCATATTAATTATCAGCATTACAATTTGGGTGATTAAAAATGTTTAAGGATAAACACAGTGAACAAAAAAGTCTGTGTGTTTCATTTTTTGTGAGACAGCAGTTATCATTAAGAAGTTTTGTCCTTGCAAGTAGTAAATTGCATTTAGAGATTAGGATTTCTAAAATAATGTTCACTCATTGTATTACATTAAGGAAAAATAAAACAATGGAAATTTTGATTCACTAAAACTAGAAGGACAAAGTAATTATACTGAGCTCAGCATTTCCAGTGTGTTCATGAAAGTCTCCAGAAAGGCACCCTGGCAAAGTGCCTCCTAGAAAGACATATTCTAATGAAAAATCTGGGAAAATCAGTTATGTATAACATGGCCTCTGACTGACTTCTGAGCTATATGCATATTGTCCTTGATGCTCTTCATATCTACCACAGTGACATACCTGTCCTGCTGCAGAATCAAAAACATGCCAGTCATGAGATGAAAGGCACTGACATAGTATATACTTGCTTTGCTGACTTAAGTTTATTTTTTAAATATTAATAAGCCAACTTCATATTGCCAGGCTGCCTGCCAGATCAAGTATTATCTGTCTGTATCTCTCTAGCTTTATACCAGGTCAGACTTTTCCTCTTCTGTTCTAATTGGCATAGAATCATAGAATCATTGAGGTTGGAAAACACCTACAAGATCATCCAGTCCAGCTATCCACATATCACCATATATAGTTCTCACTATACTATGTTCCTCAACACAATGTCTAAATGTTCCTTGAATACCTCCAGGGTCGGTGACTCCACCACCTCCCTGGGCAACCCATTTCAATGCCTGACCACTCAGAGAAGAAGTATTTTCTAACATCCAGTCTGAATTTCCCCTGGTGCAGCTTGAAGACATTCCCTCTCATCTTATCATTAGTTACACGAGAGAAGAGGCTGACCCCAGCTCGCTACAACCTTCCTTCAGATAGTTATAGAGAGCAATAATGTCTTCCCTGAGCCTCCTCTTCTTCAGACTGGACAGTCCCAACTCCTTCAGCCGCTTCTCATAGGGCCTGTGCTCCAGACCCCTCAGCAGCTTTGTTGCTCTTCTCTGGACATGCTCCAGGGCCTCAATCTCTTTCTAGGAGTGAGGGGTCCAAAACTGAAAACAGTACTCAAGGTGCATCCTCACCAGTGCTGAGTACAGGGGGGATGATTACCTCCCTGCTCCTGTTGGCAACACTATTTTTGATACAAGCCAGGTTGCCATTGGCCTTCTTGGCCACCTCGGCACTGCTGGCTCATGTTCAACCAAGCATCAAACAATACCTCCAGGTCCATTTCCTCTACAATGTCTTCCAGCCACTCTGCCCCAAACCTGTAACCTGCTTTGGCAGGGGGGTTGGACTAGATGATCTCTTAAGGTCCCTTCCAACTCCTATGATTCTATGATTCTATGATTCTGTAGTTTTGCCTGGGGTTGTTGTGGCCAAAGTGCGGGACCCAGCTCTTGGTCACGTTGAATCTAATCCAATTGGCTTCAGCCCAGCTATCCAGCCTGTCCAGATCCCTCTGTAGGGCCTCGCTACCCCCAGTCAGATCAACACTTCCATCCAACTTGGTGTCATCTGCAAATTTACTGAGGGTGCACACAATGTCCATATCCAGGTCACCGATAAAGATACTGAAGAGGACAGGCCCCAGTACTGACCCCCTGGAGAACACCACTCATGATGGTTTACCAGGCTGATTTAACTCCATTCATGATCGCTTTCTGGAGCCAGCTCTACATCTAGTTCCTTACCCAGCCGAGTGTATCTGTCCAATCCACAGTCTGCCGGCTTCTGCAGAAGAAAATAAAATCAGCATAAAAGAGCAAAACAAACACAAATCCTAATCTGAGAGGACCTTTCCCAGTGTTTAATCTAGGTCAAACCTTCATTGTTGTGTGAGGTAAAGCCAGTTCCTAGACATATGGAACCATGTGCCATCTGGAAGTCTCCATGAAGTACAGCCAGTAGTGCTGAAGGTGGGAAGGCACTGAAGAACATCTGGAAAGAAACTTCCACTCCCATGGTCCAACCCACACATAGTACCATTTTCACTCCAGTCTGGAGACACCTTGGCTCATGACAGAATTCAGCAACTCAAATCTGAGATCAGCTCCACACAAGCCAGTTCAGATACCAACAGCAGAATAGCCAAATTTGTCTACTTTCATATTTACCCAAGGCCTCTAATGTATCTCTTCATAGTCTCAAACTATATTATTATTTGTACCTGAAAAAGCTGGTGAAAAAGTGCATGGCATGCCTACAGAAATGTCATGCCTACATGGATTTCCCTCTGAATTTCAGTGAAGTAGTCAGTCTTGTAGTACAACCCTACATAGTTGTAGGACTCACTAATATTAGTATAAGCAGAAGAAGGTGAAAGCCCCAGATGACAGCAAATCCTATTTCTATTAGGTGATTTGAAGACCATTTTGCATTGGGGTAGAATCTATCATGCTTTGTGAAGGTTGATTGTATGGTATAGCTGAGAGTGCACCATCAGCATTAAGAAAATGACAGTGTTGCTATGGGCTTCAATGAGAGCAGGCCTTTGTTTATTGTGTGAAGACATAATCCAAGTAATTTTATTCTTTCCATCTTCAATTTGGTATGGCACATTATCATAATAAAGGGAACAGGAAACAGCAGGACCTAATAAAGTGTCAAAAAGCTTTCAGAAACTCAGAAAATTGAGAGTTTTAATGTCACATTCTTGATTTCCAAAGCAGGTGATAGTCAAGGGACAAAAGAAAAATGGGCAAGGTATGCATAGATTAAACAACAACAATCAACAGAATGAGATTTTTTAATTCTTTCTGTAAGCAATATGGATCTGGAAAGGGTTGATATACCCTACTTTGAACTGCTGTGTCTTTGTCCAGTATACACAAAGGGGTTACATTTCCACATCCTGCTTATTTCAGAGTGCATTAGGCTGAGTACAAGAATTTGGGCCTTCACAAATTTATGCCTGTTTATCAGCAAGAAAAACTATATTTTGCATTGAAAGCATTCTGACTTCAGAAAAGAAAATAGAAAAAGATTCTTAATATAACCTTCTGTTGAGTTGCGTTATTATTTTATCTCTATTTCACTTATGAAAAAGACAGAAATATAAAGCAATGGTGAGTTGCTTAAAGTGAGGCTCATTTCACCATTGCTTCTCCCAGGGAATGTTAATGCCTCCCATCATCAGCATTAAAAAGGTAAATTAATTAATATTTGCAAAGAGCTTAATAATACAGTGCTGAAAGGTGCTAGATAAGTGTAAAGAATTGTGCAGTAAATTATGTGTAAGTATTGTGTATGCTGCTTTTTCATATGTATCTGCTACAAAGATCACTCTGTAGTTTAGACATCTAAAACATGCATGATGCAAGACTCTTTAAGAATTGATTAGTATACCTTCAGGGGCATAAGAAAGGCAGTCTACTGCAATGCAGGAGACAACAGCTCCTATGTCATGAGGAAAATGACATTTCGATACTGTAAGAAGTTCCTTGTGCCTTTGAAGCTGAATCTTAGTTCAAAGTAAGTCAGTATTGTTTATTTTTCCTACCACTTTGAAAGTGGTTTCATGTCAATAAGTTTTTTGTTGTTGTTGTGGTTTATTTTATTTTACTTCATTTTTTAAGTGAAAACAACCTAGATGGATCAGTTACAAATCAGAGAAAAGCTCCTTCTTCTTAATTGCTATCAGCCATGGTTCAGGCTGATACTCCTAGCTCTCCTGCGAACTTCTCAGAAAGCTTCTTAAGGAGTGATCCACAGCTGTACTGCTTTAAAGCCAGGTCGGAATGTGAACAATTAGGTATTCCATTCTTCAATATCCTGGAGAAATAAGACTGCTAATGAGACAAAAATTTCAAGGGAAACAGAAAAATGTGCATCTGTGCAATTAATAATGAAGATTTTGTACTACAGGAGGGGTCAAAAAACCTCAGGTAAAAAGAAGAGATTTGAGTCCAGATCTATGTAAAAAGCAAACTGTTTCTAGGGAAGCACTGGTACATCAATAACTACCTAGATCAGACAGTCCAGGTAAGCTGGCCAGGCCGATGTCTTCAGTAGCTCTGATGGGATTAACTGGTCTCTAAATGGGATAAAATGCTCCCGATAATGGATTTTCATGCCAAAATAGGTAGCAAGGAACTTCAGGACTACAGATTACTTTGTTATTTTTAAAAACTTAAAAAAACAAACCCACGCATACACACAAACACACAGACACAGAAAAAACAGTAAAAATCTTCACACTCTGAAAATACAACATAAAAAAGAGTAGGAGAGATTAAGAGTTTTCTTTTTTCCATAGTAGTGGATGGGTGAAAATGTCCAGGTGATCTCTGAAATATGTATTTCTTAACTAAGCATCTAGATAACATCTGGTAAAATAAATCATAAATCAGCTGCCACTAGAACCAGCAAGATTTAATTTCCCCAATTTAAAAGAATCCACCAGTAAATTCATTCTGTTCCCTTGACAAAATCAGCCTCTTCTCTGCTGGTCATGTACTTCTCTCATCTCCCCAATTAACAGTTTGGCCCTTGGCTGTCATCTCCTGCCAGCAGCGTAGCACAGATTTAGTGTCTTTAGAATAGATATAATGGACATATTCAGTCTAATAACAAAGGGTGACCTACTAGACAAGTAGCAGAATATTTGTAGATGTAGAGGACTGGGTTGGTCTGAGCTTCTGCTAAAGCCCAGATTCGTATGGGAAAATGAAATCCATAAAGCTAAACATTATATCATGAAAGAAACACAAAAGACAGAAATCCAAAGCTAAAGAGAAAGAGACTTGCAGTGTCAGGTTAAAACAGAAGCTTTGTTGTGAAACAAAAGTTATGTAGGACAAGAGGAAATAACAAAATTAAAACTACAGAAACTGTAAAAATGAAAAATTCTGAAAAAGTGTTGGAAGGACTACAGAATTAAGAAGTCCACCTGCTTTTTTTTTTTTTTTAATGTTCATTTAATAAAGTGCCACTGAAAGATTTGAAGAAGGGTACATGTCTTTTTTCTTTCAGAATCAAAGAGTCTGACAAATGTGACCTTGCCTGTGAGATTGCAGCATCTCTGTGACCTACATGAAAAAGATCACTGAGCTGAAAGTGCATTTTTAGTTATGCCCTGCTGTGCCCAATAACTTTCTACCAGCCTTCCCTCAATATTGACAGTGTGTAACAACCCTTCAAATTTCTCATCTTCTACCTGTGGTGAGGTAACTTCTTCAGAGCATTTGAAAGCCAAGTCAGAAAATAAGAAGCAGACTGAGTCAGTCTTTCATCCAAACCTTGTGTCATCACCCAGGCAGAGGTGAGTGCAGACTTTAGAATACATTTCATTTGAACGTGGCAACATTTCCAACTCAGGAGACTCAAATTAGTATCCAAACAAGAAATCAGGTGTTTTTTGTTGTTCTTTGTCTGTTTGTTTTTCAAAGGTGCCGATCAAATAGGCGAATCATGTCAATGATTTGCATAGTAAGGGTGACATGAAAGAATTCAAAAGCAGAAAAAAAGGCTGTGTGTGAAGTTATTTTGAAGGTTCTAGGAAAGCAATCTGAACAGAAAGAATGTGTCCATCTTGTTTTTCTTTCCCTCTTACTTCCCTTAATTGATTGATTCAAACTTTTAGATTTCATGTCTGTGTTAGACTAGGTCACATATTAGGCACTGCTATTTCACATGGAAAATGTATCAGATAAAAATGAAAATGGATAGAAGAATTGATTATAATCATTAATGTATTTTAGTATAATATTATCTTAATTTTTTGGTAAATCATTCATAGGAAAAGTTACCTTTATTAGTGATCTTGCTAAGAAACTCAGCAGATGCAGAGAGTGAAAAAGCTACCTTTCTGCCATAGCATCAGTATGATGAAATTTGTGATCAGAAGTGCATGTGAGTACTGGAAAACTGCATTTTCCTTGACACCAATTTTTCATACAATGCCAAATGCTTTTTTGTATGTTCATAGGCTACTACACCATAAGTCACACATTATTTTGACAGACATTGACACGATTCAGACAAACTATGTGTTCTCTAAGATATCTGAGAAATTTTGAGTCACCAGCACAGAAGAATGCACGGAGAAGATAACAAGCTTTGGAAATAATTTGTAGAGGTTTTGAAAGGACCTAAAAACAATGAGGATGTAGCAACAATCACTATATATAACTTAATTAACAGACTTTAAAAGTACTGCAGATATGTAGTGTTGAGGAATGACCTAATTTAAGCTACTTTGTCCAACAAAGTTCTCACTGACTTTGTTTAAAACAACTTTGTTTAAAACTGTACATCTTTAAATAATTAAAATGGAGAGCATAGCAGAAGAAACAATCCAAATAGCTTACACTAGCACAGTAACAACTCTATTGCACTGGGATATTCTTGTCTATCTTACAGTCTTCTCAGTAAAGAATTACTGAGAATTCATCAAGGAGAGAGTGAATTGTTAGGTCTGTCATGCATTAGAAATGAAATATGGTTCAATAACCTGTGTTTAGCCCCAGAAAGGTCTATCAGACATTCAGTCCTAATAATTTCTAAAAACCAGAGTAGAACAAAATATTTTTTTATTGTTCTTTGCCTGTAGGTCAAATAAAACCAAGTACACAAATCCATCAGTAGTGCTAGTCTTTATTATTTAATCATCTGAAACTCATGTATATTCACAAAAGGACATATAAAGATACAGAGATGAGTAATTCAGTATATCCTTAAAATATGAAAGCAGATAAATATATCCTTCAGGTATATAACCAGTAATAGGAACACAACCCTACAGCAGAGGTGTTAAATAGTCTTCTCAACTGAACAGATTTTCAGCCCACTTGAATACTGCTCTTGAGCTCTTGCCTAATCTTAATTTACTGCAGTCAAGAACATAATCATTTTGTTGTACCACACTGTGTTTGGCTTTAACAAGAGAGCTACTCTGCAACCAGAAATTATTAGTATGTTAGTTCACAGATCATTTGCTAACGTCTAACAGGTTTGAATCAGATTTAACCCAGGCAAATATTAGTGATTAAAGCTAAGATTCATAGCACTGTCTAAAATGCAAGTAACAAATACTTACAATGGAATCTCTCCTCAGCTCAGACCCCTAACTGTTAATCTGTGCGTGTGTATGCCAAACCTCACAAGGTTCCCTTTCTTCACTTTTAATATTTGTTCAGCAGTTTTGCCTACAGCGCCATTATGAAGGGCACTGAACAATCCTATTCTGGCATTGACTGTACTGGTATTTTGTCAGAGGTTCCAGGTTCTGTGTGTGGACAAAGTCCCTTTTTAAATTTGGGAGTGTTATATTTGCAAAAGCACTGTTATTACCAATGAAGCCAAGATGCTTCCACATGCACAGTTTCATCAATTAGGAGCAATTGGTGGTGAGAATTGTATTAAGCATGGAGGGATACTCATGCTTGAAGTAATCACTTCAAAATATTTTTTCTTTCTCTAGCATGTAGAGTAGCAGACATGGTATTTTGTAGTGCAAGATTAAAATCTATCTACAACTGGCAAGAACTTTGTGAAGAAAAGTATGTTGATATTCCTAATCACTTCTAACTCAGACAAAAATAGCTATTGGCTATCATAATTTTTATCTTCAGCTTCTTAACTCAATTAAAATCTTCATAAATTGTTAGAATGTATTACATGGAAAATAATTTATTAGGGACAGTCCCATTGATTTCAAAGATACTGTCTCCTATACAGCACAATTTTTACCTAAAATATGCACTTACTGAATAACACATATATTATTTGGGGGGCAAAAGCCCCACTGATTTTGATCAGGATTTCAGAAGAATCAATGAAAACAGAGAACTAGATTGTGTCAAAGTTCTCTGCAAAGAATACGAAGAGCTTTCACCCTACCTGATGCTACTTACTGTGATACAAGTAGGTGTATGTCGTATCATATAGCATTTTATTCACAAGTCCAGGCTCTACTGGGAAATCTTTGTGCTTTGACTTTGTTGGGAACAGCATAGGTATATATCAAGCTACAACTTGTACTATAATATTTACAGCTGAATTTTCTCTTGCATTTAATATAATTAGGTTTAGTATTGCAATATCTCTACATCAGCAAAGCATCACTGAGAGCTATATCTCCTGCCCTTGTATACACTGAACAGTATAGATGCATTGATGCTTGTTTCAATTTAAGGTGCTATTAACTGTGATTGCAAATATCAAGGCTTGAGATGAGCCTTGAAACCTTTTATCGGTGATTCTTTTTAGGTCAGACATGAAATTCATAAACTTCAATAAACTTTCCTTTGTAAAGACAATTTTGTATGTAATTATTCTGAGGTATTATTGCTGAGGAAAAAGAAAATCCATTATTTAATACACATTGCTGTTGTAGCACTGGCATCTGAAATTCAACTTCCTAAACAGTAGAAAAGAGCAATGTCTGAATTAAATTTAATGCTGCCTTCTTTTTTCATTCTCCTACATCTTTTATCCCCAGCGTATATTTAAAAAATGTTCACTTATTTAATCTTCTGTTACTGTTTAATAAGAATTTTATAGCAACACTCAATATTAATGGTGATTCAAAACAAAAAATACATCTTCAGAGATGCACTGAAATAAATGCAAAATATAATAATTATATAATATAATGCATGTCCCATGCAAAATATCATCTAATCAACTGCTGGTTCCATGACTGAAGGAATAAAATTCCTGAAATTCCTGGGAAAGAAATTATGAAATATAAAAAGATATTCAGGAGATAAGACAACTTTTTCTTCCTTTTCTTTTCTTTTCTTTTCTTTTCTTTTCTTTTCTTTTCTTTTCTTTTCTTTTCTTTTCTTTTCTTTTCTTTTCTTTTCTTTTCTTTTCTTTTCTTTTCTTTTCTTTTCTTTTCTTTTCTTTTCTTTTCTTTCTCTTTTCTTTTCTCTTTTCTTTTCTTTTCTTTTCTTTTCTTTTCTTTTCTTTTCTTTTCTTTTCTTTTCTTTTCTTTTCTTTTCTTTTCTTTTCTTTTCTTTTCTTTTCTTTTCTTTTCTTTTCTTTTCTTTTCTTTTCTTTTCTTTTCTTTTCTTTTCTTTTCTTTTCTTTTCTTTTCTTTTTTCTTTTCCCTCCCCTCCCCTCCCCTCCCCTCCCCTCCCCTCCCCTCCCCTCCCCTCCCCTCCCCTCCCCTCCCCTCCCCTCCCCTCCCCTCCCCTCCCCTCCCCTCCCCTCCCCTCCCCTCCCCTTCCCTTCCCTTCCCTTCCCTTCCCTTCCCTTCCCTTCCCTTCCCTTCCCTTCCCTTCCCTTCCCTTCCCTTCCCTTCCCTTCCCTTCCCTCTTTCCCTCTTTCCCTCTTTCCCTCTTTCCCTCTTTCCCTCTTTCCCTCTTTCCCTCTTTCCCTCTTTCCCTCTTTCCCTCTTTCCCTCTTTCCCTCTTTTACATAGAAATTCGATAATATAGTCATGCACCATTGTAAGAAACAAAACTATCAAGATATTGTGTTACAATACTAAGTTGAATATAGGCACTTGTAAACCAGTTCTGAATCCAATGTGCAGACTTTCACTGATGATTTAGAAGGTGCTGTATAATGTACATCATTTCTATATGCAAATCTTGAAATTGAAATGGATCTAAATTATTTTGGAAGTTAGGATTAAAGCATGGAATACTCCTATTAAATTGAAACAGGAGTCTGAAGTCCAAAAGGAGATTCATAGGATCATAGAATAATAGAATGGCTTGAACTGGAATGGATCTCAAGGATCTAGCTCCAGCCTTCCTGCCATGAGCAGGGTTGTCACTGGGTTTGACAAAATAAGTTCATATGTGGGAGGGTAATCGAGATCAAGAAAACAAATTAGAATCACTGAGAAGTGTGTACAAATTAAAGTAAACATAAATTATCCATAATTTAGGTTTGTGGCTTCTTTGTAAGCTAACAATTATTAAGGAATAAATGATGTGTAATTCTTTTATTAGGTTGCATCAATAGGCAGCCTTAATTGTAAATCCTGTATAGTTTTGCTTCTCTATTTGTACTTGAAATAATGCCTACATTGTGGTATGCTTAATTTAAAAAGAAGAGAAATCTGCAGAGAATCAAAAAAGAGAGCAACAGGTTCCTAAGATATTTATAAATGTGATAAATGGGGTTGGAACTAATCAATGAGAGAGTATGAATGCCCTACAGCATAAGATGAAAAAAAA
Source organism: Cyrtonyx montezumae (assembly GCF_038088225.1). Taxonomy (NCBI): domain Eukaryota; kingdom Metazoa; phylum Chordata; class Aves; order Galliformes; family Odontophoridae; genus Cyrtonyx; species Cyrtonyx montezumae. The sequence continues at coordinate 140,598,443 of NW_027072034.1, read as the reverse complement.
AATACTAGTGATACAATTTACAATGAGGAAATCTTATGTCACAAGGCGTCATTATTTGTCAGGAAAGTATGTGTGTACTTGCATGGGAGAATGTGATTAAGTGTTAGACAGCGTTTAATAATTATTTCTGGCAGAAGAATTAACTGCAAGTAAGCTGACTGAAGTAAACTCATTTGAAATAATCACAGCTACTCTTGCAGCTGTGTAGGAATATTTGCATCAGTTCTACCATGACTCAGGAAGATTACCTGCTACAGATGACTCATTTGCAAGTGTTTTCCAACATTTATAATTCACAAAAACCTAAGCGTTTGCTTAGGTTGTTCAGTGTTGGAACTAAGTAACATTTAGATACCTTTCTTTATATCACAAAATATCACAAAAATAGGTATCCTTAAATACCAAGCCAGTATACATCAAAGATTTAATAAATAAATGGCAAAAAAATCATGTTTTTTCTGCTCTACTCCTCAATAACCAGATTCTCTCTTCTAATGTAATGCAACGTCTGTTCCTAATTCTAAACCAGAACAGACTACTGTGGAATCATAGCAGATTTACCATTCTGGTTCAGATTATATCTAACATGATTACTAAATTTGTAGAGTGGCATCTGTGACACTATTAACTAGGAAATAGTAGTAATTAGAAACAAAAGAGTTGCATCCAAATGAGTCTGATCTTAGCACAAATAGAATGTCCAATCTGGGGACTGGAAAGGGATGTCCAAAGTCAATCAGGAAGTTAACAGCAAATCAAGATGTAGGACAAATATCTTAAATATCAATTCATTATTTTATTCTTAAGACTGTACAGAATGCAAACATTTTTTGGTTCTTTCCCACCAAAATAGGAATCACAGAGAACTGACAGGGTCCCATGTATCAGAGAATACTTACAGTTGATTGTTGTCTCTTTCTACTTAGAAAACAATTTTAGAGAGCATAGTGATAAAATTGTATGGATAGGGTTAGTGTAAAAACAAATCTTAAGCTCTAAATATGGGAATCAGATATAATTAAACTGTCTTTATCCAGAACATAGGCAGTCCATCTCTCTTTTAACTGTCAGGTAAGTATCAAAATTCTCCACTTCTGAATTTGAATTTTCATAGAAGGTCTGCTTCTGTACATACATAGAATCCTAATTTTTACAGAGCTGAATAGCTCTGCAACTGTTTTACACTCAGCTAAGAGCTACCTGATATTTATTTGTGTCACTAGAAAAAGCCCTCCTCAGGCTCTTTTCAAAATAGACAGGTTTTTTCTCTTTTTCTTCAAAACATTATTGGAAGAGTATGCATCTCTTTCACAGCATTGTAATATTCAGCTTTACTAAAAACACTGATAATCAAAACTGTGAACATTAATTGTGTTTCACCTAGAAGAGTTCTCTGCGCATCAGACTACAATAAGGAGCCTTTTTTCTACGTAGCATCTTAAGGCTGAAAAAGAAATCAAAATGGAAGGCATCTGTCATGAAGCTAGACAGAGAAAACTGGTGTTGAGTATGATTCAGTATGCAAATATCTGAAGCATTCAGTTAAGAGAGGGGAAATCTATTTTTGCTGCTTTCTGGTGTCCATTCACATTATTAAGACTGAAAATTTTTTGGAAGAAAACATAGATCACCATTAGAAGAAAGGTGAGAACTCTTCTCCATCACTTCAGTGATTTAATAGGCCACAGAGTTTATCCACTTACAAGCTTTTTTTCTAGGATATACTGAAACTTTTCCAGCTATGGAGCCAAAGCTTAGAAAGTCAACTGTTAGGATGGTCTTAGAAACCTGCATGATTGTCAACAGTTTACAGGCCAGTTTGTCCTGGTTTCATGACAAATGGAGCAAGGGGACCCATGGACCCACACCCAGGGAATGGGGAAGGGGAAAAGGGAAAGGGGTAGAGAGATGGGCCTAAAATCAAAACAGTGGCAATGATCTGAGGAGGAAAGCTAATTTACTAAATAAGATATTGGAATGCAAAATAACACAGTATAATACAATGTAATTAGAATTAAAGCTAATAAATAAAATGGGAGAGTGCCCAAAAACTGGAGGCCTTACTCTAATGCTGAAGGTGAGATGGCTAGGGAGTACACACACTGCTGGGATGATCTGAAAAGGAAAAGAGAAGGATCTTGTGACTTGACAACAGTTTTATCTTTCCCTTTGACCAGAAAACAGAAAAACACCAAGTTACACAAAGTCCTCTCAGGTATATAGTTCTTCTCTTCTGAGACAGTTATGCCCAGAACTATCAACAATCCACAGAACTGGAGCATTAATTCTTAAACTCCCAGTGCACTACATGATGTTATGATGTGGAATACTAATAACAAAAATCATAAAACCATGACAATGATGGAGGAATTTTGAGTGGTGCTTGCCATTGTCCTGGTCATTAACAAAATCTTCCAGCACTCTGACTGTATCTAGAAGGAGACTGGCTTGTCCCTGTACATTAAATAGTTTTTGCTATCTTTTCAAAAGGATCATCAACAGATGGAAAACATCTACCTAAAAATAAGATTGCCACATATATCCTACAACAAAACTATGCTGTGTTTGGTCCTTCTCCTGAGTCCTGAACCTGTCCACTTCCTTTCCTACTCTATTTATATCCATGCAGAAAGGCTTAGTTGTAAATCTGAGTTCCAATAATTTTTTTCAGATTTTTATTTTCTAAATCCTCTTTAAAATCTTATTCAGTAAAATATGAAATTGAAATGTAATTTTATAAACTGTTTATTTTGATATGTACCTAAAAGGGAATTTCACAATCCTTACCTTTCAGTTGCACAAGGTTTTTACTGCCGTGATTCTTTAGATTTCTTCTTTGTAACTCTCAGGCAACTGTTCTGGATTAATACAGGAGTACTCTGAAAAGTGAAAATAGTTCTCCAAAGACCCTGCATGAATAAATCATTTTATTTTACATGATGATAAAGGAAATTGTTTTTATTTTGATTTTCAAAAATATTTAAGTATGACTGAGCAGTGTGCCTGGTAAGTACTTGCAAAAATCAATCTTAATGAAAGTACAATAAAAAAAATAAATTAAACTTCCTAGATCATGTCAGTTCCTTTTTTTTTTTTTTGAATGTTTGTTTGTTTGTTTTTTTTTTCAAAAACTTTTGTGGTACTTTCAATTTATTTTTATTAGAAAGTTTGTTAAATATCTGCCTATTAAAAAGACTGCCCCAAAATAAAATCTGTAGATAGGAATTTCATCATAATTTTAAAATAAATGATGGAATTCAAGAATTTATAAAACTTTCTGCGATTATTTTTATAAAATGTTCCCTTCCACTAAATTATTTCAACCAGATATCTAAAAGGAGTAACAAAGGAAAATATTTCAAGCAAAAACTATTCATTAATTTTAGTGTCAGACTGACATATGAGCAAAGTGAATTTTATTTGGGTGAAATAGTCAAGATGCAGAAAGAAAGGAATTTGAATATCAAAGCTATTCAACAGAGAAAAGAGTAATTATTTTCTTTTTTCAAAATAATAGTTTCACAAATATAGCACAGAAATCATCCCTTCTTTTTCATTGGGTGTTTTTATGGTCTTTAATAAAAAGTTTGTGAGTTTTCACCCTTGTGAACATCAACTCTGTCACTAAAACTGAGTTGATAACACCATGATTCTGTAATTTAGACATTTGCTCAAGTCCTTGTGTTCAATTATTTTTACTGAATTATAGGTTTATAGAGACAAAGTCATCTTTCAAATCTAATTTTTTGATGAACTAATAGGTAACTAAGGTTTCCTACGACTACATCTAAATTTTTGATCACCTGATCAGTGTTAATGGAATTTATTATCAAACCTGCCCTGTGGCTAGGAAAAAAATATCCTGAACATGTAAGGGATCATACAAAGTAGGTAACTTACCTAATGTTACATAGGTAGTCAAAGAATCCTTTCAAGAAAAAAGTTCATTTAATCCAACAACCTTTCTTCAAATTTTACTTGGAAAATTTTGCTGGTGTTCCTTTCAACATACTATACAAAATGGAATTAAGATTCTTCACCCATTAATTACACACTACCTATCAAATTATTCTAACTTTTATCTGTCCACATCTTTGACTACAAATGTTTCTTCTTCTTAAATATTTGTTAGGCATTATATTTTCCTTTCCAACCATTTCAGTTTAGTGAGTCACTGTTATATCACAGAAGCTTCACCCACCTGATGTACTGGAAATTCCTTACAAACTCTGTTTGTTGTTTGTTTTGATGGTTACATTCTTCAAATCTCATAATATTATAGAAATAGTTAAAGTAAAGACTCTTAGCTGCTTAAAGCAGATTTTAAGGATTACATTATGTTAGTCTTTAATATGGTGATGTGGTCAGTGTTCTGTATCTATGAAGGTATGGCCATTACATTAAAGTGTATGTATAGAAATGTTTGATGAGGAGTTTATAGAAATCCCCGTTGACTCTTTGAAGTAGTCTTAAAGTGATAAGTAGATATTTAATTAAGTTAGTAAAAAAAGAGAACAGCATTATTACTGTAATAAAACTAATAAGCCATGTCATAGGTATGCAGTGACAAGCTTCCTAACGATGAGAATTCCTGCATCTTGCAAATACTAAGACATACTGAGACCTAGCCTGTCATCCAAAAAAATCAGTTGCACAAATGGTTTAATTACTGACATCAATTTTTCTTTGCATTTAAAATATATTTACTAGCCATTTAGTTGGCATAGGTTTGGTACTAAAGATCACAATGTCTTTTTATTTTTTCCTCTGAAATCTATTAGCATGAAATCTGTATATCACATAATCAATCTGAAAATCAAGCCATGTTTGAGTGACTCATTCTGAGAAGGGGCATTTATAAACACATCACCTGTAAAGTAAGTCAATCCAAAGTAATATAACTTTCCTCTCAATCTAACTAATCCATTATTCTTTCAGGCCTACTATGTTCTTATATGCAGATAAGGGGTCAATAGAATGTTGTGCAGAAAGAAGTGTGCACTCATAAAGATGACTTGTTAGGAGTTGAACTGAACCACACTAAGAGGGGCAAGATCTAAGCCAAAGTTTGTTTTCCACAAATGTTCCAAAACATTTGGTTCAGCCTAATATCTATTTAGAGTAGTTTTCTTTGGCCAAGGACACCAACGAAGATTGTTGCAGTCCAGAGTTCTCATCACTCTTTCATGTACAACCTGACATAGATTCTTTCTCTTGCTTTGACAGAGAAAGATGAACAGAAAGCCAGAACTGTTGCTCTCAGTCATGAAATATTTTACCCCTGAGGGGTAAAGTCCTTCCACTAGTCTAAATAGGAATTAACAAACCTGAAGATCTCAAATTTCAAGAGCTATAATGAAGATAACCTGTTGTCTTTGTCATATTACTTTCATTTTCTACATTCACTTCTCCAATCCTTAAGTGAGACAAAATAAATACAAGAACAAGTGCATTTATTTTTGATAAAAATAGTAACAAGGTTTGGAAATGGAATTTGTAAAATTTGCTTTGTAAAATCTCATGAATCCTTTGGTAACAATGGATGCTAATATATTTTCAGTTGCAATTTCAATTCTGTGCTGGTACAATTTTAATCTGAAATGGCTGTGCTGTAGAAAGGAATTGTAATTAGTGAACATGAAATGAAGTGCCCTGTCTTTGAATAATTGTATACCACAAGCAATTGTAAATTGCACAAAACTACATGTTCAGCTTGATAAAAAGATGATCAGAAGAGAAATATTTAATGGTGTACTTTATTGGAGCAATAAGTACCAAGGTGTCAGACATGTCCTGGAAATAGATAACTCTCTAAGGAAGAGTTTTTATAGTTCTAGTCACCACTTCAGAACATTTACCCATGTCATTATTAATGCCCAGGAAATTCTAAGCTAAGATAGCCTCTCTAGCTATTTAAATATTTAATCTATATATTTGGAATTTCTGTCTTGTCCTTGACAGGAGACTATGTTAGAATTAAGGACCAATGAAGGGAAAGTTAGATACTATCTATGTCAGCAAGAAAAAGACCTCATAAGTCTATAGACTCAGTAGGAAACGTTGTCTGAGATTTTTCTCTTGTAATACAATCCGGGCTACACTCACTCAGTAGGGGAATCCTGGCTTCTGATGCTAATGTAGGTGGCTGCAGTGTTTTAAGGACACATTAAACACATTAACCACCTGGGTACCTGCATCCATACCTGGTTGAGAGGGATATTAAGAATTATCTTGTTTCAACTTTCTGCTGTAGATGACATAGCTAACCTTTAGAACAGGCTGCCCAGGGCCCCATTCCCATCCAACCTGCCCTGGAAAGGGCATTAACTTTATCCAGTGTTTTCATCAATTGAAACTCCACAGGGAGGTTTGTTTTGGTTTCAACCAAAACTGTGCTAATGGCACACCAATGTCTTGGTTGTTGCCAAGTCTCAGGTCCAAACTGAGCCACTCAGCAGGGAAGAGCCACCACCATGATGGCACAGCAGAAGGGGAAGGGCAAAGTCAAGAGCTGCATTAGGCCCGGGGTTTTTGCATGCCAGATGACAGCATGCAGAAGGCCATTACACTGTGGGCAGTTGGTGGGGGGGTGGCTGCTTCTCAGGACTTGCTGAGTGTTGGTCATTGTGTGGTGAGACCTTATGTTGCTGGCAGGGTTTTGTATTATTGCTATGCATCAGACAGCGAGTAATTGCATCGCACCTATATATATTGTTGTCATTGCATTTTTGTTTCTGTATTCATTTTCTGTCTTAGTAAATAGTTTTTATTTCGATTAATGAGTTCTGTTTAATTTCCATTTCTTCATTCCACCTGGGGAGAGTGAGCAGTCACATGATCCCAAGCTGTCTGTGAGCAGCAAGGCTTTCAGGGTTTGTAGTGTGAATAGGACCATATCTGTGATTCATTGCATTTCTTTCACAAGTTTTATAGCGTGCCGACTGCTTGAGAATGTGAATAATATACATTCTGTTTAAATATTACTGGAAAATGTTTTCAGTATGTCCAAGTCAACAATGGGATAACTCTGAAGACTCTGTAATTGTCCTCCCCAGTCTGCAATTTTTCTCTTATTCTTTCAAACTAAAATGATTTAAGTACAGAGATCGTGGGATGGGGTGGTGAATGAATGCATCACTAACTGAAATAATTCAGACTATAGTAGTACCATCCAAGGCAAGCAATAGAAATCCGTGGACAGGTAAAAAACAGTATTTCCAGGTGGTCTTAGAGTCACTTAATAAGGAGGAAACAGAAATGTCATTTGAGATATGGAAACTGAAAAGAGCAAGTGAATTTGATGAAGGAAGGCCACTCAGAGGAGTTCCTGTGTATTTCTGAATATCTCTGTGGAATGTAAATGGTTTATGTTATTTGAGAACAAATTCACATCAAACTGCTCCCCAAAGCATGTGCCTGATACTCGATCTACATAAAATCCCTGCTGAAATTGACTCTGATAAAGTACCCAAAATAACATGACAGTAGAGCCAGCTGTTACTATTTGTAGATTATTTGTAGATAGTTCATTTTGTTTGTAAAAAAAGATAAAAAGAAAGGCAGAGCGTATTAACTCAAGCATATTGCTGTACAATTGTGCACCCACTATTTCCTGATCTCAGCTGGTTGCATACAGCCCCACAGGGCTGTGTACAAATTAATCAGTCATAGTATTTGTGGAAGAGGGGCAGTGGTACTAAGATGTCTATGTTGACTTGAGACAGTCTGTTTGAGTTGGGAAATAATAAAATGGTTCTTACATTTTGAGGGTATCCTGATCATAAATAATAGAAAGCTGATTATGGTCCAGTCATGAATACTAGTCAGCTCTGAAATAGAAGAGATCTCAAAGGCTATTAAAAAAATAGGAGAATCATTTGAATTTTCAGTCTCATGCACAGCTGCAGCTAGCTGCTGGAAGGGGTTAATTATAGCCAATGCTGATACGTGTATCCCCCTAACCCTATTACTATTTGCCAGTATTTCAGTTTCTGACATTACTCAAAAAAAGGCAACAAAAATAGAAGAATAAATAAATAACAGGGACAAGGGGGAATAGGTAATTTAACTGTGAGATGTGAAGAAAAAATCTTGTATCTTTAGTGGATTTCAAGGGACGTTTGCCACTTCTATCTGGATCTGGGAGTTTCTGGGGTATCTTCATCGTGAAACAGGGGAAGTCTCAGCTCAGAAAAACATACTGTTTCACTAAAGAATAGTTTTAGCTCTTTGTTTTACTGCTAATTACTCTGACATTTACTAAAGTAGCACAGACTCATGGAACACCCCAAGGTGGAAAGGCCCCATAAGTATCATCGAGTCCAACTCAGTTCACACAGGACCACCTAACAAATAGGAATATCAGCATCAGCTCAACTATGTATATCCTGGATCACTATTCATTTGAAATATAGTTTGAGTTTTTCTATGTTATTCTGTCTGGAAAGAGGAGGGCTTTAATCTTTTAAGAAAATGGTTAGATTATTTTAGTACGTTATATAGTACAATAGACCTTATTGCACTCTACCACTTCCTGAAGGGGGGTTGTGGTGAGGAGGGGGTAGGCCTCTTCTCCCTGATAAGTAATGACAGGACGAGAGGGAATGGCCACAAGTTGCGCCGGGGAAGATTTAGATTAGACCTGAGGAAGCATTTCTTTTCTGAAAGAGTGGTCAGGCACTGGAATGGCCTGCCTAGGGAGGTGGTTGAGGCACCATCCCTAGCGCTGTTCAAGAAGCGTTTAGATGAGGTGCTAAAGGACTTAATTTAGTAGTTGGGTAGAGATAGTGATAGGAGGATGGTTGGACTAGATGATCTTATAGGTCCTTTCCAACCTTATGAACTTATGAACTTATGAACTTATGAACTTATAGTAGCATGAGAGAAAAGCTAAGCCCTGTGAGTATATGTCTTATTGTTCTAAGAAGTGTTTTGTCTTCTAGAATTCACAAACTTCCCAGAAATCCTGTATCATTAAAAAAAGGAACCTACTGCTATAAAAAAACCTTATTCTGAGTTTTATTATGGATTACTTCTCCCCATATGCTATGCTAGAAAAAAGTGTAGAATCATTAGAGTATAGTAACTTGCATAAAATAATTTACTACTAAGCCCTTATTTGATTTCCTTGAAAATACTTGCATTTTTTAACCACTTCCTGAAGAAAAAAATTTCCACTCAGAAATTCAACATTAAAAACAAAGGAAAGTGGTTACTCTCAGTATGTATGATTTGCAAAGCATGGTATTGATTCTTTAAAGCCCACAGCCAGCAAAATCAATAATTTACCTCTGAAAAGGAAACATATAATTAGTCTAGCAAATCAGAATATTCATCTACTGCTGTGCTACCATTTCAACCTGCTTTGCAAAGATTGTCTGTCTCTTGGGCTTAGTTATGTATTAAAAAGCTTAAAAACATTCTCCTTTGAAAATAAAGAAAAAATAAGAGAATTTGTTAAAAATTTCTGTAGGAATAATACAACAAGAATTTTCTTTGAACTTTTTGAAAAAAAGTCATTTAAAATATTTCATCACTTTATGAAAAGCTGAAATGAAAATTTTCATTTTTAAAAGGGAAAAACACAAAAAAAATCTTTTTGTTTCTTTGAAGAAACCACTGAGAAAGGGAATCAAATGAAATTAGAATTTCCATATAAGGTAATAGAAGACGTTTTCTGATTAACTCAGTTTTGACAGAACATTTTCCAATCATCTCTATTTATGTGGAAGATTAGCTCGTTTCATTGCTATTGTTCTGTGCAATCCTCCATGGAAATCCAACCAGAGATATGGAGAGGCAATGTTATTGAGATCTGTAAGTAGCTGCCAAGGTGATTTTCTCACTTATTAAAGCAAAATGTAGTCAATAATTGGCACTCCATTTTCTCCATAAGGTCTAAACAGATGTGTCGCAGAATACTGAAGGTTCTTGTAAAGATGATGTTTAAGCCATTTAAAGTATATCCTTAAAATGAAAGCTTTCTGGTAGTGTGGTTATACAATCAAAGCTAATTTTCTTTACATCCCATGCTTAAGGTGTTCTCGTATTTATTTTCACCATTCAAATTTTCTACCCAAAACAATTTATTGGAAAAATATGAATGTAATGTTTAAGCAGCAGTTCCTGGATATACAAAGGAAGGAAATATATATTGAATATCTGAATTCATGAACACTATAGATGCACGTATCTCAGCTTGTGCTCCTTCTGTGCTACAACACACAAGAGGTATGAGCCCTCGTTTCCTCCATCACTATCAAACTGACTTTGGGTATACTATTCTCAATATTCTGAATGATTAAAATAAAGTATGCGATTTCCTGTTTGATAATATTCTCTGAATTCCATTTTTCTATTCATGGTAAGAGAAAAAGAGAAAAAAATGGAGTGATACAGTATGCATGCAGACCATTAATACATTAAGAAGGATACTAAGACATAAAACAATTTATTCTATTCTTAAATTGATCTTGACATTTATAGCATATGTTGTGCATAATTAAGGAAATAATCGAATAGTCCAGGTAAGTTGATTAATGCTTTTTCATGAATATGTACTGATCATATTTCTCATTCTTTATCAGTCTACATAGGTTTCGTAGAATGTCTTTCGCTTTCAGGCTACTGAGAAATTACATTTTCCTACATCCCTTTAGAAATCTATAAGCCAGTTCCTGGAAGAGACTACCTCAGCATCTATATGCAAATATACTGCCAATGGTATTGCTGGAACCAGGTGTTTCAAATTAGGGTACAGTAAGATTTCCAGCAGAGAGGGATTGTGGAAGAACCACATTGATTCTATGATTCTATGACTGGAGAAGAAAAGAAAAAAAAAAGAGAAAGGAAAAAAATGAGAAAGGAAAAGAGAGAAAGGAAAGGAGAAAGGAGAAAGGAGAAAGGAGAAAGGAACGAGGAAGGAGGAAGGGAAGGGAAGGGAAGGGAAGGGAAGGGAAGGGAAGGGAAGGGAAGGGAAGGGAAGGGAAGGGAAGGGAAGGGAAGGGAAGGGAAGGGAAGGGAAGGGAAGGGAAGGGAAGGGAAGGGAAGGGAAAAAGGGAAAGGAAGGGAAAGGAAGGGAAGGGAAAAAGGGAAAGGAAGGGAGGGGAAGGGAAGGGAAGGGAAAAAGGGAAAGGAAGGGAAAGGAAGGGAAGGGAAAAAGGGAAAGGAAGGGAAGGGAAAAAGGGAAAAAGGGAAAAAGGGAAAAAGGGAAAAAAGGAAAAAGGGAAAAAGGGAAAAAGGGAAAGGATTCAGCAGGAACACCAGCAATGTATAGACCATCAGTGTTTTCTTTTTAATGAGATTTAAAGTGACTGCCCATCTTTGAATCTCAAAAAATAAAATACCTACATCAAAGCTACACTTTCTGTGCAGCTGTTAAACGTGTAAGTTAAACAAGGGCAGGAAAGCACTTCTGGAGAGAGTCAGCTGATCTATTTTAGACACCTCACCGCTACACACCATTGTCTTTAGAAGGAATATGGAGTTGCAGGACTAGATATAAATTTACCTTACGTACATTCGGCTGTTTCTAATTACCACTTATGTCTTTGAAAACATGCCTTTCCCAGGACTGTTGGAACTGTAGCAGTTCATAGTTCACTACCACCAGTATTAAAGATGTCTTCCTCTGTATATAGTCTATAGCACACCAAAGATTGCCACCTGACTACAAATTAGATTCATTAAATGGATTTTGTAGCCAATACATTGACTCATTTTTCATTGTGCTCCAGAATAATTTATTTTCTTTTTGACCATAGAATATTACATTTCAGACACAGTTCCAAGATGGACTGTGGCTGCATCCATACAATGGAGAAACAATTTTGAAGATGAGCTTCCCATCTGCAGCATCTATGTGCAAAGTAGACTGCAATGCTGGCTTGAAGCTGAACCAATTTGAGAGTCCTGGAGAGAAAAACTGACATAAATCAAGGGCTTCAGGTTACACAGATAAGCAATTTTCTTTCCTACATGGAGAGAGATTTGGAGCAGTTGAGGAGGAGGCTGCTGCAGCACTGAGTAGAGGAGGTGGCTGTGGAGGCCTGAACCAAAGCACTTCTGATGTTCTGCCTGAAAACAAACCATTTCTACCTGCTGCAGAAGTGGATAGGATTTACGGTCGACAAATTAGAGGGTGATTGTAAACTGCCTGTAAATGCAAGATGTGTGGTCTGAAGTGCTCCTCTGATTGTCCAGCCTTTGTATAGTTCAGACATTGGCAGTATTACATCTTTTTCATTCTTTCATCTTTTCTTCATATATTGTAAACATCCCTGGGAATGTAACTACTTTGCTCCTCCTCACTGGAAAAATTCAGAAGGTTGTCAAGATTTATGTAGGTGATTTGAGTCACTCTGGGAGATCCATTTTTGGTTAAACTCCTGTAAATATCTAGGTAAATTAGACAGTTTAATCATTGCCTGTTGCTTCTAACATTTAACCTAACTTAGAAAAACACTGGGATCCTCAAGCATGTCCAAACAAGGGTAATGAAGCTGCAAAGGGTCTGAAACAAAAGTCTTGTGAGCAGTGGCTGAGGGAATTGTGATTCTTTAGTGTGGTGAAGAGGGGGGCCCAGGCAAGACATTTTCATTCTCTACAACTACCTGAAAGGAGACTGTAGCAGGGTAGGGGTCAGCCTCTTTTCCTGGGTGCAGTGATAAGATGATAAGTTAATGGTCTTAAGTTGCACCAGAGGAGGTTTGGGTTGTATACTAAGAAATAATTCCTCCTCAAAAAGGAGAAAGAGTGGTGAGGTATTGGAGAGACTGCTCACGGAGGCAGTGAAGTCACTGTCATTGGAAGTTTTCAAGAATAGGGTAGAAGTGACACTGATGGACGTGGTTTAGTGGGCATGGTGGTAATGAGTTGACAGTTGGACTAGATGATCTCAATGGTCTTTTCCAACATTAAGGATTCTGTGATTCTAAGAGTGGGAGGCATATCAAAAGTATGCGCTTGGATGTGGTTCAGAATCCAGAGTTAGAAGCTCTCAAATCTGAGGAGCAGCTGCATTTTGGATTGTGATTGGAGTCTCTGTTAACATAGCAGAACTATTAAGTATAGTGGAGTTAAAATGTTGGTGTTTTGTTTGTTTGTTTGTTTTGGTATAAACTCCTTTGCAGTAGGTAAGAAAATAGAGCTGGCCTCTGTGGGTTTATCTTGTAATAACATAAGAGCACCCATTCTCACTGAGCTGTCATCCTGAGATACCTAGCACTACTGAAGAGGTCTCTGGTAGAAATTCACAACTCTTTTAACGATGAAGATGAACTTGGAATCTGGTATACAAGTGTGTTCTCCAATCAAGATTTCACAATGTTCTTTGTGACTAACACAGTGACAAAAGAGCCTCCTCACTGTCATTTTGCATCCATGCAGGTGGCTGCAGACAACTGACATGTGCCTTTTGTATGCTACATCAGCCTGCTGATCAACAACATTCACAGCAAAATTCTTCAGGGAGAAGCTTTAATTGGTACTGTCACAAAATGTGTCTTGCTGCCTTTCTCTTTCAATAAAGGCATAAGAAGTATTAAAAGCTTTAGAAAACCACATAATCGCAAACGATATTGAAAGAAGCTGTAAGTGCAAAATAAATCAAACATTTTCAATGCAAAACAGACTATTTCAAGCTATTGTTTTGGGGACATTAAAAAGACCTGTCTTCATCTGCTATTGCAAAGGAGAAAACCTTATGCAACTCTCCAGATTGTGAAATTCCTCTCCTATTCTTTAGTGTCTCTATAGGCCAGACAGTTATTTTCACTCTTGAGGTCTAGTAAGAAGAATGAGAAAAAGTCTAATTTCATTTGAAAAGGATACTGTGTGCTGAAATGTCAAATGTAATTTGTTTAATGACCTGCTGTCTGAATTTGGATCTTTGCAGAGGAGATTCCAGAGAAACTTGGAGTAAGTTATCTTACTTTTGCTTCTGAATAATCTGTAAATTTTGGTACTTTCAGCTCCTGTTTTTCCTTTTTTTTTAGTTCCTATTTTTGTTAGGTTATCTAGCACATATCCAGTCACAAGTGAGGAAATGATATCCATTTGATCACCAGCTACCATGGTAGTTTTATTCAGAAATTTTCTGTTTCAGTACTTTTTCAAGTGATTCTGCTTTCAAATTTATCTATCTATCTATCTATCTATCTATCTATCTATCTATCTATCTATCTATCTATCTATCTATCTATCTGTCTATCTATCTATCTATTTATTTATGGGAAGTGACTGCTTATTAAAAATTTGTGTTTTTTGTTTATCTTTCCCTACAAGAAAACTAATGACATTAAATTTTTTTATTATGTGAATAGTAATAAAATAAATGTAAAGATATATTAATTTTGGGCCAGCTGTAGTGGCTAAAAAGAAGTATTGTTTTATAAAAAAAAAACACCAGACTGGTCATTTTATTTACTCCTACTCCATAAATATTCTTGGGAATCTATCTCAATGAGAACATCCTATAAAGCAGACAATGCAGTCTGTCAACAGGGGAAATTGTAATTTGGACTATTTTGAATTTAATTCAGACTTCCTTATAATTTTTAGCACTTTAGATATATATGTGATGGCTTAGGATTCCAAAAATAATCATGACTATGTATTTTTCCATGTTACTCATTTAAATCCAGACAACTACCTGCAGCACTCTCACATCCATTGTGTTCCTATTGACAGCCCATGTCATTTATGGTGTGGGAGCATTTCAGGACTGCAAGGGGGATTAGGCATTCTACCTCAGTTGGTGTGCATAGAAAGAAGCAGTAAATTTTAGAAAGACTGTTGATTAATCATTTTGTATTCAAGATTCAGCCAAGTATAGCCAAGACTACACTGATCTGTGGCATTGCAGTGAACTAGTTTTTAACAAAGATCTTTGTCTAATTTGATACCTTGTGGAAGTTGAATATTAGTATAGGTACAAAATCAAAAGTTGATTATTTCTTGTTTCTAGAAAGATGTAAAATCTTCCTTTCTGTAATAAATGGCATTACAATGGCCTACTTATCAACTTACTTTCTCATAGTCTTGTAGCAAAAAGAGCTGGATGAATGAAAGTGACAAAGACTGCCTTTGAAGCAATTTATTTATGCTTGGGAAACGTAATTAATAAGAAATGAAAAGAGTGAACACTCTGATTTAAGTAACAAAAGTGGATTTGTATTTTTTGTTATAGTTATAATGATTAATACTGCAAAGGATAAATGTTTATCAGTGATTTTTGATCTTCATATGTGGATTTACAATCATATATCTGCAGGAATTATTTCCTGTAGTTAAATACCCTTGACTAAATACTGTGGAAATGGACATCCATTTAATATAAATATGGCCCAAATTATTTTAATTCACAATAGCAATAATCTAAATTCTGTTTCTAGTTCTCATAGAATACAAAACTAGCCCAGAATGTTCTTGAGTTTCCTGATTTAACACAGTGTTTTGGAGTTAGAAATTCCCCTAGTGTCAGTCAAAGAAACTAGATCTCAGCAGTTCATGAAACATCTTTTAACCTGCTCCGATTTCAATGAGCAGTGTTCTGAAAATAGCAGAGTTATATCTTTTGGACAAAGGTAATTTCAATACTATAATTTCTGAATTGGGAAATCAGATTTCTGATGCACCCCCAAGGAGTGCACATCTGTATCTGAAGCTGCAGTGTGGTGTAGGATGTCTTTCTTAGCCAGTTTAAATAGGTGAAAGATATGTGGGGTAATATCTTTGCAACCAAGGGCAATTAATATGGCCATCAGTTCCTGGGAGTGGGAAATGTGGCTAGCAATTCAGCATATTTCATAGTAATTACAGGCATATAAGGTAAACAATTACTTTGACCTAAATGCCTAACAGAAGCGTAATACACTTAAAAGGTTGACTTGATCTGTCTCGACCAGGCAGAAAAGGAAAAGAATTCTGAACATTCACAATCCTTTTGCTTTGTGATTCCATTAGGGAATTAATCTATTAGCTAAATAATTAAATGCATTGTGTGCCAAATCCTGCGTAACTCATGACAGCAAATAGGCCAGTAAGTCATTTATGCTCTTCATTACACTTGCATAATTGTAGCAATAGATGGGTATCTTGGGCTTGCACAGTCACATGTGAGATAGTCTGTGCTTTCATAGTCTTTATAGTGGTAATGCTACTCACTGAGAATGATTTCTATCACTGTAAGAAAATAAATCATTAAATAAGTAATTTGTCATTAATGTTTGTGAACACTAAGAAAAGTATAAGGAAAGATCCTACCTAGCTTGTATGAAGGAATAGGCAAATTCCTTGGCAGCAGAGTGTAGGAGTGAGTGACTACATCCCACACTGCTTGTGCTGTGAGGGTCCTGCTACTGCTGCTGCTGGTGAAAAGAGTATTGATGGAGGAGACTGCTCTGTTCCTTGCATACAGAGTGTCTTCCTTGAGGGTAAGTATTGCAGTGGGTTGAGCTTTCCATACAAGCTATCCATGGCTGAACCCTTCTCTCTCTGATCTCATTCTACTCTAGAGCACCTCTTCCCTAGGCAGAAGTGACCTAGTGACCTCACCTCTCAACCTAGGGTAGAAAATTCAATTTTTGCAACACTTACTTCTGGGAATGACTGAATCTTCTTTGAGGAGTTCCCAGCTACTGAATTGTTACTGGAGTTATATTCATTCACAAGATACCCTAATCTCCCAAAGGTAGTAAATGCAGAATAGCCAAATGATTTTTAAAAGGCAACATAAACCTTTCAAATACTTCAGCCAACCTAAGTAATTTTAAACTAAATACTGAATCACTTATTAAATTTTATATATATTAAAAACTACCTTAAAACACATCTAAGAAATATAATAGGTACTAAGGACTTTGACTTTCATTCAAATTATGTTAGAATAACTAAAGTAGAAATATTTTAGAATTTCTATTTAATGCTTTGTTGATGAAGCAAGGTATTGTAAGTCCCGAAAAGAAGTGGAACTAATCCAGGCTGCTCTATTTCCTTTTCATCATCTCTTGTAAAGAATACAAGAAAATACAGTGGAGTAATTCTAGACGCCAATAAAATAATGCTTCATTGTTCTTCATGGAAATTAGTGATGCATAATAATGCATGTCATTATGGCTATTGAAAGCCATAGGAGAAATCATTATTGAATTTTAATGAATGATTTAAATACTTGGGATTGTCAGAGACATAATTATTGGAGAAAAATTAATTCTGGCATTCTGTAATTACTACTTCAAATATTGTAAGTTTTCACTGAAAGGACAAATTGAAATAATTAAAAAAAAAAATTAAAAGATGTACTAGAAAACACTGTATGCTGACCTTTTGAATGTACTAGTCTGGATGTAATGAAAACAGTACACAAACATGCTCTGGAAAGAAATGTTCATCTTACATCTTCATCTCTTCTAACATAATAAGAGCAAATGTTGATGAATTCTGCATGGAGATGTCTAAGCATCACTTCTTAATGCTCTGAAACTTCTCTTATCAATATAGGTCTGATTTTCTCATCGGTGCAATCCTTTCCAGGCTAAATTCTGCCTCAGTCAGATTTTATCACCTCTGCACTTCTATTAATTCAAAGCTATATGAAGAGTTTGCCTGATTTCAATGAAGAAATAAATGTGTTTAGAGTATGCTCCGAATTGCAGTGAAATCTAGAGGAAGAATGGAAGTAGGCTGAGGGCCAGACCTAGGAAGAGCAGGCAGTAGCATGGGGTAGTGAAGTGGCCCACAGCCCAGCTGCCTTCTCTGGCTATGCCAGAGCCCCACAGTGCAGCACTGAAACCAAGCAGGAAGGTTTTGCTCAGATGCTTTGCACTGACTCATGTCATGCTATTGGTTTAGAAACAGTTGTCTCACTAAAATGCAGTTATAACTTAGAAGCTTACTGATTTCTGATAATGTTGAATTCGGTCAAAAGAGCTGTGAATGCCACTGTTAAGAAAATAAACTCAGAAGGTGCTATTTCTCTGTAGGCACAAGAGAGGAAAAAATTTTAATGACAAATATGAGCCAGAAGTGCATACCTGAAAAATGCCTTTCCTCCCACAGCACAGCTAACTACACTAGTGCTGTGAGTCTTTCAGAAACATACCATGAAGCTCCATACAAAACTCCCCATATCTGAGAGCACCGAAAGTCTCATAAGGTTCATCATCTCATCTTTCACAAGATAAATAAACTTACAATAAAAAATCTTTTTTTTTTTTTTTCCATTAGATGCATCATCTATGATCTGGAAGGGAAAACTTTCATCTTTTCACATTTTCTTTCTAGCATGCCATAATTGTGTTGTTTGTGGTCTTTTTAGCCCTGAGTTCTTCAAGGTGATGTTGTGACCATTGACTTATAGTGCACTCTGACCTCCAACTGCCTGCTTTTCTTGTTTTTCTTTGTGAACAACACAACATAGCTGATGGTCTGGCATTTGATTATGTACAAAATGTAAAGCTATAAGAGTAAACAGTCCTTTCTTTACTGTCACTTTAGCTAGTTATGTACCTAATGATGTGCTTGAGACCAATGCTTAGGATGCAAGAAGGATCTCACTGATGAAGAAAAACATCACCCGTTGTGGTGGGTGGGCTTTTGGATTTGAAATACTGATCAGAAATGGGCAGCTACCAATTTCATTACATTAAATAAGTTTTTTAGTCCTGGTTAAAAAAAAAAATCACGTTGTGTTTGATTTGAAACACTGATGTCACGCTACTTTTAAATATTTCGCCCATTCCTGTTTTAAGAATAGGAACAGAAAATTAAGAAAGTTCCTAGGAAAATCCATGACAAATAGGTGATGAGATTAGGAGAAATTAGATTATTAAGAAGCAAAAACTGAAAAACCTCTCAAAGTAAAATCTTTGGTTAACTTGTGGTCTCAGATCAGAATATGTTGAGTACATCCTCCAAAGCAATATGTATTTTTTGTGAAGGCATTATCAAATGAAAATTTCTATAATGTAAATGGAATTCAATGTCTGTTAATTTTATTAAGCCTACTACTGTACTCTGTTTTTTCATCTGAGGATCTGTGCGACTATAAAGAGTTAACAGGAAAATGCAGATTTATACATAGTATGAAACTGGTGATACAGATATAAAAAGACAAAGTTACCCTTTGTTACAGAAACTGCCATCTCATTACTTTATTCCCACACATTTCAGGTGACATATCAGTAATTGGATGCATAAGCTGTCAGACACCAGTGTTCCCAAATTCCTTTTCAACTTTGTGTTTCACAGAATGTCAAGTGTTTTTCTCCATTTTAATAAATAATGGTGCTTTATACAACATCATTTCACTGCATTTGGTGTCATGCTAATAATACTCACTGAATCTGTACTGAAAGTGAGTTCTTATTTTGAAGAAATTATTTTATAATGTATTCCTTCTTATTTTGAAGAAATAATGAGCTGAACTTCTTATATATCTTAGCGACAAATAGCAGTATACAGAGATCCATCATTTGGGAAATGTTACAAAAATAGATTTAGAAACAGTAAAATTTAAAACCACACCTGAAAATACAGAACTCCCATAACCCATCACTAAGATACTAATTAAATAAAATATATAACTAAAAATCTGTTTGTGTTCTTGTACAGTGTCACTTTGTCTGATAAAAAAACAATGTTTTCTTTATAAATTAGGTAAGTACTAATTCCTTTTGAAACAAAAGCTGATTGTATTTTCAAAACAGGAAGCTTCATTTTATTGCATTGCTCTCAGGAGACAGATATTCACACCTGATATAAACTGATCTCCACTTTTTGCTTATATTTTTCTCTTGAAGTTTGTTTTGCAGAATATTCAAATGTGAAAAGTGTGGTCTCAGGAGGACATTACAGTGTAGTACATTGTTCATATTTTTCCATCACTTCAGAATTAGTTTGATAAATACTGGGACACTGAT
This sequence comes from Cyrtonyx montezumae, assembly GCF_038088225.1. Lineage (NCBI taxonomy): Eukaryota > Metazoa > Chordata > Aves > Galliformes > Odontophoridae > Cyrtonyx > Cyrtonyx montezumae. The sequence continues at coordinate 140,578,524 of NW_027072034.1, read as the reverse complement.
GAGTTTGGAGAATTATCCATAGGCTCTGACTCGCTATTGTCTCCAAAAATTCCTTGGAGAAGTCTTGTCCCACAGAGTATAAGAGTAGGGAATGGAAGCTCTAATTCACCACAGGCCACACAGTGCCACTCAATCACTTTTGTATTCATATCAGTCTGTAGGCCTATCAAACTCATAACCACAAAGAAATTTGGTATCTTCTACATAACGTTCTAAACTTTATTTAGAAATTTACTCTACTTTTCCTCATCCGTGATAAATAAGAGCAGACTGGTACATCTTTGGAAACCCTGGAGAAGTTTGAGATAAAGCAACACCTCTTTTTCCCTTGCTCTCAACTAAACTCTTCATTTCAGCTTTAAATAAACTTCTTTTCTCCTCCTTGAAATCCTATACATGAGACAGAATCTTCTTCCTGCAGTGAGACATCAGGGACGGATGCTGCTATCCCTCATCATGGTTAGCAGTTTAGGAATACATGAAACAGATAGAAAATGAAGGGCAAGGGGAGTTTTCAGGCCCCTCAAAAGTGCTTAAATCCTCATGAGTTGGGATTTTGCCTGAAGACACTTCAGAACATCTTAGTTATGCAATAGGAATAGTAGGTATTTTCAGCTTTCTCAGTCCTCAACTAAAGGGAGCATCTTCAGAGTAAGGAATACCAGCATTCCCATAGATGTGTTTGTAAGAGCGCTTGTCTTCTGCAATTAGCTGCCTGCCAGGTGCCTGTAGCTTGTTCATTTCACTAGCCAGTATTGTGATAAAATATTTCTTTACTTATTTTGTTGAGACACTGGCTACAACTCAGCAAATTATATGCAGAAAAAAAAAAAAAAGGAATTTTGGGGCCAATAGTTCATTTTAGCACACAGCTTCAACTGTAAGAAAATATTGAAGTCTAACTGTAGCATTGTCCTCGTCTGTCACAGCTGGAAGTAATGACTGTATGAGAGCTTGTAACCGTGGTGAATCTAACCAATTAATTTCACACCAATCATTGTTTTTTTGCACAACAGTTAAGTTTACACCTTCTTGTCACAGATTATCTTTCAGTTGTTCAATAAGCACCCACTTTTCCTTTGCTAATACCCTTCCCACCAGACTCAGCAATCCAGTTTGACATCTCTATTTTTTTAACAGGGTGCAATTTTAAACATATCCCTGGTTCTTTATGTATTATTTACTAACTGCACATCACTGACAGAGAAAAAGGAAAGGATTCTATTCTGTGCTAGAAAATTTGTGTCTTTAAGTGTTGATTCAGCAAATGTCCTCCCACTATTTCCCATGTGAGCAGACTATTCAAGAATTTTTCCTTTATTAAATCTCAAGATAAGACTGTTCGTTAAATTGTGCATAAAACTTCCATTCAGATACTAAAATGCTGGTATTGTTGAATGAAGCCTGTGGGTTTGGCCAGCACTCCTCCTGTGGGTTTGTTTAACACTAATCTTTGAAGTCACGCGTAAAACCACATAAGTATCTTGTGTAAGAAGCTGCCCTAGTTTTCCTGAACACCATCACTCGAAGAAAAATATAGTATATATAACACAATACAAAGACATTTCGGCTTCTCGTCACATAAATCATCTGTGGAGGTGGAAAGCAACGTTCTCCTGCATCATTTCAGAGTATGTGTCAGGGGAGGCAGTGGTAAAAAGCATTTCCACTAATCCTTTCCCTGCTCTAAGCCTCCATCCTCAGGCATGGGGATATCTCTAAGGAGAACTGTTAGTCCTCTGTATGTGCCTCCTGTAGTAAAGTTACAGAATGAGAGTGCATTTTGTAGCTATTTTTATCATCTATAAAACACACAGATGAAGGCAAGAGAGTTTCCTTCTCCTCTCCTACCTCAGCATATCTTAATCACATCCAATAACTGCCTTGTGCTCCCTCTTTTGTTTGTCCTTGGCACAATATATCCAAAAGGGAGATAAGGAGTACCATTTGTCCTCTTTTCTTTCAGTCAAACTTGTTAGGGGAAAGCTGTACAATGGAGAGTAGCAGAAAGCAACAGAAGTCACCTGGAATGCCGGTGTGAGAGTGTCAACAGTTTATGGGCTGGTTCAGCTTGGTTATGTGATGATTGGTAAGAGGGACCCACAGACCCACACCCCAGGAAAGGGGAAGGGGGAAAGGGAAAAGGGAGATGGGCCTAAAAACAAAACAGTGGCAATGATCTGAGGAGGAAAGCTAATTTACCAAATAGGATATTGGAAAGCAAAATAACACAATATAATACAGCATAATTGGGATTAGAACTAATAAATAAAATGAGCAAGAGAGAGTGTTTGATAAACCAAAGGCCTTATGCTAACACTGAAGGCGGACGGCAGCGAGCACCCACTGCCGAGTCCATCCCAAAGGAAAGAGAGCGTCCCGTGACCGCAGACAGTTTTTATCTTTCCCTCTGAGTGGAAACATGTAAAAATGCAAAGCATCACACAGTCCTCTGGGAACGTAGTTCTTCTCTTCTGAGATAGGTATACCCATAATTATCAGTGATTCATGAAGCTGAAGCATTAACTCTTTAATTCTCAGTGCACAACATGATGTTATGATGTGGAATACCAATACCAAAAATCATAAAACCATGACATTCCATCTCTTATTCCACATCACCACATCATGCTTGATATATATAGAAGAACAACGATTAACATGCATTAAATACACACACACCATATATACATGTATATACATGGAATTACTGACTGCACTCCCCCAGCATCAAATTCCCTTGTGGTACACATTGAATGTCTCCATTCTTCTGCATCACTCACCAAGTGGACCCAGGTCCCTGAGCAAAAACAGTTCCACAGAGAGATTTGCCCTTTCCAGAAGCTGGAAGGACCCAAACTGCTTTTCCCAACATGTTCTTTACATGTACTACAGGGACCTTATCTCCCTCTACAGTAGGTAGAGAGCTGGATTGGGCAGGACAATCATGATTGATGGATCCTCGAGTGTTGACCAACCAGGTAACTTCTGCCAAATGCTTCTCCCAGTGCTTATATGTTCTGCCACCCATTGCTTTCAACATTGCTTTTAACAACCCATTATATCTTTCAGTTTTACCAGAAGCTGGTGCATGATGGTACATTTAGAGTGAATGGACATAGAAAATTGCTCAGTGACCTGCTGGAAAGGTTTGTAAGGGGTGCTGTCCAGGATTCTGACCAGCACAATCACTTTGATTGACTGAAATTGAGGAAGGAGAACAAAACTAATTGAAGTACTAGGCTACACAAACCTGTATAGCACCCTATCATCTAGCACTGTACCAATGATTATCTGCTCCTCATTAACAGAGACCAGATGTCTGGTGCATTCCAATGATCCCATCATAGCTGTAGACCAGCACTGCAGCTCCTTCAAAGCACTCTCTCTGCCTTTCCTTTGTGTCCAAGAGTAGTTTAACCTCAGGGGACTGTGATCACCACTAAAAGAAAAAGAAACCAAAGAGTCTGAAATGAGTGTCATTGGATTGCAGTCGCCCTGGTTTCCCATGTTGTGGAAGAAGAGTCCTGCTCAGTGGGTTTTCTTGAGGCAGAAAAGATTCAAATTAATATATTTTGTTACATCAAATTCTGGGGAAATAATATCTTTTTAAAAAGTTATTTCTTGTTACATGCATGGGCACTTTGAATGGAACCAAATTCAGTCTTGTTACATGTACTGTAATAATTCCCATGAGCAGCTCTTGAAAAGGAAAGAACATTCTCAGACTCATTGGAAAAGAATGAAGAAAATATGTATAATTCTGGTGCTTTTTACTACAATGCAACTGAATGGAAAAGATATTTAGGCATGTTCCTGATGACAGAACATGCCCTGCTGAGTCTTAATGTTCTGAGGTTGACTTAGATCTATTGAACTATTGCATTCCAGCGCAAAGAAAATGTGCTTTTGCATCAGCATTTGTAACAGTTGAATATGCATTCAAGCCAAGAAACTTTACAGATATTGGTTCGTTGATCATTTAATTTGTTTCTCAGGAGTCACTTAAAATACAATTAAATCGTTTGCTACCATGTTTATGATTCTGATTATTCTGAACCATGCTAGTCTTCTTCATTCCTTTCATGATCTCCAGTGGTTTTCTCTTTCTTTTGTCATTTTACTTTTAACAGCATTTTTCTGAAATAAATATCTCAAGTCTTCCACTTCATCACTTTCAATTATACTGAAGTATTACAAGGCTAGCTTGCTCACCTAAGGCATTATGAATTATTTGGGAATAGTGTAACATCTTTATTATAAGCAGAAAATAAGTACAGTGCCTGATAATTAGAAATTTAACACAGATTCTTTTGTTAGTCTTTAATACTTATATGTTCCTATTCTAATTTCTCTAGGCTGATAGTTGCTAAAGACTGATGATGACTAAAGATGATATATCTATTACTGTGTTTGAATCAAGAAAATACAAAATAATGTACTGAAAAAATTATTCACTGGGACTTAAATATATGAAACATCATAGTGATTCAGCAATTAAAAGATGATGGCTGGGAGTTATAGCTAGCGTTGCTTCATCCCCATTCAGCACTCAGAATAATGGGAGAAAAGTGATACAGAAAGGAGAGATTTATGTGACAGAAAACCTCACTAAAGGCAATATTATATGGTTATTAAGTTCTCTAATACACTGGTGATGGCATCATTCTAATTTTGTGAGAAAAAGATCCCAAGATTTCTCCTGGTGGTGTGTGGTAACAGAACTACTTCCTTTCACAGGTTTGTCTGCACCTTGATTTTATTCCAAAGATATTTAAGCTCTAGGAAGGTAGCCTTCCAAATGTTACTGGACTTTTGAACCACATTCTGTTTTTAACTTTCACAACATTACATGACAAAGGCTTTGACTGAGTGAGGCCATGGTCCCTGCACAGTTGAATGCTGTGTTTCAGCACAGACTGAGAAGGCACACTGCTCTTTGCAGTCACCAATAAGGTCACTCATGTTTTCTTAACACAAATTTATTCATCCCACCTAACTTCTGTCTCATAGCTGAGGCAGTTAAATGAGCCACCATGACTTCCAGTCTTCTGCTATAGCAAATGAGAAGAAATCAACAGTACAACATAGCTCACCTGGCTCCCCATTAGTTTCTATTATTACAGGATCAGTTCAGAGCCACCAAGTTTCTAGCTTTATTACTTGTGCTGAGTGACCAGGAGAGGTAAGATAAATCCAAACTTTCTAATGGCACAAAGCATGTTTGAAAATAGGCCTGCATGAGAAAATATGAAGCCAAATATAACTGCAATTCATATTCTAACTCCTTACTAGTAGCTCTTAACCACTCTATTGTAGTATCACCTCTGGGTTGTTCACTATTTACTTTATTCATGTTCACAGAAGAAACACATTATATTCATATGATGCATGAGCAAATGCAAAATTATTTCCCAGTTGCTGTCAGGAATTCTCAGGATAGCTAATAATCTAAGAAAGGATATCATCTGGTCTTCAGCTTTCAAATCTTCTCATCTTTTTTCCATACAGAACCCCACATTCTCTCATTTCCCTTCCTGTCCTTTAATCTCATCCTCCACTCATCCCAATATATTCTTCTTCCATGCCATATATTCTTCCATCCACAGTCTGCCACATAACCTCTGATGCCTTGTCTGTTGTTCAACTTTTGCTGCCACGCTTCTCAGGATAAGTTATTTTCCCTGGCATCCCAAACTTATGTCCTGCATCTCCATTCTTGATCTCTTCCACCATTATTCACTCTTTGCATCCAATTCATTCTTCATCCTTGTTCTGAAGACTCCGCACAAGTTTGTCCAGCTCTCAAGCACAAGGCTCTGTCTTGCTTGCCTTCCTTACAATTCTTCACTGCATTTCACTTCATTTGCATGAAGTTTAACTTCTCAGTCATACATCAATTAGATCTTTCCAGAACACCAAGAAATGTGGTGTTTCTTTTTCAAGTCTATCTTGCTTTTTTGTCCCACCCATGTGTTCTCTTGCTTTCTCCCTGTTTTCCTCTTTACAGGTAAAACAGCTTTTAAAGTTAAAAAACTTAAGTAAAATGAGAAATGACAACAAAACATTGTTTTCTTTTTGCCTTCTTAAAATGTCTGGGTCAAGAACTGCTGTACTTCAGTGAAGCCTTGTGGACACTTGGGACATACAACATTTATATTCATTAAACAATGAGTGACAAATTTCTTACAATGTTACTTTCAAATCTCATCTACATTCTCCCAGACCACATTAAAAAAGGAATTTTATCATTTTTCCCATAGAACGTTCGTTTTTTAGAGGAACTTTTTGTGAAAGAATATCTATTCATGGCTATACAATGCAGAGCACTATCAAGAGGTTTTAAGGCAGCTGGCAGACTTCTAAATAAGCTTTTCTTCTACTGGTATAAGAATAAGAGAGAAACTTGCCTCCCTAATGTGCAGTTAGCTTCTGTTAAATCCTCCACCCACCTAAAGTGTCTACAAGAAGATTTTCAAAGGTCAGTGCTGTAAATGGAGTATGCTAAATAGATCCATTCTTGATGATAGTAACCTCTAGAACCTTAGTTGTAACATCAGGATGAATTTATCTCCTCATTTCAAAGCATTTTCCAATGAAGAAGGCAAGATGGTCCTGTAACAGGAGTCAAGAACAGTGCAGTTTACTGCAGCCTTCTTCTCCCTGTCTGTTTGACTGGTAGTTCAGAACTGCATTGACAAGAGATGATGTGAAGAGTTTGCCTCAACAGGCAGTCCCTCTCTGTTCCTCTGGAGCCACCTTTAAGCTCTAATCCTGAACCGATGCTGAGCTGAATCCCCAGCCACTCATCAGCCTTGTCATCCTAAATTATCTCTGTGTCACATGACTGTAGCCACCTAAAAAGTTCAAAGTTGATCAAAAAGAGTTGCTCTGTTCCTTTCCCAATCAATGGGCACTTGTGAAAAGAAATAGTATTTCTAAGATAGCATGAGTTGCTCCCAGTAAGGGCCAATGTTTTCATACTATGCACATACTGTGACTGTACAGAGGACTATCCAGATTCCTTTGACTCAACAAGTACTCGCTGAAAATGAACTGAGATTCTTCCCAATTACTGTAGTGCCCAGTGATTATTTAGTTTCTTTCCTGTGTTTGTTCACACTGCAGTTCATCTTTCTGCACAGTGTAAAGAAGGGTAGCTGTTTTTCTGCACTCACAGAGGTGCTTTTTAATTGCAGACAAAACTTTTTTCTTATTCAGGGAGCTCATGTATGTTTTTTGCAGCAAAAGCCATGGCTTCAGATTCATACATCTGATTGCATCATTCATTGCATTTTTTTCTAACTTCTGACTTTAGATTCATACATCTGATTGTATCATTTTACATGTGATACTTCAGTTTGGCTAAACGTACCAGTGAATTGCCAGTGCATCTCTGTAAATTTCATGCTAAGCATTTAAAGTAGTTATGCTAATATTTGTTCATCTGTTGTTCTCATTTAGCTTGAGTTGTCATTTATTTTAAGTGATCTCTCCATGTGGGGCACTTTTCATCCGTTCATTTCTTCATTCATTCTCTATATCCACTATACACAGCAAGCCAGCAGTTTAAACCTAAGTGGGCAAGCAGTTTATAGTCTTCAAGAAGATGTAAGTATTAGCACATTGTGTTGTGGAATACTGATTCCCTCTTGGAAAACAAGCCAACAGGGAGACAGCCAGTACACACACAGATAACTGGTACAAACCATGCTCAGACTGTACAACAAGCACAAATAATAGCTCAGCTAATTGATTTCAGCAATTCTTTATTTTACTTGGAAAATATGGTCAAGCCTTTAGGGAACTCAAAGTTATGATGTGTGCTTCTTACAGTGATTACTTGAGGCCAGTGGTCTTTTTAAGGTATTAAATACATAGATCTTTAAAACATATAATTCAACAAAATAAGAGCTCTACCTAATGTTTCAGCACAATAAAATGGCTGATGCCACTACGAAGGTGCCATTGCCTTCTGATGTAAACAACTTATAGGAGGTCACCAACATTTCACCTTTTTAAGCTTTATTCTCGAAAGGTAAATGTGGGGAGATACTGAAGAATGTCTTATAATTTACTGCACTGGCATCATCCAGAACTACATCACAAAATGTTAGGAAGTTCAACAGATCATCAAAACTTAGACGTGTGGCATGTGTGCCTAAACTCTTAATAGTGTAGTCGTGAATAAAGGCTCTTTTGGAATCGCAAAGCATTCTCCAAACAAGTGGAAGATAACATAGAAAACAGGGCCCTAAAGGATATTAAAAGCAGAGAACACTGACAAATACTGCCAATCTGTTTCTCTTACTCCTCACAGCTACTTTTTAAAGAGAAATAACTTAGCAGAGAAAAGAATTTGCTTCTTTGAGATAAAGAAAAAAATGAAACGAACTAGAAGCCCAGTGTTATGAACAAAGAAAAACTAAATTTATCTAAATGCTTGTTTGAATATAAATCTCTTCAAAGAATAATGAGTGGGGGAGATTCTGAGCCTCAGTTAGCCAATGTAATTCTCCTGAAACCAATGATAATTTAAATTAGCTGATCCACTGTCCTTAGAATTTTGTTTTCCTTTTCCTATTACCAGAGCAGATATTGTACTTGAAGTATATTGTCTATTCCCCACCTCCCCAAACACATACCCTGCTTATTTTTTTTATTTATAATACAGATAACTTTAGGAAAGAAAATAGCTTATATAGTTTTCTCCCTGAATTCTCTTTAGTTTCCCTGCTATAGAAAAAGAGCTTTTATGCTTTTTAATTCTGCTTCTTCAGAAGATAACTCATAGTCTTATTCTGGAAAAACCTCTGAATACTGACAGGAGATGGTGATGATTTTGTATTCACAATGATTGATATGCAGGGGCTGAGGTGCCTGAAGATGCTTAATTCCTTTCAAGGTAAGGCTCTCTGTTTGTCTTCCTTGCTGTTTTGTGTTTTCTCTGGAGAGTATTTTTTCTCTTCTTTAAACCACATAATAAAAGTATCTGCAACTGAATAATATTTTTGTGGACACCATGGCATCCAAACTATCATTTACTACCTAAGTTTTCCATGCCTTATTTGAAAGAAAATGCAGCCAAGGGAAGACAATTTTTTGTCCTTTTCCTTCCTACTTTCTCTGCTTTACACTTATATCCAGAAAGAGAGAGAGAATGGGGGGGGAGGGGGGGGGGGAAGAGGGAGAGGGAGAGGGAGAGATAGAGAGAGAGAGAGTATATATATATATATATATATATATATATATATATATATATATATATATATATATTCCCTCCTGTAAATACATATGTTGAGGATTTTTTTCTCGTTATTCTCAGTTTCCACCTCCAAGGATAGAGTTATAGGCTTCCTAGTATTATGTCAGATACAAAAAATGCTGAACTGAGTGAAACTGAGCTCTCTCATGGATTTAGGAACAGCCCTGCAGAGCGCTATAACTGTAAATGTATTTGAAGACTTTGGCCCTTGAATAGATATATCAATTTCATTCTTTCCTTATGTTCAAAAGGTGGCATCCATTTTAATAGTAGTAATCAGGTTTTATATAAATGCTCATACTCATGCTTGTCCGTCATCAGTCAGAACTGTGTCCAAAGGAACAAGTTTTTAAAAGTTTCAGAAGTGTGGATGAGGGATGATAGAAAGGGAAAGCAAGGAGCTGACTGTCCCAGGTCATGTCAAAACCATGCTAGATCTCAGAAGATAATGTAATATTTTTGGAGTCAAAAAAAGACCACACAGAAGGAAGGGCATAAATCATTGTACTGATGAATAACTCCCTCTCAAAAATCAGTGCCTCCCGGGATCCTATTTGTATTTTGCATTAGGCATTCACTGGATGTAGAGACAACCAAGGAGGAGACTGAAGTGATTCACTCTGACCATGAATGCTCCGCTCTGCAGGTTTTACTATCTTTTACGCCCACTTTCATGTTCCCTTACTTTGACCCTCTCCCTTTTCTTGTGTTTTCTGTTGCTCAGAGGCACAATTTCAATGGGTGTTGACGAGTCACAACCGATCATTGATTATATACAGGTGATAGCAGCATTCACCCGCAAAGAAGGTTAGGACCACCTCAAAGTAAGAGTAGCAAAGAAGTCAGTTTCTCAATAGACTTACATTTTTCTAATCTTTAGATCATTATTTTTAAGATGGGTGGTGTGAGATACTCTAAGTCAACCATAAGAAATATTAAAGAGAGGACCTGAAATTCTCAGTATTGTACTGAGTCAGAGCCGTAAGTTCTTATTACCTCTTGAACTGCCACAAGAGTGACTTATCTGTACAACCTGAAGGTAAGACACTCAGAGGCTCTGCTTTTTCAAAGCGGGGACTGTTCTCTGCAGTAACAGTAGCCTAGCAGTAACCTGGGCAACCTAGGAACATTAATAGCCCAATAACTGGTAATTAATAAGCAGTTCTGGCCATTCAAGAGCCCCAGAGTAGTTAATCATTGCTTTAATGAATAAAAAAAGTTAACACCCTCGATATTAAATATCAGCTTTTGTCGTAACTGGGATTTAGGGCTTTTCTGCCAAAAGACCAACCTGCAGTGAGGGTAGGAATATATGCTGTTCTGGCTATATCACACTAACATACCTTGTAAACCCTCTCACTGAGCTTCATGTCCAGATCATTTCTGCCCAGAGCTGAGTGTCCAGCAGTGGTGTCCATGTGAGGAGCCTTCAGCATCAACAGAAATGGTGGAGCACCACAAGATAGACAACTTCCAAATAGGAAATAATAATCATATGCAAAGGTAAAATTGCTGCTAATATCTTATAAATAAGTATAATTAACTGAGCTGCAGTCTAATTAACCCAGATCCATTGCTTCTTCAGTCTTCTTTCCCAGTATTTTGATAAAAAGTTGTCATTTGACTCATTAGGAAATTTGTTAAGCATTTGGTCTTATGAATTTCTTACTCAAATGAAAATGACAAAAATGATAAAAGTCTTTCTTACATGAATTTTACTTTCCCCTTTGATCTGTAGAATATACCTGAAAGCTTCAATTACTTAAGCTCCACTGAGTCAGTTAAAGCTTTCCTCTAGTGTTTAAAATGTTTTGTGGTTGTTTTAGTTGTTTGTTTGTTGTCCAAAACAATGTTTACATCATAGGAATTTTCCCACAGTATTTTACTAAACATTTATGACTTTCAATGTTTCTGCATATTTAAAAATACAAGGAAAATGTGCCCCTCGAAATCAGGAAAGCTCTCATTTTCTGTGCTGATTTATTTATTTATTTATTTATCAGTTACTCTGTTATAATCCAATTATTTCAGACAATGGAAAACAAGACTGTTTCTCTGAGATGTTGGTAAACTGATGATGTCAAGTGAATATTAATTGGTTACTGAAGCATAACTCTTTAATTGCCTCGTGGAGACCATATAAATGTTGTAATTGGTTATAAACTCCAAAGAAGGGTGTGGCATCTGTTTCCTTTCTTGTTATATTATTGTCTGTGTTGTTACTGTCCCTTTCCATTGCCACTGTCATGATGGACAAATTAACCCATTGGAGTTAAGTAGAAGATTTACACTTAGTAAGCAGTAACTAACATTTAGGCTTTCTGCATGGAAATTATTGAGTGCACTGGTTATGTTTGGTTCTTTCCAATTGCCTTGCTAATGAGACACTGACCAAGCTGTGCAGACCTCAAATGAAGGCTTGCCCTAGGCAGCTGCATTGCCAGCTCCTCGAGCTGTCTTAGGTCACTATTTTATTTGTTGTTTGGCCTTCAGAGCTCCTTTTCTCAGTCATCCCAGTCTGACTGTACACTTCGAATCATCCCTTGTGACTGGGAATGTAAAACACTCCTAAACTGTATTATTTTTTTTAAATTGCTACTTGCACTAATAAGATTTCCTCACCTTGCTTCCTATATTCTCACAGAATTGGAAATGATCAAAATAAGAAATCTGTGTACAAGCAGCTCTATCTTCCTTCTTTATTATAATGTCATTAATGCATTATTGAATGCATTAATTAATGTTGTTAGAGGCAGCAAAGGATCTCATCCCTAAGTTAAGCACTGGTTGTGGAACAGGATTCAGAAGTCAGCTTGAGGAGAGCTAGGGAAAAAATCCTTAGATCTTTGTACCTGAATTCTTGCCTCTCTGCAGGATCTATATACATAAGCTGTTAACTGTAAGTAGTCACGCTTTATATTTGGAAACCATATGTCATTATTTTCTTCTGAGTTTTTATGAAAAAGACAAGAAAAATTCACCATTTTATGGAGGTGGTGTGTCAGCTTTTCATGGCATACTCTCTGACTAGAGTATTTCCAATAGAAAACCACTTTAGACATTTTTTCATACTGAAGGCCTGTGACACATGATCACTAAATAATTTTTAGTGTCATTCTCCAGCTTAATTCAGAGTATGTTAACAATTTTATATTGGCAGATACATATATTTATAAGTGCATGCAATTTTAAAATTAAATTTATAGTCTCAAGAAAATGATTCTGTACGTATCTTCTTATTTTCCTTTCTTATTTTTCTTGAAAGTAATAGTATTTCACAGCTTTGTCTATTTGACTTTCTGTGTTTCTTGCATTTTTGAGGAGGAAGGAAGGGGATCAAGCCTATGAGCTAAAGAAAACTTGTTCAACGGAATGTTATTGGTCAGCTTGTTCAAATCACAGCTTAAAACTACATGTACATATCCAGAGCATAAGAGTAAAAGGCAGTGTCCTCTTAGATTTTTAATTTAGAATAATAAAATCATAAGGTTTGGGTTGGAAGGAACCTTTAAGATCATCTAGATCATTATGATCATTAAGATCATCACCCTCCTGCTATAGGCAGGGATACCTCCCTCTAGACCAGGTTGCTCAAGCCATCTTGGCCTTGAATGCTTCCAGGTAGGAGGCGTCCACAACCTCACTGGGCAACCTGTTTCAGTGTCTCACCACCCTCACAGTAAAGAATTTCTTCCTGATCTCTAGTCCAAATCCACCCAATTCCGATTTTCCAATTTGTGTAGATTCTCTGAAAACTCCAGAGAGTGTGGAAAAGTCAGGTTTACTCTTCCCATACTAGCTGTTATGTATCACAGAGGATTATAAGGATTTGTGTTTTTCCAATGGTTATCATGTACAATTGTAATGATGGAAACAACTGACAAAATCATTAAGCTGTAACTAGTGATTGTTGTAAGAGGGGATCAATTGGCTTCAGCATCACATCACCTAATAGTAACTAAGCTCTGCTATAACATATTAATATGTATCAACCTTACATGATGCTGAACTCAATCTGCTTTTTATTTGCTCCATAAAAGCACTCAAGCAAACTGCATCCAGATCTGGATTTAATAATACTGTTGAAAATAAGAAAAAAATCACATGCCAATTAGTGTTTGTAACTTTTGCTTTTGCTTTGGCCTCACTGATTGAAGGTGACACTAGCCAAAACCTTTTATTGTCTTTAGAAATTTGAAAATAACCTATTTTCCCAATTAGCACACGGTTGTCATCCCTACTGCATATTTTAAATGCATTCATCCATCCTGTCTTAATTTGATGCTTATAATCCCAGTACTTCTTTTGCAAATAAGCTCTATAGAAGCGACAGATGTCAAGCAATACCCACTGAAATCAGTGGAGTCACTGCCATCAGGGACTCAGCTGCCAAGGCACATGCCCCACTGCAAGGTAAGATGCTGCAGTGTGCCCAGCAAGGCCTTCAGTTGCTGCTTCAGGAGGGCAGGAGTCCCATGGGTTCATTGTTCTACTGTCATCTCCAAGATTTCTCCCAGTAAATACCCTTGGACACCAAGATTGACAGTAGCTGCCTGTCTTTGACTGCTGACTTTACCCTCTTTGATCTATAAAAGGTCTTGCCAGGGGAAGAATTTAAATATCATAAATATCATTTGTTCTCTGTGTGTGTGACTTCTGTGCACCCTTGTTGGATCATTAGAGAATAGAATAAAGTTTATACATTTGTGCAGCACAATAGAATTTTGTTCACTGCATTAAAATCTGTGTACGCCGTAAATCCCCTGAATCTCTTTGGCACAGCTTGCAAGGCTTTACGTCTCAGAGAATTGCTTCAGATCTGTGTCAAGGCTTCTGACTCAGGAAACCTTGTCTAAATTTCAGATGAAATAATGCATTGTGTTTCTGGGCTTTTGTACCTAGATCACTTGTTTGTGATCACAACTTCAGAAGCCAGGAATCTTGACAAGCCTTTGAAAGTTTTCTGAAACATGCAATCCTATGTCTTGGGCAGAGAATACTGCATCATTCAGTCACTTTTACTGTCATCTTTTTCTTAATCTCTTCCCTATTCTGGATACCCTCTGGTGTCCAGTTTTGTGTTTCAAAAGAGTACCAGAGAGACTGATGATGCAACCAGCCCTATAGATGTCGATGTTCTTGGCTGAGTCTAGTCAAGTTTCTGCTGCAGATAGGGGTAAGTGGGACAACACTCAAAACAGCCCCAGACACAGACACGTGAGGTACCTTCCGAGGTGAAAAGCAGAGTTGACACAGTTGTATTCACAGCTCTAAACACAGCAGGAAAGGCTGATAATGTTCCCTCAGAGACTGTCTGTGGAGACATTTGGGAAAGTTCAGAAAGATTAACTGGAGCTATAAAGGTGAATCTTGTGTGAATCTTGTAAGTAGAATACAGAAATTAAGGGCAACTCTTTTTTTTTTTTTTTTTTTTTAGCTGAAAGAGCACACAGGAAGACAGGAAAGTTGATTTCTACCTCCACCTCTGTCAATGACCTTCTCTATGATCACCATGGTCAGCTGTTGCCACTTGTACTCTCAGCAAAAATGTAGTATGGCTGCCCTGAAAACAACTTGAGATCCATCTAGTGTTATTACTGAAGTGTATTAGACTGTTTTATGGGTGCTATTATACAGAAATGACTGTGCTTTGGAACCTTTATGAGACATTCCTGTCTTGTATAATGCAGAAAAGACAGAGAACTAAAGGCCATCCCATTGGGAAGGAGGTGTTTACTTCTGACAAGTAGATCAGAAGATTTCAAGTTCTGAAAGTAGATGCCCTAACAACATCACATAACTCATGTCCTAAAACTACCCTTTACTTTGACTGTAAAGAGCATCTAGAGCAACCAACTTGTAACTCACGTCGGACATTCAGTTTTAAGTTAACTTTCCCAAGTATCTCAAGGTGCTATCAGTTCCCACAGATTCCTGGCAAGTCAGGAATCATTGTGTTGCTCTCCTTTTTAACTCCTCCAAGAATGCTAGAAAATGAGTAGTTGTTCTTTACTATTTGAAAGTTGAGTGTTTTGCCTTTTGAAAGTTGTTAAATTATGTCATTATTCTATTATCCCCTCTGGAATCATTCAAATCTATCAGTTTTCCCACTGTAATAGATTTCGACGTGTTTTATTAATCCTTAAAACCAAGTAAAAGTAGATCATTTAGATGTCAGATGTAAATGCAATAAGCAGTAGAAAAATATATTTTTCACATTTCTTTCCATTATTTCAACTGGACATAATGTGAAGTAGAACAATAAAATGTTCTTCATTATTGTGCCCAAGCTATTGCCAAGAGAGGTCCCAAAGTGTTCAAAATTGGAGTACATATCACCATATAGTTCCCAGCAAAGTTTGTGAAGGTGTAACCATCAGTTCTCCTGGTTCTGGAGAGAGAGAAAATTGACTTTCCCACAGCAAATCATGGATAAATCAGTTATCTGACTGTACTCTTTTTAGCTCCCTCTCTCGTAATACTTGCCTGGGGATTGTCAGCAGTGCTTTTGGCTGCAAAACACATCTAAAAACATATTTTCCCCTAAAGACTATGTGCCTGTACTCCCTTCTACTGGCAGCTACACTTTCATTGGAAAGTGGAGACTCTTCCTATATTTTTTACTTACCACTTCTACTGTACTGTCTCTGTACAGGAAGGCACTGGGGATGTTGACAAAGGGAGATTTCAGTTCCCATACTGAGTAGTCAAACTGTAAAAACAGAAGAACTGTCCCAGAGCAGCTAAAAGTCTTTTTGATACTCTGTAGTTCATCATATTCCGTGTGAAGTAAATCTAGCGCTGTTATTTTTTTTTTTAATGTTACTTGAGATGAGGTCATGCAGTTGACTTCTTTTGTCAGCTGTACTCTCCTGTTTCTATTTATATATACTTAGATAAAACAGTTTTTTAAAAAGTTGCAATAGTGCATCTGGAGCACATGCTATTAAATAGGTTGCTCTACAAGGGTTCAGAAAGAGCAAAAGAGCAAAACCATCAGCCAAACTCTCCAAAGATAAAAAACATTAGCGAAAAATGTGAGAATTCCTCTCATTGTACTGTCTTGCCAGCAAGTCACAGATGTACAACACATGAGCAACTGAAAAAGTGATTATGAGGGTTATAATGGCAGCCCTGAATCCATAATGCATAATGCATTCATCCCAAGGTGCATTTGTACATCTGTTAAGGTATTTTACAAGTTGTGTAAGCGCTTTTACAACCTTTTTTTCTGAATTGTTTAGCTCATTTGCAGCATATAATTGATGTTTTATATTTTTGTCCGTATTACTTTCTGACAATAATACATGACATAATGCAGGAACACATAATAGTGACAATTGTTCCAGCTTCTGTTTCTGATTCATCCTTTTGAGCCCTGTTGTCATTTCTGCATATTTCTTTGTGTCCTCTTCAGCTTTTGCAGACTCCCTGCAACACTAAGTTGGCCCTAAGCAAGGCATGGTGGCTAGTCTGATATTGTCTTGTTTCCCTGGAGGCTCATGTAAGCCGGTGTGGCCTAAGGTAAAGTAATTTCTGTTTGTTCTCCTTTCAAACAAGCAGCATTCTCCCCAAAATTGTCTGCAATCTCTCTGATATTCAAGTAACATCCATACAGATCCTCATTGATCTTATTTCTTCCCTTACCAATTTTATACGAAATGAAACTGAGATAATTCTTGATTTACACTGGTGGGAGTGAGAGGAGATTCTGGCCCAATGATCTTTTTCTACTC
Source organism: Cyrtonyx montezumae (assembly GCF_038088225.1). Taxonomy (NCBI): domain Eukaryota; kingdom Metazoa; phylum Chordata; class Aves; order Galliformes; family Odontophoridae; genus Cyrtonyx; species Cyrtonyx montezumae. Next base: position 140,561,523 of record NW_027072034.1, on the reverse strand, counting down.
TCACCTCTCTAGGTGCTGCTTGTGCTGATTTAAATAACAGCTGAAGCTGGTCTCTTGCCATCTGAATTCTAATTTCTCTTCCAACACACCACATCTGCTTGCTATATTTACTGAGAACACCAAGTCCTCTCTACCATCTTTGACCTTGAGAATTAAAACTTCTCTTGCTTTAGAAATTATTTGGTTTTGTATTTTATATTACAATTTTTTTTAATATATTTAATATAATGATCCCAAATAGCTAAACACTGTGCAGCTATTTATACCTAAGACACACAAAGTGGATAGGAAAAGCTGAATGATTAGAGTGACATTTGATACTAGAATGAGATATTCTATGTATGGTGGAACTTAGTGGAGACCCTATCAATGTGAGTAATTCATTTGTACATGGTGAGAAAAATAGAGCTGTGTGATTCTCCATTTGTTACCTTCCTAAGCTATTTGTTCCCACAGCTGTGTTATTGCTAGCACAATGCCATTCAGACAGATCTTTATCTGACCAGAATGCTGTTCTCTGAGTTTGTTGGCGACCCTTCGTATCAGTATTCTCTAAGGTACAGCTTTTTTTCCCAGCCAGTGCAGATAATATTCTCTGTTTAACACTTTTAAGCTTTATGAATTATTTCCTTTAATAGTAACTGGCAGATATGTCAGCCATGATTTATTTTGTATATTATAACAAATTACTTCTATAAGCTGATACTTTGCCAGACATTATGTGGCTTCTAGGTTTGAGTTAGTGTCAACCCAGTGTAAACTGGGCATCAGAAAATACACATGGGTAAAACAAGTATCTTCGAAGAGAGAACAAGATGTTAAAGTACCTTTTTGAAAGGTGATGTGTAAAGTGAGGAATAAAATTTGAGAATGCATGAAATGCCGCTTAAATGAGTCACGGTATAATGAAGGACAAAAAAAAAAACAAGTATGAAGCTATTTGGTAGACTGAGGATATTGACTGCAAGGACATGATTGCAAAATCCCACTGCTCTTTTGGCATTTTAACATTACAGAGAAGATGAATAATCACTGCAATTTATATGCCCAACGTGGAACACAGTAATTTGACATTTCTGGAGAAGAGGAGGCTCAAGGGGATTCATCAATGGGTATAAGTACCTGAAGGGAGGTTGAAAACGGGGTGGAGACAGCACCAGGCTCTTTTAAGTGATGGCCAGTAACAGGACAAGAGATAATATGTAGAAACTGGAAAACAGGAGACTCCTTCTGAGTATCAGGATGCCCTTCTTTGCTGTACATGTGGTAGAGCACTGGCACAGGCTGTGGAGTCCCCTTGGAGATCTCCAGAAGCTGCCTGGATGAGGACCTGAGCACCCTGCTCTGGGTGTCCATTCTGGAGGGCTCAGGGATCTGGTTGGGTCAGGATACCTCCAGAGGTCTCTTCAAACCTAAGTCATTCTGTGATTCTTTGCAGCCCGTGTTCTTGCATTGAGTAGGAGCCACAGGTCCTAACCCAGCATGGAGGTCTTATCTTTATTGAAGATGGTACCAAAATCATCAGTTTCCCACTTCACCTTTTTCATCCATAAAACACCTGCAGGCTTTGCCAAGAACAGGCCTGTTCTTTGGCAAGGGCTGCTCTAAACTGTTTGACTCTAACTTGTCTTTCTTATTCCTTTGTGTTAGAAGGCAACTAAATATTCAGAGATCTAGATAAAGCACCACACTCATTTACCAGTGTGGTAAAAGTGAATGATTGATTGACAAATAAATTAATAAGTGCCTAATAGCCATTAATTACTACATCAGACAAGGACAGGACTTGCTGGTGACAAGAACAGAAAAATATCTGCTTTTCCAGGAATGCCTACGTGTTTATGCCTTCATGTGATGCAGTAACATCTTTGCATTGGATGTTCTATGGGTTATGACCACATCATGGTGCCCTTATGCACTTTCTGAGCAATCTGTACTACCTGTCTGGTCTTCTTGCTATTCAGAGTACATAAGGGTAAATGATTTAGGGAGGATGGTGGAAATTAATGAAAGGATTCCCTTGAACCTTCTGACCAAGTGTTTTTCCTCAGTGGAACTTTTAGATGCCCACTTCTTTAGAAAAAAAACTTTTAGATTATTATTAATATTAACCATCTGAGACAGGCTGAGACCTCCCTGAGGCAGGAATGTATTATTTTTGTTGTCTAGAGTGGAGATATGCAGAAGTCTAGGGTTAAAGTTAGTGAAGTAACTTCTACAGTTTGAAATCCTTATTTCCAAATAACAAATGAATGGGCGAAACAAAGGAAAAAAAATGTCAAATTGCTCCATAAAAACATTTAGACATAATTAATATCTGTCTTAATTTTGTTCTTAATCATAGTTTAAATGATGATCTCAAATCCCAAGGTATAGGATATATTTTTAAAGATTTACAAGTTTGCTCTTTATTATATAATTATACAATATATAGTAAATGTATTTGCTGGAAAATTGTTCTATTAAAATGCAGTGAATAAACTGTATAACCTCTGTCTGAACCCTGATCCTTATTATCTTGCAATTTCTATTGCTTCACTATACTCTTCTTATAATCTTTATGACTAGCAGCAGTTTTCTTTGAAACACATTCTGTTGCTGCTATCTGTGCAGCCCTTCATTCCTACAGAAAATACATCTATCCTCTACCATTTGCACAAACAGCATGCACTGCCTGTGTGCTGCCTGCACAATCATTGAGGGAATAAGTGTGTTACCCAAGCCACCAGTTAAGAAGTGTCCTCCCAGGCCCCACACCCTTTCTCAACTTCATGGCTAGAAAGTAGAGAATGCAGCAGAATGTTCTCTGACATTCAAGCAAAGCACCTTGTGAATTTTACACCACCAGCATCTCTCTCATACTGCTGAAACACTGTTCTAGGGAAAATAATTGTTGTAAGAGCTTTTGTGGTAGAAGACAGGCAGAATCTCATCCATCCACATCAGCCTGGAAGGATAATGCCCTCACTTTGTGTGAATGCTTGTTTGCTTGAATAGTTTTCTCTCTTTATTCTGCTGCCCTTACATTCTTTTTCTCCTGAAATCTTTGTTATGGAGCCTTTCCTATTTTTCTTTCCTGGAATGCTTAAGCTGATGTCCACTTACTTGCTATATGCCATCTTTCCTTTTGTATCTCTTGATTGGAAGAGTAAAGATTAGATATAATGGAAAAAGTGGAGGCTCAGAATAATAGGGGAAGTAAAATTAGTTCCATTGATCCAAAACACAGGAAAAACTAAGTGTCAAGTCACAGAATCATGAAATCATAGGGTCATAGAACAGCCCAGGTTGGAAGGGACCATGAAAGGTCATCTGGCCTAACTTTGAAGTCCCTGTAATACTGTTACTTTGATGGGTGCAGGTGGAGCACAACACATTGGTGCTAATGGGTGGAAGCAAACTTCCTCTCACAAAGTTCATTTCGCTTGAAGCGAGAGCTTAGTAGTTGGCTCTGATCTTTCTACACAGCTTTCATGAGTCTGAAGTTGGCACAGCCTCAGTCTCCACTTCTAATCCCAAAACAAGATTTTGAAAGTAACGTAGCCTCTTGGATTGCTATCGTCAAGGAGACTGGGCCATTTCAAGACCTATTCCATAATAAATTACTGCTAACTGCCAGCTGTTAACAAACTCAGCATTGTCTCTCTTCTGTATAAACAGCTGTGTTACAAGAATGAAAGAAAAGGGGAGAGAGGAAAGGGCTTGCCACAGCCCCATGGTGCCAGTGAACTTTTTGTGCTCTGATTTGTGAAGAATTCAGGGGTTGTTTTTAACTGGAACATGAAAGTACTGAAATAGGAAAGAGAGTAAGTATTAGTTGACCTTCAGTGTTATGATATGATTTCTTAATTCATAACAAAGCTCAGATCCTGAGCCTTTCAAAAAAGACTTCTTAAAATTCCTGAAAATCATAAAGACTGTGACAGAACACACTGGAAATTGCAATAACTCATTTGTCTTTTTAGTACTCAGAGTTTACAAGGTTAATAATGAAGCCACTGGGAACAGTATCAATACAATCAATAGATACAATACCTCTACTGAAAGTCTGCAGCAATGGTCCATTAACATACTAGGAAAAAGAAGCTTCACTAACTTACCTGTATACTTCAGTTATTCAGAATTGCTCAGCTCTAATGCAACACTTGGTTGCCAGGTCAGTCTGGGAGTAGTTATTGTCGCAAAATACATTTACATATGTGCATCAGTGAACAAATTTAATGATGCTGGGTAGTGTGATAATAAGTTGAACAAAACGTTTTGCTACAGGCTACAGTGAGGTGGGCTGGGGATAGTAGGATGGAAGAAAAGTATTAAATTTGGCTCAAAAAAAAGGGCTTGAAACACAAACCTCTTTTGTGTCACTAGAAATGTACTGCTGGCAAATACAGACACAAAGAGAAGCACTTTGAGGCACCATTAAGGGTCTGTTAAAATCTGGCTGGACACTGAAGCAGAGCCAATTTACAGAGTACCAGTTGGCAAGCATAGAGGTGTTTATTCTGCTTGATAAGCATCTCCTTAGTAACTCCATGAGACAACAAATAGGATTGATTAGCAGCATGTGGGGAAAAAAGCTGAGCACAATAACAGTGCAACATGGTGAAAGTTAACCAAACATTAGGAGCAGTAAATTGAAATAAAGGCTGCAAGGTTGCTTTTGGCAGGAGGATACAGGGAACATACATGAAAGGTGAATAATGAGAAGTGTGCAAGGGAAGATAATGGGCCAAATTAGCCTGCAGTTCACATCTATGCTTATTCCTCTCAGCTAGCTAAATTCTGAATCAATTTTGTTTGTTTGACAGTCCTTTATTTGTATTGCTATTGACTGAGTGCCAGTAGCTGTGAGAGGTACATGAAAGAAGATGAGGTCTTTGTTGAGGTGTGGTACATCTGACCTGTATGCAAGCCATCATTTGTAATTATGGCTTGTGGTACATCTTTGCTGGTTTAGTTCCACAGTTCATAACAACTTCTGTATTTGATGCTGTTTACCAATATCACTCAAAGGACAGATAAGAGAAAAATTAATTAAAGGAACTCCCCATTCCCAAGATGGAGTTGCATAGGAAACCCTAACATTATCTGGGAATCCATAAACATCCTGATTCTTGTCTAATGCCTTCCCTTCCCCCACATATTCACTTCCAAGCCAGCCTTTCAGGAGAAATATCAGATGAGGTAACACTGACTGAAATGATCAGCAACAGTAATAGCATAGAGAACAGAATTTTAAATTCCATCCATATATTTAATAATCTCCGTTGCTGTCTAAGGGAGCCAAGCATATTTAAAATTGAATTCATAAGACCTGATGCATAAGATGAATATCCTATGAGGTCACAGAGTACAGTTATGATTATCTAGTCTGACCTTTTGAATAACTCAGATCCTGCTGTTTCACCTTAATCATCTGTACACCAGACCAGTACCTTTTGATTACACTATGATAGATAGTTCAGAAACACATTCAGAACAGATTTAAAGAATGTAAGTGACAAAGAATCAATTACATCATTAGTAAGCTGTTTCTGTGGTCAATTACTAAAGCTGATTTGTAAAAAATGTTGGCAGAATCATTACCCAAAAGTGCACTCTGGTGAAATCATAGAGCTTCACAAAATGTTGAAGAAGTTTTGTTTCAGATGAGAGCTTCAAGTAGACACCCTGGAACTATTTGTTCTGAAATTATTTCACTAGTATTTCTGATTTTATCTGATATTAAACTAAACTAAAATAAAAACATTCCACAGTGAATTTTTTCTTTGTCAACAAATTAGAATTGTTGGACTTCACTGAGTCAAAAAACGTCTACGTTGTAGTGAGATATTTGATACTCTAAATTGTTGCCACCATTTATTAATTACCCTCACAACTGAATTATCTTGAAATCTATGCGGAGCTTAAGCTGAATTGACTTCAGCTCTAGATAGAAGATTTTATTATTTTATATGCTGCTGTGCCTGATGATCATCTACTAGAATCTACTTTATTTCTCCTTTGTGAATGTGAAAATTCTTTACATTTCTCCTGGAAAACAGGATAGACTGACGCTCTCTAGACTCTCACTATAAGGTAGGTTTTCCTCTACTTTTAATCCTTAGCTCTTCTAAGTTCATTCAGCATCCCTTATAAGTGTGTGACTTCATTATATTAACAATTACTGAATTGCAGACACCCTTCTACATTCACATTATGGTTACAACCTTTAACTTCTGACAAGACTCTTAGCTCTTCAGTAATGTATAAAGATTTGTGCAACCAAACTTAGGGAGCACTGTAACACATATGGAAGTCTAACATACATAAGATTTATCATATCTTAAAAGTGCACACTTCTTTTCATTGTCTACCCAGGGAATCCTTGATGATAGATCAAAAGTAGACATCAGTACTTTAGATGATAAGAAGTAGGTGGGATTCATTCCTCTGCAGGAAACCAATGTCTTGACTCAGTTGTTGGCTATGACACGTACAGTTTCTAAAACTCTTTTTTTAGTAGCCTATTACATTCACAAATGTTCTCATGCCTTTGTTTAAATGGAGAACACATTCAAAAGAGAAAACAATGATTCACTCATCTTTGAGAGTTTCTATTGCTTAATTAAAATACTATGTACCTACATCCAGCAATGACTGTTCATTAAGTCATCAGGGCTAAACAGAGGTTAAATAGTGAAATTGGTATGGGAATTATAATTTAAATTTAAGGCTCGCTATAAAAGAACTTATGTGTCAGGTGGGAAAACTCAAGCATCATTTGGAATTGTAAAGACACCTATAAGTTGCACCTGAACAGTTAGTGGATACCTACAATTTCTGCTGCTGCTTTCTACAACCACAGCATTTCTACATGTGCACATAGCATTTGCTTTTTGAGGAAAAAAAAAGAAGACTCCTTTCCCTGACTCATAGTCTTGTTCCTACGGAAGGCCTCCCTTTCCATAGCTGCTCTCATTTTGGCCTCTCTAAGGAGGGAGTCAGGGAGAATCCAGGCTGGATGGTGAGGCAAGAAATATTTGATTCGATCTCAGTTAAGTCGTTGTTCTCCAAATAAAGCACTTCATCTTCTATTTACCTTCTCACTTTTCATTTCTCATTATAAAGTCTGGAAACTGGGTCTGATTCTAACCATGCTGCGTCTAACCAATGGGACTTTGAGCTAGGGCTTCTAAACTTACTGAGTTAAATAAAAAGGTAAATAGTGTTAATTGTTGACTGAGAACTCACTTGGCAGTCATTACGCTCATAATAGTCAATAAAAGAAGAGCTGAGATTCTAAACCGAATAACTTCTGTGCAAAGAACTGGGACTACTCCATACACAGAGGAATTAGAGGACCAGATGTTTCAGCAGAATTTGAGTTGACACAAAAAGGGGAAAAAACTGTACAACTCACAGCCATTTGAGGTATGTAGTCATCCTGTCTCCATCAGAATTAAACTGTATTTGTCTTTTATGTCACAAGAGAATTATTACTTTGTTGCACACAAAAAGAACTGATATTAAAAATACCTTAAAAATATCTATAATCTTTTTAATCACTTCAACCATGGATAATTTATATCCTTCTATTTACTTTATTTAAAAATAACCTATTTTCAGTGTTCTTTTATTTTATTAAAAATACTGTATTAAAAGTATAGAGTTAATGCGTCAGATCATGTGCTTTCTTCTATTATGCTCTTCAACAGCTAATTCACCCCAAGGCATAGATTAAATGTTATCCCATGATGATATTCCTTTCTTCTTTGTTTATATTATTTCTTACAGTATTTTATGTCCATCATTCTATTTAGACCATTATACTAATCTAATTAAGAGAAAGAGGTTAGCACTTTCCAATTTCTTATGACATTATATGCAATATCTTGATAAAAGAAATGAAAAACCTATCTTTTCTTCTTTTATTGAAGAATGACTTTTATCCAAACTGTACTATATTAAATTTGTAAGTGAAAGCCTACCATGTGCTACATTTTAGTAGATATTTCATGCAAAGCATTATAAGAAGTAAGCATAAAGAGCAGGATTTTGAGATATCCTTTGAAGTGCCCTACAGTATTTAAGATTATAATGATACACAAATCTGTCAGGTGTAATGAATTACTTCTAGAATTCCCATGCACTGCTGGACATGGAATGGGGTATGATGTCTTTGGACATCTAGAATGATGCTAATATTTACATAAGTGCTGAACTTATTCTTTTGGATAGGTTGATCTCTATAGTCTATTGACTGTTAACTGAAACTTCATTAACTTTGACAAAGACTAGACACTTAATGGATGAAGAGACATCTACTTTTAGATGACTTCATTATGCTGTTAATCAAAATCAGTCTAGGCTTCCACAGTTGCCAATAAAGTAGCATCTCCATAGATAATTTGCCCAGTATAAACCCCAAGATTTGCCTCCTTATACCTCACTTACTTTTATCTACTTTAGTTTATATGCCATAGAATTATCAGGTAGCTGTGTAAGCAAACAATCTTTGACAACAAATACTGTATCTAACTTAGGTGATATACATAGACATGCATTGATTCCCTCTACAGTAATTCCATCCTCTGATTTTGAGTTATGATGCTGTACATAAGTAATCAGTCTTCAAAAGAGTCACATCTCTACTGATGTGTTGAGGGATGGAAATAAGCAGAACATTGTTTTCCAGGTCAGTGTTTGGATGTCTTCTCTGAAAGATCCTGGTCTTACTTTTTTACATTGTCTCTACATTTAGGAATAAACGAAGTGAATAAACACTCCCAAAAGTGCCAACTTATTGCTCTTGAAAAGGACTTGTTATTTTTTTTTTTTAATTTTGAAATTACCCATTTTAAGAAATAGTAAATGAATCTAATATTTCAGTTCTGGTTATATACCTGTAGTCTTTTAGTATCTGCTGAGTCTGAGAAACAGAATTTGTACCTGATGTAAGGCCTTGTACCAAGAGGCTGCTTCACATGCTTGGTGAATATGGGAGGAAGGGAGCACATCAGCTGTTTGGGGCTGTGAAATACTTTATCAGTCTAAAACCTTCAAAACATACTTTAGAACAATCACATTTCAGTTTTTCACCTTTCTTCCTCTGAATTCTCCTCATCTTCACCCAATATCTGCTTAATCCATCTATTATCTGTCATAAAAGCTCTTTTAAAAAGCTCTTCTTAAATGGGGGATGATACATAGCAATCTGGATTTAATATTCCTGTGAAATAAATGTTGTTTGGCTATTGACATGAGACTGCTGACTCCTTATAAAGGTCATACTAGAGCTGGAGAATCCACTTTCTATAAAGTACTGACAAAATAAGAATATTAAGAAATTATACATTCCAGTATTTTTGCAGACAGAAATGATTGCATATGCAAAAGTGCAAATCTACAATTAAAAGCAACTTTGAGGCATGTGTAAATCTTGGTTTTATATTAGGCATAAAATTCCTAAATAAAAAGCTCTGAAATTAGTTTTTCAATTAAGGATCTGTCTTGTAATAACTTTTTATTGCTATATGGTTATAATAACATTCCATCAAACTATAGCACTGATGGCTTACAATGGACTCCTGAACTACAGCCTCCTATGAGTGAATAGTTACTAATTACTAGTAGTTACTAATAGTTACTAATTCTTAGAAATTATGATGTTTAATAAGAATTTATTTTCCTGTCTCCTCCTTTGGACTTCCAGAAATTCTGGAAAACTCTTACTACCTATATACAGAAATTTTCTAGAAGAACTTTCTACAAAGTAACAAATGTTTTTGCTTGTTTATTTGTGTTTGATTATTTTTTAACTCATGTAGAAGTCTTTTAAAAGCTGAAAATGTATTTTAAAATTGAAAAAAATGAATTCAGAAAGTTCATTCAAAAATATTTTTGTTTTTATTCTGAATGAGTCTTTAAAAATTATTATTTGTGGGAGACTGATGAAGTTGTCCTATCAAACTCAGGTTAGCATTAATTAGCATCAATTTAACCTAAAAAAAAACACTTTATGTGGAAAAAAATCTTGGCTATGTGTGTATATATATATATAATCAAGGTAGGTACTGGCTACAAAAGAAGCATCCGTATACTATGAAAACGTTCTCATCTTTTAATGGTATAAAAATGTAGATATTTCTAAAATAATTTAGTTCTGTAATACAAAGGAAATACATACTCACAGTGAAGGCTTCCAGCTCCCTTTTTAAAATGCATATAGTGTCACTGCTGTTGCACACCTTTGATCTGTTGCTGGTTTGTTGTCAAAGTCTTTCGTAGTTGAATAAGCACTTTACCAATTAATATTTTCAGAAGTGCTCTGCCATGGTTGACTGGATGGCCTGAGATCAGATCACATTTTAAGAAGCTTCCTCTGTCCATTTCTTTCTGGATGACAGCCTTGGAGAGTCATCCCATTTGTAGCAATCTTGAGCTATTTTGTTGGTCTACAATATCTGAAAAGATAACATGTTTGTGAAATTAAGGCTGTCAGTGAATGAAAAACTTACTGTAACAGTGTCCAACCCCCACCTCTCTATAGATTTTAATTATCAGTTGATAACTTGTCTGTGTGTTAAATGTGGGCCTTTAGATCTTTGCTTGGGAAATGTTTAATATTCACTTTATGCTACCTCAGGAGCAGACTTCCAGTGTTACTGGTAAAATGAAATTGCTTTTGTTGGCTTTTTTTTTAAGTCGATATGAAGAAATGAATCCTAGGGAAACTACTAACTTTTATTTTGACTTATTAGAGAAATACTTTTGAAGCATGAAGATACATTTTCCCGAAAAAATGCCAAATCTAAGTTCCTGTTACTTAAGTAAAAGTATCTGAAAGGGTAAAAACAGTGTGAAAAACCTAAAAGAGCTTTGAAGAAAAATAACACACACCTACAAAGGAGTATTTCATCAGTAAGGAAAGACTGTCTGCTTTGTTCGGCTCACCTTTACCCAGTGCTGGGTCACATCATATCATGCATATCACAGAAGACATCAGAAAACAGCATAGAGCAGCAAGCATCAGTGGGGGCTCTGCCTGCATTTCCCTATTTCCCCACATGTGACCACCCTGAGGGTGCTTTGAGGTGCAAAGTAATTCTCTAGCATTTACTCAGAAAGATAACCTTCCTCCCCACACCCTGCCTGCTCCCTGCACTGTCCACAGTAATGACAAAAATATCTCTTGTTTCTGAGCACATCCCAGTTTTTGATAAGCCTTAATAGAAAGAAGGAAAAGGAGGGTTCCTCACGAGTTATGAAATGATAAGTAGAATCTGTCCCTCAGATTGTGAATCTAGCCTGTATCATACTAGAACAATTTAATTTTGCAGCATGAAAATACATGGCAGAAAAGAAATCCAACCCAAACCTGTGTGCAAAACAAGATTCAAATGAGAAAAGAAAAATCAATGAACAGGTGTTTCTGCCACTACAAGCATTCAGTGGATTCTGCTTTCTACGTGTCTTTTTGTCATTGTTGGGAATGACTTTTTAAAGACTCATATCTGTAGATTTTAGCTACATTTTAATGTAAATCTACATACATACACACAATGTATATTACATCTGTATACATAAATACATACACATATAAACTTATCTTGTTATTTAACTGGGAACACTATAAGATCATCTGCAGAGATAGCTTTCATTTAACACATATCACAAATGGCAAAGATCATTAAATAAAATGTATTGGGGTCCAAATAACTTCTCACCAGATTGTTTCTACTTGCGGAAACAAAAATAAGCTCATGTCAATCACATTCTTTCTCCACCCCTTTACTAAGCTATACGTTTATGTTAGATGTATTATGTTTCTTCCTTGCACAGCAATAAACCCAACAGCCAGACAAAAAGGAAGGAATAAGAAAGCATAACATCACAAATCTAAACTTGAGGTTATTTGACTCAGCATTTGTTTGCTTAGTGTCTGGAAAACAAAGAAGACACACAGAAAGCAGAATAGGGTAGCTTTGGCTGAGAGACAACTATTCAATTTGACTCTTGTGTAAGTGCATACTCATAAATGGCAGTTTTGCATTTATCACTCATTCATACATTTGGCAGCCTGAATTCTCCAATTACTCAGGGGCACATTTTTTTCTCTTCCGTTTTTCACTAAAATTCTCTGGTGAATTCAATTAATTTCAATACGTTTACTCTCAGTATAGGACCTGTAATTAAATGACCACAACTGACAATGGATCAGACTGCTCTGACAGTGAAATAAGGCAAAAGTGGGAGAAAATTATGAAGGTGCATCAGCTACTGCACACTTTGGATTGGGTGTTCTTTATCCACATTCTTTGTTTCAGGCAATAATTTCATCTCATGCTGTAAAAAACACACAAGATTCATGTGCTACTAGAAGATCTGTGAAATCTTTGGGGAAAATCTAGTTCCTCACTACTCTCCCCGTTGTACAGATTTCTCCAGTTACTGAGGAAAAATCATAGAATCACAGAATTGTAGGGGTTGGAAGGGTCCTCTAGAGATCATTGAATCCAACCCCCATGCCAAAGCAGCTCCCAAGCCCAGGTTGCACAAGTAGGTGGCCAGGAAGGTCTTTAACATCTCCAAAGATGGAGACTCCACCACCTCTCTGGGAAGCCTGTGCCAGTGCTCCATCACTGCACTGTGAAGAAATTCCATCTCATATTGGCGTGGAACTTCCTATGCTTAAGTTTATGTCCATTTCCCCTTGTCCTGTCTCCACAGCCTGCTGAAAAGAGGTTGGTCATGTTTCTTTGACTCCCACATTTAAGATATTTATAAACACTAATAAGATCACCTCTGAGTCTTCTTTTCTCGAGGCTGAACAGACCAGACAAGTTTTTGGCAAGTGAGAAAATGAGGATCAACAAAACCTACAGCAATGAAGTAGAGGGTGAACTTCATCTGGTTACTTCTGTACAATTAAAAAGGGATCAGCATAATCTGTGTCTTTTGGTGGATTATGTAACAGCAGTCAATAAAAATGGATCATCTTAGAATCTTAAAATATTCTGAGTTGGAAAGAGCCCACATGAATCATCGACTTCAATTCCTGTGTCCATATAGGACAATCAGAAAATCAAATCATATTTCTGAGAATATGGTTCAAAATTTTCTTGAACTGCAGCAGGCTTGATGCTGTGACTTCTGCTATGGGGAGCCTGTTCCAGGGTCTGACCATACACTCAGTGAAGAACCTTTTCTTAAATATCCAGCCTGATCCTCCCTTGCCACAGCTCCATGCTGTTCCTGTGGGTCCTGTCACTGTCACCAGACAGAGGAGATCAGCACTACTACTACATGAGGAGCTGTAGGCCACATGTGCAGGCTCCCCTAAGTCTCCTACAGGCTGGACAAACCAAGGGACTTCAGCTTCTTCTTATGCATCTTCCCCTCTAGACCCTTCACCATCTTTGTCTCTTAATGTCTTTTTATTTTTCCATTATGGGCTATGCTTTTAACTTGCTGCAATCACAGAAGCTCATTATAAGAAATTAGAGGAATCTCTGTTTATGCTAGACAGAAAAATAAGATTCAAATGAATAAATATTCTTAGACATAGACATCATTTTGTGAGGAAAAAAAATACCATAAATCAAACAAACAAAAAAGCAAGAGCCTCAGTTGGAAGTAAATAACTTCATCAACAGTATAGTCCATGATGATATTTTATGTTAGGCAAGGGAAGGGAATTCGTAAGGAATGACTTTTAATTGTAGATCTTTTAACTGTAGTTCTCTGGCTTATGGTGTACAGATCCTAATCCATGTAGATTAAAAGAAGGATATCATAAATATTCTGCTGCCAAAGAAAAATTACTAAATAGCTGTGAAGAGCTCATGCATATGTAATATCTACAATGTAATGGCCTTGGAAATGCATTGCATCCCAAACAGAAGAAGAGCTTTTAACTTCAGTATAATTGGCACAAGGATACCAGTATCTCAGCTTGGTACAACTAGTAAGGAGTGAAAAATGTGACTTTCTCTTAGCTTTCCATTTGATAAGAAACCACAGTTCAGCTCCAGTTATAATCTCAGAAATGAAGCCTTTACTGTTTTACCAGATGTTCAAAACACCAGTGGGGTTCATCAGAGCATACAAACACACAACACTCCCTCACAGTCCACAGATCCAATGTATATTCCAAAGATAGGAGAGTGGCCAGGGGTTCTTGTGCATCTTCTTACTTACATGGCATCTCCTCAAAGACCACGACTCCTCCTGAAGATCTAAAATTTAGGAAAAGCAAACAATACTGCTAAAGGCTCACACATTAAGAACTAAATATGAATTGAGGATTTTGCATTACCTTTGGCATAACATAAAATATATCATGAATCTAAAATTGTCTTCCATTCAATCAAAAGAAGTGCTGACATGAATTTAAAGAGATGTTGAATATGACCCTATAGTACAGTATAATTTCTTCTCATTCAGAAAATTCTGTGGCAAATCCTTCACAGTGGCATATTGCAATGAATAGGGGACTGGAAACCTGACAAAACACAAGTGCCACAACAGGCTTCCACCTAACACAAGCACGGTGTTTAGCATCCTGACAGCCGCACAGAACATTTCTTTTCACTTTTGCCAAAGTGCATTCCTTGATAAAGAGGCAGAGCTGATTATTTGAATTGACAATATTTGTCAGCTACCAACATTTTTTTCTAGTGAAACAATAAATATTTAAAATAAATGCTTCACAGTTCACAGCACAGAATTCTACCATTCTTTTAAAAGCATTCTGTTAAAATACTGTCATCTTACAATAAAATCTGAAGGAAAATGGACTATTATGAACTAATCTAATGCAACATAATTTTGCTTTACAACTTTGTACTACTTCAGTTAGGTTTTCTCTTTGTCTATTCGTAAAAAGAATATAGAGAATACTAGGAAAACATGATGTATAGTGAGTTTGATGTATTTATTTCCTCTTCATAGCATTCCTTCTTCCCTCAAAAATGTGACTTCAACTTCTATCAGCTTTCAGAACTGATTTACTATGACTGGTTCAAGCCAGTAATAGCCTATTCACTGGAGGTTCAGACAGAAGAGCAAGGGGTGGATGTCTGAACTGGTATTCACATTTCTACTGCTTAGTATTGACTTGGAAGAATCCTGAAATTCCAAGTGTTTTTTGATTTTAGGCAAATAAGTGGATCTGAATCGTCTGACTTTTTCTTCAGATCTCAGCCAAAAGTTGGTTCACATTTATACACTGAGGTTTAAAGAGCTGTATTTTTTAAAGAGACGGGTCACTAAACTCATTTTAAATTTACAGAATTCAGTTGTTATTTAAAATATTCACACAATATCTTATATTCATATTACAGATGCTTAATTTTCTTCTGAAAATGTTGGTGAAATCACCAAGATCAAGAGATATTCAAGAATCCAGCCTGATAAGCTATTCCTAAGCTGTTCTCTGCTGTTTTATTTTTGCAAGCAAAGCTCTTCCCCACTGCTGCATGAAGATAAATACCTTCCCTTTCCTGAAAGAACAGGAATACTTAGGAACAACTTAGGAATAATGGGCAGATGGGAAAGGGGTACAATATCCCTATAACCAGTTCTTCTACACTGAGTACACGAACAAAGACCCTTGCCTAGTGACTTTTTCAGTTCTCAGTAGATAGAGAAAACAAAGATAAAACTCTCACTAAAATAATGCATAAAATCCATACAAACTGACACTTTAAAATTAGGAGCATAAAAAGTATAGAAGTCCCTCTCCGGGTAATGAGAGTTTCAAATGCTTTCCTGCTTTAGTATTGGTGCATTTTTTACTTTGAACAAGTGTTATGTCAGTCCATGTGAGCATAAGAACACTAATTTTCACAACTAAATAGCAAAAGAAATATAAAATAATGAGAGAAATAGAAATTCTTGAACGACTCCTATCATAAAGAGTTGTAAGTTAAGTACCAGTGGGACAATACATGGTTTCGTTCCATTTTCCAAACAATTTGCACAAAATGGAGAGCAACGCATTTGAAAAGAATGTGAATAGAATATCAGAATAGAGATGCCGTATAAAGGCATCGCATAGAAATGTTCAAGTAACACTTTCTTCATACAACCACTGTAAGGAAGAAAATAAGCCAGACTCCCCTCACAATTAGTTAATGCTTTTCCTTTTATGCTTATTGCTATGTATTGCTTTTTCTCCCCTCTGCTACGCTAGGCTTGGCTGCTAATGATCAAGGAACTCAGAAGCAGGTCACAAACACAGAACTACTGAGCAAGGTTGTCCTGGTTCCTTCCTTCTTGTTAAATTCAGTGCTGTCTGTATTTTTCAGAGTGGATTTCCTACAGGAGGGTCTACTTTCAGGCTTAGAATATGCTTGCCAAAGGTTTAGATGTTTCTCTTGTCCAAATGGATAAGATTTGTAAACTGTAAAGAAAGAAAGGAACAACAAACATAACACAACAAATAATCTGTGTTTTATACTACAAGCAATATTACTTCTACCAGAAAGCAAAGCTCCTGTGCTTTATATATGTAAGCTATCATAGAGGTCTTCTTTTTTTTTTTTTCTCCTGTCAGTGAAAGTAGAATTGGATTTAGCCACACAGTTACGAATTCACTACTTCATGCATACTGGAGAAATAAAACTGTTTTTTGCTTTTTTTCTCATATGAATACACACTTTCATTGAAATTTATGCAAACTGACACCAAATGGAAAAAATAGAAATATCAATGCTAGGTAGAAAAATCATTGTTTTAGCATGCAGACTTGCTTGAAAGGCCTGGTGTGTCTTCGTTGTCACTTACAGGGAATTCCACTGCTTATATTAATTCATATATATTAAGCAATATAGATATATAGATATGTTTAAATATAAATTTAATTGAATCAAATCCCACAGTGAGCACATTTCTGCAGGGTTTTGTCTAGAGTTTATATGTAAAGACAAAAGAAATGACATCTATAGGGATGCCTAAGTTAGCTCAGGCATAGACCAAAAAAGTGCTATATCATCTCAGATAAATTTGAACATTAAGTGCTTAAAATTTCATTGAGTAGGGTAGATTGATGGGTACAGCTGTAGCAATCACCATACCCTCTGACTTCACATACCATCTATCTTCATCCCGCCTCAGTCAACACTGGATATTGAAACCATCCCAGCATACCTATCTTTAATTTGCCATGGACACCTTTAGACCAGATTAATTATTTTCAATCTTCAGGTCAGTTGCTTTACACATGAATATTAAAATTCAAAAGTATGCCCTCCAGTAAGAAACTTGCATAATTTTCCAGAATAAGTGAGATTAATCAGACATGATAATTATGGTAATAAATGTAATACTAACTTATCACATCATATAAATTCAACTAAATGTGATCCATGGCAAGAGCAGTTAAGAATTAGGAGGAAAGGCAATGACAATCTACATTATTGAAAATAAACCCTTCAGAGTCCAAATTAAAGCTATTTTTCACAGTCCATATACAGTCTATGTTATCCATATGCTCTGCATGTCTGGAGGGAGAAAAAATACATGAACCTATGTCCTCAGCATGTTAACCTTAACAAGCTGAACTTTGACTCAGCATAGAAAAAGCACTGTAGATAATCATTATCATTCTGTCTTTCTTAGAGTGAGGTATGGGCTTTTCCTGATAATATTTCATTAAATTTTCAGTTAGAGCTTTGTCACTTAAATTCTGGTTTAGCCAATAGGCCTCAGTTCGTTTGTGATTTCACAATTTTGAAATGCTTAAAACTAGGTCACACTTTATTTCAACCTCCAATATGCATTTTAATGTGGAGTTTGTCTACTGGAGGCTGAAAAATGTGCTCCGTACAAATACCATATCAATGTGTTTAACTGATGACACTAGTGCCATGAGAGGCAATGTACAGCATGCATTAAAAAGCTGAAAGATATCCACTTTCTGACCATTGTAATCCTCTCAGAAAAGATTAGACCAGCTTCCTTAGCCCTCACACCTGATATTTCTTACTCTAACCTTATTTTCCAGGTGATCAGTTCAATTTCACAGTGTTCTACAGTCTTCTTTGGTATCCTCAGATGGAATAGAGTCTGTCTGTCAATTGTTATCTCCATGTCTTCAATTTCTATCTCCACTTCTTTCAATTTTAAGTGAAACTTTCAAATTTCTTTATCAGTTGTAGCTTGTCCAGCATTTTATTAATCTCTTCTCTGTTCTTAAAGTTTGATATTGTGTTCTAACTCAAATTCATAGACTGTGAAAACTGACAATATAAAAATGTGAAAAAATTCAAAACCCAACTATGGGAAGATTGCATATAAGTTCCCTTGAGAATTTAAGCCTATTTATTAACACTACCACTGTATAATATAAATATTTTTTGAAAGAATTAGCAAAAAAGCCATCATATGTAGTCATTAGTTCACATTTTTATTTTGCCTGGTTAACTGAGTATGGAAAGTAGAACGTGTTGATACAAGAAAATGTCTTAAAGATGCAGACTGGAATTAAATTGAATTTTATTTCAGTTTCCCTAACTTGCTGTCAGAAAACTAGATTGAAATATTTTGAGTAGAATGTTAGGAATTTTGTTTAAAATTCATTTTATTTGAGAAATGAATATTTAAATTCCCCAGGACTGAAATTCTGTGCAAGATAAAACTGATATTTTCATATATTTTTTTAGACTGTCAGAAGTTCTCTATGGAATGTTTCGATTTTTTTTTTTTACTTTGCAATTACATCCAAATTAAAACACTAAACCTTAACAAGTCTAAGTTAACTAAGTTAACTAGTTAACTAAGCTTTCCCAGATTCAACATCAGAAGAGATCTGCTGCAGCTATGATCACAACTGAAGGTAACGGCTCTCTTCACCTCTACCTTCAAAACAAAAAGGGTTTTCTGTTCAAAATGGTGGTGTTCATGCCCTCGCTACCTTCACTGGTCACCTCCAAAAGCCCTCCAAAACTTTCAGCAGAGAGCCAATACCACACTACAGGAAGTGAGCAGACATTCATTCTGGTGAAGGGGATGGTTAGTAAGTACATACTGTGTCAAACGTACAACAGCATAAAAATTATTCTCAGGATATATCTGCTGTATCTCTCCATAGAACACATGGGAAAACCATATACCAGCATGTTTGATTGATCCATATATGGATTGAATGTTGATACTGCAAACAACTCTGTGGCCAGAGGCAATGTGCTAACTGCTCAAGGAAGACATGGAAAGCTCTTTGCATTCATTAATATAATAAAGCAAATATCAACATACATACAAATTAACATTAACATACAAATGTTAATGTTTTCAAAATACAGTGTTTCAAAATCTTATCACATATCAATGTTTTTGTATAGAGCGTTGTGCTCTGAACAAAGCAATATTTTTATGGAAAGCAACAGAAAAAAAAATGAAGGCCGTGTTATTTCATACTTACCTATCTTAGAAGCACACCATCACTCATCTCAAAACAAGGATACTTTTCAGTGTGGTTATCATGACATACATCTCCTTCATCTGTAAGCTAGCAAAAGAGGAACCAAAACTCATATCATAGAAAAATCATATTTGCATTTTTGTTTTTAAAATGCTGTTTAAGTTTGAATCTACTTCCCATCCTTGTCTTTTATTGTAATTTTGGAAAAGAAAGGCCCTATATTTTCCTTATTCTACTGAACTGTAGATATCCCACGACTTTACAATGCAAATAATTTAAAAACATTTGTTTAGTATTTAAAGATAAAAACCACTTCTCAATTCCTTCTTATTCACAACATTTTTTGTTTTAAAGACTTCAGTGATTAAACAATAGCTGCTTGCACTCAAGGACCATCTCTGCTCAACAATGCTGATGGAGCAGGCACGGATGGCTGCATATAGGCAGATATGTGCAAGGAAACAAGGAGACTGTTCACCAGACATCAAACTTCATGAGCTCTCATTTCTTGTAGACAAGCAAATTCATTTCCCTGGACTGTCCCAGGGGCCATCACTTTTCTCACTCTATATGCAGGTACTGACAGAGGCCTGGGTCTGCCACTGCAGTCAATAGAGGAAAGAATGGAAAGCAGTCTTTGCCAAGTTGGCAACAACAAAACAACCATAAAGGCTTCACAGCCAGGGGAGAAGCTCCAGCTCCAACAATGTCATGTTCACTTATGAAAAGAAAAAAAATACAGATCATGGTGACTAGAGATGTGCCTGAAGCTAGAAACTCAGTGAAAGAGGAATTGCAGCTGGCTACTGTGAGCTAGAGATGAGACTAAGCCAAAAAGGAACAGTGACAGCTTTTATACAATTAATACGGGCTCTGTTCCAACAAAATAACCTTTTCTGTTTTATGTAATCATCCAAAAGAAATGAATAATGGGAAGGAAGGTGGGAGGAATAGCCTGGTTCAAGCAAATCCTGGACGATGGAAACTCACTGGACTCAGTTGCTCCTTTTTTCTCATATTTTTTCTCCTCTGAGGCAATGGTGGAAGAAGAAAATTGAATCAAAATTAAGTGACCTCAGGACTCAACGGCTCCTTGCCATTAAAAGATATTTTTCTGTCAGCACAGTCAAGAGAATGAAAGAGCCATGTGGAGTGTTGCAAGCTGGGAAAGAGTTTGCTAGCCATTAGAACCATTATTTTCACCTTAGTGATGTATAGTCAGGATCAGGAAAAAGAAAAATAGTAAGAAACCTCTGTTGTTGTGAGAGAGCAAGACAAAGATAGATGAACTGGTAACAGCTAACACTGACCTTGCTATCAGGCAGAGAAATGTTCTGCAAGTGTTCACAGCTGTTCAAAAATACCAAGGCAGAAGCAAGGAAATAAGCCATTACTTCTTTTTCCTCTTCTGCCTTTAGCTACTGAAAGCATGAGGGCTGAAACAGCATTGACAATATGTAAAGAAGGTAAAGAAAAGAATACTCTCCTGCAAAAAATGTGTTGAAGAGTCAGTATTAATATTTAGTTACAAGTTCTCATGTTGTTACTCTCACTTTTCATTGCAGATTATTGTATGAACAAAATAATTCTGTGAAGGAGACCATATATGCATTAGACAATCATGACTGCATGTGTAAAGATATACTGCAACGAATTTGTGATTTCTTACGCCTGAAATTACTTTAAAAGAAAAATTTGAGACACAAAAATGGAAAAGCATATAGAAAAAAGACAGTAAAAAGATATTTTAGTCCCAAGGAGGAATTCCCTTCACCTAAACTTGGATGTCTGAAAAGTAGAAATATAGAATTCCTCTACTCTCAAAGGTATTTTTGGAGGACAGTAATTTCATTGCAAGATAAACACCTAAAATGATTAGATCAATTTAGATTAATTATTTCCTGGAATTGTCTATATTTGACCAGTGGCTCCAGACAAACAACACACAGCTAACCAACTTCTAAATGGGCAATGCTAGGTAACATTTTCCCATTGTAACAGTGTGCTGAGCATTACATGTACATCTCAGTAATCTCATTAACTTATATGTATCATCTCGTACTTCCCATAGAAGCAGTAATGCACCTATTCTGTATATAACTTATGAAAAAGGAAGGACTGGAAACAATCATTAACTTTACAAGAAATAAGAAAATACTGTTCATTGTGCTACAGGTATTAGAATGAGATATTCCAATAATCGTTATATTATATTTAACAGGCTGTTTTGGGGGGAAGGGAAAATTCATTGCCTAGATGATAAAAATACTGAGTATTGTCAAATTGAGCTCTAAGTCATCTAGATATTTAAGCAAACATTCCTGCAGGGTTTTACAGCCCTAGGAGTATATAATTCTACGGCAAAAAATGGCACATATACTTGCGTTCTGCCTGATTTGAAACAAGCTAATTTTACTAAGCTTCAGCTTCAGCTTAGTAAAATTTAGTGAGGAAGACTTCTGATTGCATTATTCTTCACCCCCTCTGTTACTCTTACAGCCAAAGTAACATGATTCATTTGTACTGCTGCATTATTTCTAGCCCACCAAGCAAAGTCATTGTTTTTTTTCATGTTTATAGACTCCTCAAAATCTATTAAGAGCCTGCCTGACTTTCACAGTAGCCAATATGTCTTTTGGTTGAACAAAAAGACACAGTCTTGATTGTCAGTTTAGAAACAGGCATCTCTTTATCATCATGCCCAGATATTATTGCTCATCTTTTCCAAAGTTGTGATCCAAAGTACCATGAGAGGAAATTAAAAGGCGCAGCAGGAGACGGATGTTAAGGATGGAGTTTCAGCCTTTGAATTTGTCTTTTATAAATTCAAATAAAATTATTTGTACAGAGTAATCAAATGATGGTCATACATGGAAGCACTCAGCAGTTCAGCAAGGGTCAGCTCCCAGGATTTGCCTAACCAAATAGTTAAGAATTCTTTACGCTCTTGTGTACCCCCTGACTCCTTTCTGAATTACCAAACCAGCACTTTTGCTCTCAGCTTCAAGACCAATGTTTTTCTTTAAGGAGACTTACTGAAGATTTCCTCTAAAGCTTGTGACTCTTCTAATTGTCAGCTCTATTTGAATCAGAACACATCCATGTTCTGTCTTATTACTTCCACAGTAGGGATCCAAACCTGGCTCAGTAACTCCCAGAGTCATCCTCCTGTGTAAGGGTAGTAAAGAGAGAACAGGAAAGGAACGGTGCTGAGAGGTGTTTTTTATTACATTCTCCCTTTATACAGCCTAAGCATTTAGCACAGTTCAACAGATAAAAATCTGTATTGGTTATTCAGATAATTCTATTTTGATATATGTATCCAAAAGTCTATCCATTTAAAAAAATCTAATGATTCAGCAGTGGCATACGTTACCTGACCTGCACCGAAAATAATGCCTCCTATTTTATTATGTTGGTCGACGATGTCAGAGATTGGTGGTATGACAGTAGAGGCTGAACCTTTCCACCAATATTCCATTACATGTTGTTGTCATGTGACAAATGACAGCAGAGGAGCAGTCTGACAAAGTGGTCTCTGACATGGAATCATAGAGTCATAGAACCACAGAATGGCCTGGGTTGAAAGGGACCTCAAACATCATCTAGTTTCAACCCCCCTGCTATGGGCAGGGTTTCCCACCACCACACCAGGCTGCCTAGAGCCACATCCAGACTTGTTTTGAATGCCTCCAAGAATGGGGCATCCGCAACATCTCTGGACAACTCATTCCAGTGTGTCACCATCCTCTGAATGAAAAACTTTCTCCCAAAATCTAACCTAAATCTCCCCAGTTTAGTTTAAAACCATTCCCTTTCGTCCTATCACAGTCAGTCCATGTGAACAATTATTTCCCCTCTTGTTTATATTGGAAGGCCTCAATGAAGTCTCCCTGGAGCCTCCTCTTTTCCAAGCTAAACAAGCTCAGTTCCCTCAACCTTTCTTCACAGGAGAGGTGCTCCAGCCCTCTGACAATCTTAGTGGCCCTCCTCTGGATCCATTCCAAAAGCTGTATGTCCTTCTTGTGCTGGGGGCCCCAGGCCTGGATGCAGTGCTCCAGATGGGGCCTCACAAGAGCTGAGTAGAGGGGGACAATCACCTCCCTCTCCCTACTGGCCACCCCTT
Source organism: Cyrtonyx montezumae (assembly GCF_038088225.1). Taxonomy (NCBI): domain Eukaryota; kingdom Metazoa; phylum Chordata; class Aves; order Galliformes; family Odontophoridae; genus Cyrtonyx; species Cyrtonyx montezumae. Next base: position 140,537,992 of record NW_027072034.1, on the reverse strand, counting down.
TTAAATGCATCCCAGGATATAGTTGGTCCTCTAGGCTGCAAGCATACACTGCTGATTTATGTCCAGCTTCTTGTCCTCCAGAACTAACTACCAAGTCTGTTTCTGCAGGGTAGTTCTCCAGGAGTTCTTCCGCCAGTCTGGGGATATATAAATAAAAAAATACCTGGGATTGCCCTGGCCCAAGTGCAACACCTTGCACTTGGCCTTGTTGAACTTCATTAGGTTCATATGGGCCCACTTCTCCATCCTGTCCAGGTCCCTCCGAATGGCTCCCCTTCCCAGCAGTGTATTGGCTGCACCCCTCAGCTTGGTAACATCCACAAACTTGCTGAGGATCTACTTGGTTCCATCGTCTATGTCACTGATGAAAATGCTGAAGAGCACTGGTCCCAAGACCTACCCTTGGGGGATATTACTTGTAACCAGCCTCCACCTAGACATAGAACAAACCTCTGTCTGTGTCCAGGCACCAGTTCTTAGTCCACCAAACAGTCTATCCTTCAAATCCATGCCTCTCCAATTTAGAGAAAAGGATGTGGTGAGGCACCATGTCAAAGGCTTTGCAGAAGTCTGGGTAGATGAAATCTGTCACCCTTCCCCTGTCCACAGATCGTATCACTTGGTCATAGAAGGCCACCAGATTGGACAGGCAAGATCTGCCCTTGGTGAAGCCATACTGGCTGTCTCGGATCACCTCTTCATCTCTTATATGCCTTAATGTGGTAACCAAGAGGATCTGCTCCATGATCTTCCCAGACACAGAGGTGAGGCTCACTGGCTTGTAGTTCCCCAGGTCATCCTTTTTCCCTTTCTTAAATTGGGAACATCATCAGGTAATTGTGTACAGAGCTGAATATCAGCTTCAGTGTATTGGAAACAATGGCGGTAATGTTGGAATATCACAAAGTTTGTGACAGTATGTGAGACATAGGTCTCACAAATGCTCACCTAGGAGCAGAAAGAACATTACACGCAAGTTTGTCAGGATCTATTGAACCAGTATGAGTCTGAAGGTGGCAGTTTTCTGGATCATATAATTACTGATGATGAGACGTAGTGTCACTGCTATGAGCCAGAGTCAAAATGGCAGACCATTGGGGTTAAGACATGAATTCCCCATATTAAAGCCCTTAGTAGGTAAAGTAATGTGCATTGTCTTTTGGGATAGGAAAGGGGACATCTTCACGTTTTTTCTGGAAACCAGATATATCACCAGTTATATATCTGATTTCTACATGGTAACTCTGACAAAGTTGAAGTCTTAAACTTATGAGTTAGGTCAAAGAAGAAGATAACCTTTCCCTTGCGACATAATACCCATACCAGTTTCAAGGCAGCGGAGCTCATTGCAAATTTTGGCCAGACTATCTGAACACACCCAACATATAGAATGGATTTGGCATCTTCTGGCTTCCTTCTGTTCAGACCAACGAAAGATGAACTGTATAGGCAACATTTTCCTAGCAATAACACCGTCTTAGCAGCCCTGAAACTGTGGGTCTCCTCCACTGGTGTAAATTTTGAGTGTAGCACTCAGGCTCTTGTTCATAACTGGTGAAAATGCACAGCTAGTGGTGGCGAGTAGGTTGAAAATAAATGTGTTATAGTGTTCTTTGTAGCTGTTGTCATTTTTGTGGAAATATTACACATTACTTCCAGAGTAATCTATGTATGAACAGGCAGTAAAAGAAGAAGGTTACTTCTCAATTTCCAGTCATTTTCTCATTTGTTATTCTTCCTGCCCTCATCCTTACAAGCACCTTTGTCCTTGGGACTATCTGACTTCTCTCTACCTCTGATCTCCATAGTGTGTTTCTCTGATTTTGTGTTGACTGATGAATATACAAGTTATCTGAGCACTTATCTCCAAGGAGAAATGGAGAAATACTTTTGAAGGAATACAAGTGAGATGCAAGCAATCCAAGATAAAATGCTATCATTCTACCATTATAAAGTTTGTAGAAATTTAAACACTTGGCATGGTTCTGAGCTACCTCATCTAAGTTCAAATTTAGGCTTCCTTTTGAGAAGGAGGTTGGACTAAATGATCTGCAGAGATCCCATCAGATCTGTCTTCCCCTGGTTCTAGAAAAAGGGGCTATCACTCCAAAAAGTTGCTCAGCAATATCACAAGATCTGGAAGCATTTTATTAAGTAAGCTATGTGTATAACATTGAAGCCATTACTTTAGCTTGAATTTTGGAAAGATTGGCCAGTACGCTTTCAATATGCAATACCAAATTGTCATTGTAGAACATAGCAATGACTCACTTACTCCACTATTATGTCAGTAGCTCAGTAGTATGACTGTGTGGAAAGCAAACTACTAACTCTATGTATTGTGCTTTCCAGATTTTAATTTATACTTCTAATATGTTTCTGTTCAGTCTTATATAAGTGAATGTTATCATAAGCCATATAAAAAATATTGTCTCATATGTACCTATGCTAAAAAATCTTGTTTACTGCTGAAGCCAAGAGAAAATTGAACAAGTTCTCTGATAATTTAGCAGTATATTAAAAAAAAAAACCTCTAAAATTCACTCAAAATACACCCCAAAACTCAAACTAAATTCAGCAATCTAATTCTGTTTCTTCATTCAATGTGGACAAATTTTTCTCAAATTTCACTTGTATGTGTTTTTAAGTGCAAGCGTGAAGAGAAAAAATAACATAGTCATTCTTATTTAAAATCTGCCACCTTACAAATTTCAGTCTCAGATTCATGCAGCTGAATAAATACAGCTAATAAAAAGTAAATTTCAGGAGACTTTACAATTAAAAGATCATTGCATTTATCCAATGTTTTGTTTTAAGCTTGTTTTAAGCTGGTGATGCTCCAATTCTCACCTAGTCAGGTAGCAGGTACTTTGCCCTCCAAAGAGATCCTGAACATGAGCACAGAATTAAAAATGTAATAGACTGAGTGCGGAGGAGAAAATACTGTCATGGCACCAATATGGAAAATGTTTTTAGGGAAATCAGTTTTAATTTGTATAACACCCAGTAGTAATTTCTCTTTTTTTTTATCTAGTAGGTAATACTTAGTGTCTTTTGTATTGATTTACCCAGTCCCCAGGCTCTGACAGTAGTTTCTTTGGTAGCCATTTAACACAGACAGCTAGATTTTTCTGTTGCTCTCTGTTTCATAAAGAGAAATTTCTCTTTCCAGTATCTGGAAAAATGTGTACCTTCCTAGGAACAAAGTTGATGAGCTTGTTCCAAGAGACTTACTCCTCAGAAACGAAATCAGATTGGTGTGACAGTGTAGTTTACTGAGAAGATGCTCATAGTCCCTAAGCTCTTAAAATGTGTTGTTGGCATGACTGATATAGTATAATCTGACTCTTTTGCTAGGCTCCTTCTCTGTCAACATATCAAGACAACTCTGAGACTCCAAAACTATCTACTTTGGTCACTTCTGCTGAATTATCTTCGGTCTTATTCAATGCCATAAACAAGTGCCTGTTTCTCCCTATGATAGCACTTCCTAGATTCTCTGAATCCTTCTTCAAGCTGCTTCTAGGCATACAAATTTCTGTTCAGATAATTCCACTTTTACTGCAGTCTCCAGAAACACTCTGCCTGAGGAATATTTAATAAAAATAATAATATTTTGAATTAATAGAAAGTGTAACAGTATGAAAAAAAATCATCAAACTTCATTAGTCTGTACACAACAGTACAAAAATATTTAACTGCTGGGGATGACACCAGACTTTGTTGTCCTTGACAGTAGCCTGAGTATACTATTATTAATTTCAAAATGCAAATGGTTAAACTAATGTCCTTCCCTATTACTGTTACACTCTGTGATGCACCAGTGCAGTTATTTTCTCCCTCTTATGACACATGAATACCCATTCATGTGTTTAGAACCAGAGGCAGATTATGAAAGACAGTGATCTGTTGACTATTTTCACCTTTTACTTATTCTAGACTTTGTCTGGTCTCTCTTCTTACAGCACTGGCAGCTGCAAGAAAGAGCCATAGTCTCAACCAATCAAATTACTGAATTTTGGAAAGGTGAAAGGAATACAGTTTGGCTTATGATATGATCATTCATAAACCCATGCCAGACATTGAAATTCAGATTCCTTCTTCTTGTGACAAAGATGAGTGCAAGTACAGGAAGGTTAGCAGGTGTGTAAGAAGTACAAATTCACCTTCAGTAAAGGTTTCAACAAATCACTATGGTGGTACAAATGTAATCTGCCTTGTTATGGTAACTTACTATCAATCTTAGATACAGACACAAATTCACACTTTTAATTGTTATGTAACATTGACATTTGGAACAATTGTTATATGGGCACATGTTTATTAAACTAGTATTTACACACTTTGATAAGACCTCTTTGACAAGTATATTATTACTATTTTTGTACCACTGTGAGTGAGGTCTACTCCTTCTGCTAAATACTCACTTAGATTTCGAAGTAATAAAGTACAAAGTAGCTGGAATTCTTTCTTTCTCTTGAACTGTGCAGAGTTCAAAATGTAATAGTATCTTCTGAAATAATTGTGCTGTTGTAGTTCTTGATAATCTCTTCATTCCTACAGCAGCAAAATGATGCTTACCCTAACTTAGGATTCATCAGCAGAAAAATCATTCCAATATATAGACAATATAAATAAGGAAAAATGTTCATGCATGTGGTGGTGTTGTTAACTATTAGGAGACAGTTTGCACTATTTCAGTATAAACAAAAACAAAAGTAAAGGGATGTTTAATATTCAGAAGACAACATGTAGACTGTTTCAGGTGAAAAAACAGTTGAAAACCAGGTGAAAGATGAGTATCTAAGCAGTGATAATTTTTGTAATATTATGTATATTGTAATATTTGAATTTTTTGTAATAATGACTTCTGAAATATGTTTTTTGTTAACATTGGCAACTGTACCAACAAGGTAATGTATTCATAAAAAATCATATAGGTTAACATCATAGATTGATGCAATTGAGCCAAATTACGTTGTATTCTTCAACATGAAGAACAGAGAACTTCTTTAATTACATAATCCTACTTAAACTTGAGAATATTTTTAGTTCACATAGGTCTATATTCAAATTTATTTTGTCAGAAATTACTGATTGCTGTTTCACATCTCCAAGTCAGTTATCCACCATCAGCTCCTCTATTTCCTAATCCTTTCCTTCTAAAGGAAAATTGCTTATTAAACTGTTTGCAATTTGCTTTGCCAGTCTTTCATTCTTTACATATTCTTTCTCTTCAAGTACTCTAAGTGAAAAGCTTGTTGAGGAACTACTTTGAAGCTATAGTGCCCCATGATAACTTCCAAGAAATACTATTCATCCTGCAAAAACATAAATCCTCACAAAGGTTTGCTGTTAAATCTTTAAGGAAAAGGCTGTTGGAGCAAGACTTTCTAGATAATAGATACAGTCTTCCTGGACTTGAAGACTTAAGTGAAGATCTTATAATTGATGAAAACAAAGCTACATGTAGGTGCTTGCGTGTGTGAAGAAGATATAAAATAACTTAGATGCTACAGGATTTTGCAGAATTCTTTATTTATAAATTGAAGAAAGAGATGAAAATCATTAAATAAATACTTTTATCAATTCATTCCCTGATAAAGCTCGACCATCATCTTATGCTACTTTGAAAACTATGACCAAAAATAATTAGCATAAAATTAGTATCAATAATAATAGTAATAATAATTCACTAAGGTATTAGACTGAATGATAGATATTTCCAGGATGTATCTAGGAATCTCTAGCTGTAGGCTAAGTACTTTATCTAACTGATGTTCAAGAACTCTTAAAAAATTATATGAAGATATTGGGCCATGGATGATACTTGATTTCAGATCAGGTTTCAGATGGGCTGTAGGCAAATAAAGTATAACATTACTAAGCTAAAAGTCAACCTTTATTTCTTTGAAAAACTGAAAATGGGGCTATATGTATATATATGCAGACACAAGGTGTCAAGGAAATTAATCCCTATTTCATCCTGTGTTTGAATGCTAAAATTTGTTGAGCTACAAGTAGAGGCAGTTAGAATAGCTAAGGAAAGCATCTATATAGATGATCATTGATATGTATTTCTTTATCTGAATTTCTTCTCTGACATCTTTATTATGGATTTTTTTTTTCCAGAGGTGTTGGTTTCAGCTGTCAGAAGTAATTGCATTTCCTTATCTACAGAGTGGTGAGGATGCTTGTGTAACCATTGCAATCATTGAAGTTCTGGTTTATATAGCCATGTAATGTAGCAAACAATTACTTTGTTCACTCTGAGAAATAAGGCACCACCTTTGGCCAGCTAAGTCATTTCACAGAGTTCATTGACTTTACTGCCAATGAATTTGATAGTGTTGTCTGCAGGTAGGTATCTAGGATGCCCTATGGTATCCGGACTGGACTCCATTCATTTCTTCAAAATGAACAGATCCATCTCTAGTCCTTTGTCATAGCACTATATCATGTTGTTGATACTCTAGGGTGTGTCAAATGACTTCAGAGCCCTGAGTGTGGGAACCTTCATAGAGCCTTAACTTGCCACTGGTTACAGGCACCCAAGCACAGATGCATTCATGACACTGGTCTGAACACCATCCTGGGTGTCAATGGTTTCTAATCTCTGTATGTCATAAACTGACTGCAAAACAGATGAACCGATATTTTACATTCTGTAGAGTACGGGATTGCCCTTATTATAAGGTTAAGTCCAAGAATCTGCAGTGAGAAGGCTGGGAAGTGACAGGGGCTTCTGCTGCTAGAGGAAAAGGGAAAAAATCCAGGTACTCAAGAAAAAATGAATAATTTATTTCTATCAAGGCTAGATTATACTCTCATTTATATTTAATGTATTTTATTGTAAAGGGCTCCTACATCAAAAGAAATATGTGCCTTACAATTGTAACACAATTACCACTCTACAGGGACAATCTCAATCAAGTAACATACAGTATTGCAAAAGAATCTTGGAAGAAAGTAAAGTTTGATAAGGAGCACTAGAACACTAGGATATACGCCTATTTTTAGCAAAAATATGCCTTAAGGCTGAATTTTCAAATAGAGACAATCGAGTAACTCTCATAACTGCACAAGACACAGTGATTTGAAATGCCAATCAGGTAATTTCACATACAAATGCAGAGTTCAGTGATATTTGCATATGCATAAGCTGTTTTCTCTGCATAGCTGTGGAGAGTGCATGGCATCCATGAATAAACATTTGTAGGCACTTTAAAAAACACTTCAGCCTAGTTGTCTATCACTTGAAAATTGACTTTAAATGTTCATGCAATGAAAAGAAGACCTCAGTCTTTCAAGACTTGGTAGTCTTTTTCCCATTGTGTAGGAGTTATCATATTGTTATTCGTATTGTTATTCCATAGCTTGTAGCTCATAGGCCTCAGAAGAGCAATGTATTCCTGTAGTTATTCTAGAAATTTTTTGTTGTTGTCATTAAATGAGTATGGGTAGACAAAAAATTTCTGAGACAATCACAGGTGCAAATATCTCCAGGAACCTTCTTAAGCCTAACAGTCAAGGTCTGATTATCTTCTTTTCATTTTTCATCTTTTATTCTTTTTGGTCATTATACCTGTGCAAAGGAATGAAAATTGGTGCCCCCACTGAATGGGAGGATTTTTCACATTTCTTTCCACAATTCCAAGATGTCCCATGCCTGAAATTGTCCTAAGAGACTATCATTTACAATTACCAACATTAGATTTGCTTGTATGCTTAATAAATAAAAAATTGATGAATAATCACTGAATTAGAAGGCTGGTTGTGTGAGGCACAAACCAAGTAAATAGTGAAATAAAATTGTGGTTTGTTTCAGAACCAACCTTTCAGGGCTCCTTAAATAGGGTGTAGCCATTCAACAATCAGCATATGTCATAATCCTTAAATCCAGGAGTTAATTTACATAGATTTTTAAAATGTCAGTAAAAATAATTTTGTTGAGGCTGAAACAGTGTTGTCAATTAAGAGTATGGGGTACCTTTCAAAAACTTTCATTTTTCCATTTATTGAAATTCAGCATAGTGTTGAGATTCTGTTAAAATTCTGAGAGTGAGTGAAAAATTGATCAGCTTCTGTCACTGGATTTCCCAAAACCTCAGTACTAAAAGGCCTTTTTAGATTTATTTTCCCCTGAGAGTTTTATAACTATACTGCAGTGAATAGCTTTTTCTTGTTTTATAATTTGTTAATTCATAATTCCCACAAAGAATAAAAAAAATACAAAACACAAAACATGTAACAAGTGCCTACATTAGCAACCTAAAATGCTAAACAGAAATGCAATAGTAGACCATTTCCTGCATATCCTGATATATTACAAGAGGAGAAATTAGAAAATTCACACTTGTATCTGTCAACAACAAAAGCTTGTCTTTCTTTTCCAGAGGATATTCCAGTTTTCTAGCATTAATTTTAAGTGCATGCTTATTTTTTTAGATAAGAACTGTAAATGTCTCTTTGATGACCTTTATCTTCCACTTGAGTTGTCTGTCTTGATTGTAATACTCTTTCTATCTGGAATACAATATATATTTCCTTGTCTGGGTGTGAATTAAGGTATGTTTAGAGGGTAAACAGTTCTCCTGCTATTAGCCTAGAGCTCCATTCAAGCTTTCTGCAGAAAGCTTCATCAAATCCTGTGCCAAATCTCTAGATTATATTGTACTCTTTAACATTCAACAAATTCAAGTGCAACTTAGATCAACAAAAATGTAAAATGTGTGTTCTGTTGAATTTGTATGTGAGCAATATTATCAGAAAACATTTCAGCAAATGTATCATATAGAAATCTTTTGAGATTAAAAACTTTCTTTGTTTGATAATTTGTGCCTTTTCAATTAAATTGAAGTGTATAACATAAAGCTAGTTCGCTTTTGTTGAAAGTTTTCTATGCTATGGACAAATAAAAGGAAAAAAAGACATTTGGAGATGTATTTTGTATCCTTTGAATGCAACAGAGCCAGAGTCCAGCTCACTTTCAGAAAGGAAAATAATAATGGTGAAAATATTTCAACCTGTCTAAGCTACATGTGGTGACAAGACATAAATTCAATAATTTTCCATCATTGAACCTTTCTGTTCTTCCTCCTAAACTAATTGCTTCCCAAACATTGTCAGAACTTATCTCTCTTTTCCTGCATCTGGTCATCTTTCATAACAACTGGTAAAATCACTGTGGAAACTACACAATGTCTGGAAGATGCACTGCACTTGTAAGTCACCATAAGCTTGAAAACACAAAGTTTTTCCTACCTACAATGTCTATATCTATATTGGTAAATAGATGTGCCTGAGGTGGTTCTATGGTACCAAGAAGAAGAGAATAGCTCAGTTCATACTTTAGAACTCACTCTCTGAATGGTTTTGTCTAATTTACCATTGGGGAATCTGTTCCTGATCTACACCAACTTCCTTAGACATGTTCTGATAAGTGAAAAGTGTCTTGCTTTTTCCCAAATAGAGTGCAAAGATCTCAGGGAAAACTTTATAGGCTTCAGATTCACAAAGTTCTGCTTGCTTGTTTTTTTTTTGGGGGTACCTCAATGACATACCCAACTTCAAATATTCACAAATTCAAAATGAAAAAAAAATAAAGATAAAACAAACCCATTGTATCTGATGACAGTAAATACACTTCCAATAGGGAAAGAACATCTTAGACTTTCTTTTCCTGCAGGCATGGAGTAATTGTATTGTTCATCAGATTTCCTGAGAGCATCATTTTCTTTCCTTTCTCCTGTGTTCATCTATCATGCTTGGAGAAAAATGAAGAAAAATATTATACTAGGCACAATCAGTTAGTACTGAGAGGGAAATTTCTTTTATGAAGACTTAGAAATGGAGAACTCAGCATTACTCTTGCATTTCATTAATTTAAGTAAAAATCAGGTATTGCTGTCTTGAATTTTTCTGTCAGGTAAGAGAAAATCTGCAGCAGCTGAATGGCACTTTTTCCTTTAGTTATGTAATGTCTACATATATTTAATAAAGAGATGGAAAAAACAGAATTATCAGATGAAGACAGAATAGGGAGGAAGAGGTTTAAGATTTCTAAAGAAAGAATAACAAAATCACAGAATGGTTAAGAGAGGAAAGAACCTCTGGATCCATCTGGTTCAATGCCTGTGTCAGCAGGGTGCCGTGCCCAGTTGGCTTCTGAAAATCTCAAAGGAGACCATGGCCTCTCTGGTCAGCTTGTCCCTGTGCTCAGCCACTCTCACAGGAAATGTTTCACAATATATATTTAGACATATTTCTTGTGCTCCAGTTTGTGCCTTTCAACTCTTGCACCTGGGGAACACTGAAAGGAGCCTGGGTCTGTCCCCTTTGCACCTTCCCATCAGGTATTACAGACACTGAGGAGATCCCTTCCGAGCACCCTTTTCTCCAGTTTCAGCAGTCCTAGTTCTTTCAGCTTCTCCTCATAGGAGAGGTGCTTCAGTCAGTTCATTATCTTCATGACCTGGAATCTTTCCAGAAGCCCCATAGTGTATCAGAGAGAGACAGATAAACCCATCATTGCCCTTGTCCATTCTGAGTCCTGAAAAAAAAATGAAGTCATTTTAATTTTTGCCTAGGACAAAAATTTAAATTTAAAATCAACTGTTTTTTATTTCTTTGTGAGCTAAAGAAATAGGTTTGATGTCATGTGCTGGTCTAGACCTTATCAACTGGATCTTACTCATTTTTAAAATCTTAGCATGGATTTAATCTCACCTGGGTTTAGATGTATGTTCTATAGGTTTTTAAACTAGTCCTGAAGGTCCTTTTGCAGTCAGCAGAGGGAATTGAATTCACCTACCTAATTCAATATCTTCCAGAGGAAAATGGTGTTTCAGCAGTTGGAGATTTCATTAACTATTTGTAGGGTTGAGACTTGTTTATTGGGTTTTTATGCCACTTTGCTCCTGAATTTCTGAAGTCACTATCAGGGAACATCTTTCTTGGAAGAAATTTGATGTGTTTCACTTACTCTTACGTGATGCAACAATAATGATGGATAAAGATGTCTTTTTTTTATGAAGGTTTATTATCTTTTTGAATGAATGTCTAGACCACATTGCTGTATTTAACTTGCTAGGCAGCCAAGATATAAGTGCAATTATGTTTTACAAGCTAAGAAAGGTATTTTAAAACTTCCCACCAAACAAAACAAAAAAGAGGGGAGATTGCAATCTGAAGTCTCCTTTCTTCCCTTCTGTCTATGGTTTAGCAAATCTTTCTTTTTTTCAGAATGACTCTTCTAGCTGAGACAGTTCCATTCAAGTATTCAGAGTAGAGCTATAATCTCACTTGTAGGGGTGGGTATTTGGTATCTTTCCAATTTGCAGATCAGCTGCCTCTTACACTAAGCTGTAAGCTATGACACAGTTCTCTCTTTTGCATGCCTGTCATAGATTTACCTTTTCTTCCATCAAAGCTTAAAGCAGCATACAAGGCAAAACACTTGACTGGAATAATGCTGAACAGTGCAGATTTCACAATTCTGTTTTAAATTTGACATGTTGTAGCCCTGGCAACCACCTCACTGCACTGTCAGCACTGGTCCACATGCCTGAAGGCTGCTTGGTTTTGTGAAAAGATTAACAAAACATGCCTTGCCTTCTATTGTTCAGGGGAACGGCATAAGTTTGGCAACAAATCACCCATTATTCCAGCACTGGGGAGACTTTTTACCTCCCCACTGCAGCACGAGGTTTTCCAGTTTCAGCTGAGATGAGATTTCCTGCAGAATGTCACAAGACATAAGTGCTTACCTTCAATCACTGGCATTATCCTGCCCTAGAAGCTACATTGCTGACACTGCTAAAAGCACAGGTGATGCACTTTCACTTTGGGATGTTACAAGACAAGCTACCCACTGCTATACCCAGATGGGCCATTTTAGGAATAAGGCCAAGACTAAAACTGCAGACTTAAGAGTCCTTCCAGGAGCCTGGAGCTCTTAGAGAAGTGGGGCAGAATGGAAAACAGCAAAAGAGTTAACAAGCAAATGTAACTAGGCTTACTGCTATGTTTCCTTATTGCTACTATATTTGCAGAATAATACATTCATTGTACAGTTTCTTTTATACTGTATGGTTTGGAAAAGCATTTCTTGAGGCACAACTGGACATCTCTTATGATAAAGAATGGAATAAAGATTAAAGCTGGTTTACTTTCAGGGGGTGAAGGGGCTAAATGAAGAAACAGGGTTTTGCTGTCACTTGCAGTTTGGATCGGTAAAACATTTTCAGGAAACTTGCAGTAACTGTGATTAGTTGCTCTATCAACATGCCCACAAAAATAAAAAGGCTTTGCAAAAGAAAACAGTGTATTGTTGTATTTTGATGAGAGTATGGTTGCAGGTCATCACTGTAAGATACGCTTGGGGAACAATTAAAATGTTTATAGCCATAGCCTCTTCGTTCTTGTCTTAGTAGGACAGTGATATACTGAAGAAGAAATCTATATTTCCTTCTCCCTCACCTAACTTTCCAAACAGTGGGTTGTTGTTTTTTATTATTTTGAATCTATATTAACTAGTCCATTATTTTAATAGTGTAGAAAAGAAACTGAAAATTCCACAATGTTTTTGAGTTTCTTATTTTCACTAGCCAGACAAGTTGTTACTCAGTCTGATTTATGCTAAACATCTCAAAAGATCATTACACGCAGCAGAGAAATCTTAAAGACATGCACCTTTACATCCAGAACACAATTCACTAAAGCTAAGACTGTGCTTGGTGACTCTTTTTTTAATATCAAAATTCAAGACTATTGAGATACAGAACCAAATGCATCTTAGAGGAAGGAGAAGTTTTGATGCATGCTTAACATCTAATTTGAGTTTGGTAAAAAACATTTAGAATGATGTGACAGATGCCATCAATGGAACATGAACAATCCTGAAAAGGCCAAGAGCAAGGTGTTGCATTTGAGTTGGGACAATCACAGATATATCTAGAGAGAAGTACTCCTTGGGAATAGGCTTGTGAACTAGGATTTGGGGGTCCAGACTTAAGAAAAACTTAACATGAGTAAGAAGTGTGCTCTTGCAGCCCAGAAGGCCGACAGTATGCTAGTGCAGCATCAACAAAGAGGGGGCCAGTAGGGAGAAGGAGGTGAATGTCTCTCTTTGATCTTGTAAAGCTCCACCTGGAGTACTGTGTCCACGTCTGGAGCCCCCAGAACAGGAGGGTTTTGGAGCTGCTGAAGCAGATCCAGAAGAGAAAGAGCAATTAAGATAATCAGAGGACTGCAGTGTGTGGTGATAGGACAAGAGGAATATCTCACAGTAGAAAATTCTATACGCCTTTCCTTGTCCTTCTCCAGAATTCTATGACTATCTCTCATTCAGGTATAACAGAGTTCCTGTTTAAACTATCCCTTCAACATGATCCCGAAGCGTACTGAAAAAACTTTGCATTTTGATTTATACATTCAAAACAGGCAGGTACTATATTTAAATTTTGTACCTTTATTAGAAACATACAGTTGGATCACAAATTAGTACTGATATTACTAGTATTTCTAGAGATTCTAATACAGACAGACATTTTATATAAATGTTATGTAATAACAATCTAATTGCTGGGTAGTAGACTTTTCTCTCTGATAGACACACTGAAGAAGTACATAACTATATATTAAAATGAAAAATCAGGGACAAACACTCCAAAATTCCCAATCCAATTCAATTCTGGAAGCTTCAATTCTGGAAGCTGAGCAAGTGCAAGTAAAGTAGACCACTGACTACATCCAGTTTTAAAGGCTCTCCCTAAATAGCAATTGAGACTAAGGGTTTAGGCAAATCGCTGACCTTAAGCTTTTGCTTTTACAAATGAAAGTTAAATTAGTGAAGAGTTCATATGAAGTCCAACCAGTCATGTAGGACTAGAATTTACAGTTAAGAACTCCTGTCTTCTTATGTCCTGAACTTTTCTCTGAAAAAGTGATGTGACCAGGCTCTGAACCAATTCTTTATAAGAGCTGTGAGTCACACACAGAAAGGGCAGCAGCCAAAGCAGTAAGTCTTTGTAGAACCTGCAGAATGGGTTACTGAAGTATTATTATGTATTTTTTTTGTCTTGAACTCTCATGACAAATCCAGTGATGAATAGGCCTTAGCAGACATTGATTATCCCTCACTGATTATCCTAATGCTAAAGCCTAGAAAATAGAGCAGTAAAAATAAAATTGAAAATGATGGATAATTTCAGTATGTGTTATTAGATGAATGCTCACATTTCCTCATCTATAGATCCAGTTCCTGCATCACAAATCTTAGAAACATTTGACCAGTTCCAGTGTAAAGGAAAAAGACCTTCCAATATTTGTGGCACATCCCTACAGAAGTGTGAGCAACCAAGGAACTGCTGAAAGAGAGAAAGGAGTAGGACCAAAGAGAGGAAGGGAAGTATGAAAGGAATGGGAGAGAAGCTGTCCATGTCCTTAGGAAAACCCACCCTAAAAGCTTGTTCTAGTGAGAGGAAGCCACTAGTTAATGAGAGGTGCTCACTATCATGTCTTCCAGTACCAGACAGAGTATATCTGCCTTTGAAAGTATTTCTTATTACCCAAGTCAAAGGAATGACTCCCTGGTCCATTAGATGTAGCATAGCTGACGCAAAGTCCGGTTTTGATAGCTAGTCCAACTAATGGGAAAAATAAGGGTATTTAATCTTCAAATGCTGTCAGAAAACAAACAGGAAAACTAACAAGAAAAATATTTTTTGTTCCATAATTCCCTCTACAGAAAAAAAAAGATGTTTTCAGGTGCACAGATGAGTAGTATGTATCCAAAGTATCAGAATTTGAGATTAATCAATCAATCACTTAACTGTTTTTTTTTTTTGTTATTTAAAATAGTCTCTCCTAAGCAAACAATCTCTTCAATCTGCATCTGAATAACTTAATGACTGAGTGAATTTAACCATTTTTCCACTGCCTTCTACAAAAAAAAAATATATATATATATATATCTGAAGGCATTTAATAGTAGTACTGCTTTTCCCTTAACAAGCCTGGAGCCCAGACTCTCACTTGTCTAGCTTGATAACTGTGCAGCTTTCATTACTGTACTTCCTGGGTTGCTGCCATTAAAAGGATTTTTATTCCAAAAATTTCCCTGTTCCTAATGCTTGTAAGTCCATTATATGGAGAGGAAAATTTTAAAGGTCACAGAGGTGTCTAAGTTTGGAACTACATCAAAATCTCTTGTAGTATAGCTTGGAGTTCCACATATATGCTCTGCTCTCTATGAAGAGCTTTTTGGTATCAGCCATTCCTCTACTCCTGAGGAGAAGAGATCTGTGGTAAGTATCCACCTGGGCTTTCAATTTTGTTTGGAGGGTTGGATGTGAGGCCTCTGGAGCCTCTCTCTTCTTGGCCATTTCCAGGCAGAGGGCCTGGCACTACAGTCTCTCCACACACCCCAATGGAGAGTCAGCACACCTCCTGGCCTGGACTCCTCGCAACACACACATCTCTCCCTCACTGCCCCCCACCTCCTGCATGCCACAGCACTCACTAACTCACTACATAGATCTCTTCTGCTCATAACGTGCACACAACCCTACAACCAGCTTCACTAGGTTGGCATGTAAACAGTCTCCACATCCCCAGAAAGCTCCTCCAGGGCCCTTTGGTGAACATCTCCCTGCTGCTGATCTACCTACCTGTCTTTTTCCCACAAGAACATGGGGCCAGCAGGAAAGATGCAGAGTGAAATTAGGCAGAACAAAGCACAGCAGGCTGAAATATCACAGAGAAGTTCATGGATATGTCATGTCTAAGAACACAGGTGGATCTGGAGAGGTGTTGGAGAGGGAGAAAGGAGGACTACAGATGGGATGGAAGGACACGGATGAACAGAGAGATGGGTGGATTTAGCATAGTGATTTTAAGTGTTTGTAAAGTGGGATCTGACTCATTAAGAATGATTTTCCATTTACTTACATTTACTTTTTGTTAAAAAATTCTGGCTTTACTTCTAATATTTTCCTACCCATTTTAATGATTTTCTGTTGTTTCTTAAAACTTCAGCTCTCTTTCACCTAGTTCTGGAATTTCTGCATTCCCCTCATCCCCACCATCCCCCACCTCCCTCACTTTCTGCCCTATTTAACCTTCCTTTTCCTCCCTGTTAATAATTCCTGTCCTTTTCTCAGTGCTGTTTCTTTCTTGTCCCACATGTTCTTCATCCTACTAAATTCCTGGTGCCACAAATAGCTCTCCTAGTCTTTCAGGAGTCACATGTAATGATTAATTTCCATCCCTGCTGTTGAAGGAAATATGCTTCTCAAAAATTGTTCTTTCTATAGCCCAATTTAGGAAGTGATACAGACAGTCACAGCTGCTTCTATGACTGGATGAAATGATGGGCACCTCTGAGCAGTAAGGAATTGGTGTTTGTGCTGATTGAAGCAGTCAGAGGATGAAGTGAGCATTGGCTGCATTATCGAAGAATTACGTCACATGGAAGACATGAGCTCCACCAAAACAGTTTGCTTGCGGCCTGCCAGGTAGGTATGTTTCTACACAAATATATTAAGGAGGGAACAGTGGACTTACCTTCTGAAATTAATGATTAACAATTTAAAGGCTGAATGTCACTTATGTTGCTGTCACTTATGGGAAATAGTGCCTGACATTTTAGCGGGCTCACCAGCTAATGTCTTAATTCTCCTCGGCCATGTCTTTGAACCAGTTACTTTCTTCAATTCTCTAAAAGAGCTCCGGAACAAGAGTTGGTTTTTGTAAGGACTCTTCAGCTGGGGAGTTTAGGGAAATTAAAATGGGTTGCAGCTACTGTTAATGTAACCAGTCAAAAATGTAGGGCAGGCTTGTCCAGAGAGAGGCTACCTGTCTCTGCCTTTATGAAAAATTACCCTTGAAGTATTTATTTATTTAAATGTATTTAAAATATTTAACCAAGCATTGTCTTCTGAACATGGTCTACCTCACTTCCAAATACAGGAAAGCTGATAGTAGATGTACTATATTTTCATGTCACAAGAAAAGAATCACATAGTAGCTGATAAACAATAAAATTTGTTCTGTATTCTGGAGCCTGAACCTGAGCACAAACACTGGGAAACCATTATTTCAGAAAAAAAAGGACAAAAATCCTCTAATGTTTCCTTGCAAAGTATAATATTACAGGTATAGATCATAGTGTATGACTCTTTTCCTCTAATCAAAAAACTCCTTAGTTGCTCAGCACAGGTCACAGATCACACATATCAAACAGGAAAGCATTGAAGTAGAAGCCAAGTTCAGTAATCCATCACACTTTGTATGGCCAGGCTGTTTTTAAATGCAACATTAAGCTCACATCAAAATTTCACACACAGCTCTGTTTGTACAATCTTTCATTTCTTTTTAAAGTAACTTTCTAGAGTTCATATTTCCATTTTTTGTTTTGAAAGACACAAAAATAATTGGTTAAATTCCTTTCATTAATCAACATTAACTCTATTGCAGAGCCCAGTAATTTATTTTGGCATGATGGTCACTGCTGGAAAAGTCTAGGATGTGTAAATAATTAGTACAGATAGAATACTATTTCAAAAAAATATCCCCAACCTGTTTTGAACTTCAAAGCTAGGATATGAAGGAAATATGAAGGAGAACATCTCTCTTCAGAATTTTTCAGTTGTAAATTAGACTATATATTTACTATTGACTATGTATTTCATTCCAAATTCTTGCCTTCTGTTTTCACAAAAGGGCTAACAGCACTTGAGATTGGATTTCACTTGTATTGACACTGTGGAATTGACAGCTGACTAACTTGTTCCATCAGCATGGTAAAGATACATAGATAGACTGACAGAGATATATATTCTATAAACATAGATAAAGTGATAGATATAGATATGAAACTGCTGATGAAGTTGATGAAGCTAAATCCTGAAATTCACATACTCCATTAGGCATTTGTTAGTATAAAGAATTCTGAAGTCTGGAATTAATACTCTGAAAAAATCATTGGAGTAACTTCCTTAGTTTTCATAAAATAAAGGTTCCTGCAGCTGTAATTTTACTGGAAGAATGTAGTTAAATGCAAACACACATACACACATACTACTGTGTGATTAGGTGATGTGGTACTCAAAATTAAAAAATTCTATAGAGATGACCATTATATACAATTAAACTGGACAAATCACTTTCCCATCTGAGTGTTTGTTTGTTTGTTTGATTGATTGTTGGTTTGTTTTGTAGGAAAAAAAGGTAAATGTGTGCAAAAATGCAGCAAGGAAGTAGTTGAGGTGTGGTCACACCTTCCTACTGAATGTGTTGCACAGACGGGACTATAATGTAGAGGGTAATTTTTCTCATTTCTCTAAAAATAACAAAATGGTAACATTCTGACCGTGGCTCAGCCAAAACAAGTCAGGTGTGTAATGGAAGGACCCAAGAATAAAGGACTTGCAAAATCATGCTCAGGGCTGCGCAAAAGTGTATTGAAATCTAATGTTGAATGTACATGTTCTACACTGGAGAATTTATGAGAAATTATGAAACATTTTCACCTCCACCCTGAGTGAGAGAGTCTCTTTCTGTCTGTCTAAGAAAACCTGAGCCATGATAACTGTTTGTAGCCTGCTTACATTAGGGAAAAATCTTAATGCAGTAACAACATATGGGTAAAAGTATGCTCCTATTAAGAGATTTTTCTTAGCCTGTGTCTGTCAATGGTTCTTATTAAGCTTTCTAAATTTTTCCCTGCTCAACATTTTTGGGGATATGTAACATATCCTGAATCTTGAAGACACCTATTTCTTTTTCTAGCCTAACTCAAAGTGCTTCATTATGAGGACCAGTGTAAAAATGTTGCCGTGGGATACTGAAGTCTATTCATGAGATAGATTGGCACAAGATGCTTACAGGTAGTTCCCCTCAAGAATTTGCTGTCTAGATAAACAAGCAAGTCAGATTTTATTTGTTCAACTCTTTCCTCAATCTCCTACAGTTTGGTTTAAAATATCTTTCTATGTGATTGCTTCCTATCCTCTCAGCTGGTAACTGAGGACACTTAGAATTCTGTTTTTGGAGACCATTATTTATGGAAGAAATAAATCATATATTTCCTAATTATTCTAGGAAAGAACATAAAGAATCCAAAAATCATTTCATGAATTGATTTACACCAGCACTCTTATTCCTTGTGATATAGACAAATAAACACTCCACAAACATAATTAAATCCTTCTTTGAGATTGATATCATGATCCAAAATACGTATCGAAACTAATACAAGGCTGTGCTAGTTTCCTTCTCAAGAACTTACCTATGTGCCAGATACAAGTCACAACTGACTACTTAGAAGAATTATTATATAATCTGTATGTATGCTCCAAGCGTAACAGCCTATTTATGGATATTAGTTTACTGACCAAATTTCCTCCATAATGACCATTTTCATAGGATTACACGATCCCTTTGTGATATGAGTTAGTAGGAAAAATTTTAATAGAGTTAAATACACTTTAACTTGCCTCCTGAGAGAACCATATATGAGTCAAAAAGCGAAGTGCATAATGTGCTTCAGGAAATTGGTTTAGTGCTGAAATCTACTAAAGCCGGTGTCTAAGAGAATTCCACAATCCCTGCTGATCTGTGTAGCTGGGAAATACCAGTTTGTTGTAGTTATTTTTATCTCTCCAACTGTTGAACCCTACCTCCACAAGGGCAATGTATTTTTAATGCATATGATGTTACTATGTAAATTGGTTTAGCTGTGTAATCTACTAAAGGTGATTTCTTTGTCCCATGTGAACAACAAAGCCAATGATCACATAATATTCATTAAAGACAAAATTGTCTTACTTTCCATAACCAATTCCCAAGCGCATTGCTCTGACAACTTCAATTTCTGTTCAATAGTGAAACTGATGCTTATTTGCCAAACTCTAATGAATGAGCTAAATAAGAGGTAATGCATTTTTCTATGTTGCAGGCTATAAATTATTTTCCAAGGAGCAGTATATATAGTAATTAAAGAACAAGTATTGATGAAAAAACTAGATCCCATAAATTTTCTGTGCTTTTTTTTCCCAGCATCAACCTATTCCAACAAGAAGTAAAAAATTCCTACCTTGATGTAATTTTGGATTCAGGTACATATCAACCTGATTTCCAACTATAAACAGAAATGTGAGGTCATGTCCATGCAAACAAACCTGCAAAATGTGTCCAGATAGTATAAATGTACTGCTAGGCTCTCCAACTTCATGATCTTCATACAGGTATTCATATGGAGAATGCAATTAACTCATTTAATAGGGCCTGAGACATATTTATAGGCTTTCTTTGTTGACAAGAAAATCAGATAACACCAGTGGATATTGCAGTTCTATACCCAGGTGCTACTGTCTGTAAAATAATCAGGTGCAAAGCAAATGACTGGATAAACCCTCTTTAAAACAGTACACTGGTTTAATCTACAGATGCATCTCCACAGCCAGGGGATAAAAGTAGTTCCTCAAGATAATGAAATGTTTTTAGACAACTTTAAAAAAAAAAAAATCAGAGAATGTACTGAGAACCTGAGAATACTGCAAACAAATAAATGAAGATCAGAACTGTAAATCCTTCATATGAACAATGACCAATCAGACATCAATAGAATTAGTAGTAAAAAAGTACTTTCAATGTCCTAAAAACTGAGAAGTTCAGCATTTCACCAAATATTTAAAGGTAGGAAAAAACAGAAGTAAAAATAAATTTTCCAAAACAGTTTCCAAGAACAGGTTCCTTCCACTGGTGACATTTATATATTTCAAAAAGGAAAATATAATTTATTCTGAACAGAAGGTGACTTAAAGTTTTGAAATTCAAAGCAGGTTTTTGGCATTTTTTCTGTTGTGAAAATTGCTGTTTTGCAGAGACAGAATGTGAACATAAATGATTCCATGGAGAATTATTTATACATTTATTTTAACCACTCACAAAATTGCAATAGAGCCATTCTCAGAAATAGTTATCTAGAGAGAATTTCATTCAGCTTCCACTTATTGATTCTGGGCCATATTTTAATTCAAAAGATGATAATTAACACATTTTTTTACATTTCAAGAAACTCATTTTCCTCTTTTTCCTTTGGCGAAAGTATTTGTAAGAGTGTGTTCCATGGGAGATGCAGATGTTGAGTAGATTAGTTAATAGTTGGTCCTTATGTTGCTGAATTTTTCACCCATTTTCTTGTTAATCATTGATGCATAAGATGGAAAAAGAGAATACAAATGTATGTTGCACTAAAAAATAGATGAGAAAATTATTTTGATTTCATTCTTCTGGCTCACTATCACGGCCAATACAGAAGATGTAAATTTTTGAAAGTATTCAAATTCTTGGAAAGTAATGATTTCATGGAAGGGAGTGCCACAGTCATGGCAGGGGAAATTTATACATTTTGTCTTTCTTCCTTGAGACTTGAACACTCAGTACTACTGAAGGAAAATATTACAACACTGAATTGACTAATAGGAACTTATTAATATTTGTTATAGCAGCTCAAATTGGGTTAGTCAATCATGTAACAAAGTTAGTGTTTGTTTCATATAGCTCTCATTAGACTATTTAGAATTGAAAACTGAGACGCTCACATTTGGTTAAAAGATTTTTCTTTTGCTGATATACTCCTACATTTTTAGAATTTTATACTAACTGTATTGTGTTTTCTATGCTTTTTCTCAGCCTCTACTTCAAGCATTGTAAGGATAGTTGCAAGAAAAAAATACTATTTTATTGTATAATTTTTACTACTTAAACCAGCTGAATAATGTTTTTGTGAAATAAAATCATCACAGCAGAAGAAAGTGTGTACATCAGCTTGCACAGCCTTGAAAATCAAAAAATAATTTCTAATTCTTGATTTGAACTTCTGTGCTGAAGACATTGGAGAAGAAAAGGTATAAAATGGAAAGACAAGGAGGAATTCATCTGCCATACCTTATGAACATAGCATGGAGAGAAGTTGTCTTTTCAACTGTTTTTTCTTACATCTGCTGGATCAAATATGTGCTGAAAATGACATCTTTTGAGCAACAGACCAGCTAATGCCCCATTGCCTCATGACCGGAACACAACACTGGCACCCAGCAGAGTTCCTCTAGATCTTTTTTCACATCTTCTATTTTCCCTCTTCCTGTTCTTGAATATGAGGACAATAACATGTATTTCTTTCATAAAACAATGAAATCTGAGTGTTGGATTCTAGTGTCACAATCCCTGAGATGTTTATTCTTTAATGATCCTATCATTAGGAGGTTGCTGGAGTTTTCTGCTACTCAGGATTAGAGTTCCAAAATTTATACTCCTAGACAGCCTTTACATATTCTTGAGCCTACTCGAGGCAAAGACATCATTTCCTTATACTAGAATGGAATAATATGACTTCCTTATGCATTGCTTCTGGTAAGATGCAAATTCATCTTGATACAACTAATATTAAGCTACTGGCTCCCTCCACAAATCAAGTAATGCATCTTTCCAAGCAGTGTAATAGAATAGTGTGATCTGAGAATTCAGGATCCACATTTTCATTTTCATTTGTATTACTTAGTTTCTTCCCCCTAATTGTTTGGTTACCACTCCAATGCTGAACTGTAAATATTGTAGACAAGTGGTATAAATTGTGGAAGAAGTTAGATAAGGCTAAAAACCACAACCAAACTAATAAACTCCAAGGAGTCATACTTCCTAGATTAACTTTAAAATCTTAAGAAAGAAAGAACACTGTGTGAAAGGAATATTAAAAGCAAATCATGTAACAACAGAAGTATTTTACTTTGGCAAAGTGAAAAAACTTATTACACTTCCTGGCATAACATAACCCATTTAAGTGTGATGTAATTAAAAAATATAAGGGATTATTCTTTCTAGATTTACACATTTTTACTTCGAGGTGTTATAAGAAAAGAAATCCTGTTTCAAAATGCCTGAAGGAAAGAGATCACTATTTAAAAACAAACAAACAAACAACAACAAGAAAAACACATAACCAAAAGCCATCAAAAGGATTATGACTGAAACTGCTGTTGGTATTTAGATTCATTTCTGATTCAAACAGAACACAAAGGAAAGTACAGCCACTGGGATATTTTGTTTTGTTTTGGGTAAGTTAAGTGGGATCCAGAACCTCCAAGACACTTCTTTTTCCTCTACTGAATTGCAATGTTTCCTACACAACTGAAGCTTTTTTTTGTGTGTTTGTGTGTGTTTCTGCACAGTGAGAGTGACTAGGTAACTGGATCAGCTGAAGCTGTTTTTCTTTCCCAACAATCATTTTCTTTGTAAGACATATGTCACTTGAAAATGCTTCTTACATGAATTTAAGAGGTGGGCTATTAGCTGAAAGCTCAAGCTTCATTACAAATAAAGCCCAATTTTTAATATATAACTCCAAGGGAAATAAGGCAAGAGCTCAAGTATATTATAATTAATTTTGAAGGCTCAAAAGCATAAAATAATAAGAAGAACCCAATCCAGTATTGTTATTAAAATATAATTGGATTATTTTTTAGGGCATCACCTATGATTTTAAATGGTCCTGAACTGTCTACATTTTTATTGCCCTCAAAGTTGCTGCAGGGGATAACCATGAGTATGTAATACAAGCATTTAAGTGCTCAGACTAAACTAGGACTTGAGGTATAGTGCAATGCTTGAACCTGTGATGAGAATATCTGAAAAGACTGTACGTATCTACAGCACACTGAATGATCTCTTATTTTGTATAGATCAACACATAATCCTTGCTAGAGTAATCAGGGTATCAGGACATACAGTGGGCAGCTCTCTCCAAGAGGATATTGTAATCACAATGCTGATAGGGAAGAAGAGGGCAATTGTCACGTCAAGTATAGCTTCTCTTTCCCCTTCTCATGAGACAAAGCATGCTCCTCTTCAGGCTATGTAAATAGGCCAGTAGATTCAGTTCCCTTAGTTAGTCTTCCTCCTTGGCTCATTCCTGCTCCTAACATTGTTTCCATCTCGGGGGAGAACTGCATCACTGAGACTGAGATTTTTAGTAAACAATATTTATAGTAGCTGTAATTAATTACACTAAAAAGGCAGCTCAAAAAAGCAAAAAGAGGACAAGATTTATAAGCAGTGTGGTACTAGAGCTGTCTTTGGAGAATGATAATTGACCCAATACTGATGAGGAGTACTACTGACACTTAGAAGGATAGTCTTTCTCCTTTTTGGAGGGCTCTCTTGGGCACTGGAATTGCAAGGATTTTCGGAGGATTAAGCAAATGTCATCTCCAATTAAGCTCAGTAAATTCACCATTTACTTTGGAAGGTTACACTTTCATTGGACTGAAGTCTTCACTTGCAGGGGAACACTTTTAGAGAACAAGTACACATTCTACTTCCAGAACCATACCTCAAATATTTCAGTATTACGTATGAGTCTGAGAAAGAGACAGCATGAGCATATAACCTACCAAATTAATTAAATGATGAAAGAGAAAAGGAAAAATCTTCTAATCCTCAGACTTAGAGACATGCCAAATGCATTCTCAATTAAAAGATGGGGGGAAAGGCCTATTGGTAATTCACACTGAAATTTTAATATATACCTGTAAACGATGCTGGCAGCATATGTGGACTTCCCTGTTTATCTCATGTTGTTTCTCACGTTGTTTGCTACCTATTGAGATATTTTGAGATTCCTGTTTAGGAGCTGGAACTGTTGGCTCTGAGTCTAACATCTTGGGGTCATGATTCATGAAGACACGTTCTTTTAAACATTGTGATTGCAAAAGATTGGCTGTAGTCAAACAATTTAATGAACTTTCCATTCCATCTCCTTCTTTTGCTATCATGTTGTTTGTCTTGAAATGATATCCCTGCTGGTTGCTACAATTATTTTCTATTAGTCTTGATTAACATAAGCAAAGAATTCAGTATAGTCTAATGTGGGACTTAGTCACCAGCCAAAATAAAATGCATTTAGACTCTCCTCATGCCTACAGTAGAAACTGTGTTTAGCCTCCTTTAATACAAAAAGGCAGGCCTTCAGGACATGTACCACTACTGATACAGAGAAAAAATGACTTTCAGAAGTCCTTCACATGTACCTTACTCTATTTCTGAGTATTTTGCTCTTATGCATGGCATAAAATTTTAATTAGGATTACAGTTAAAAGTAAACACATCACCTAATATTGAAAACTTGTTTGAAGAACATAGCAGTGATTTCTTCATTTATCATTTATCCTCAGAAATTAAAGCTCAAAAGAACAGGAAAAACATTTCAGGGAAAAAAATATATTTCCCTTTCTTCTTCGGAGAGCAAAGAAAAAGGGAGTGTAACAGGCCTTTATGTGAAGAAGAGAGAAACATTCCTACCTTGCTTAGCCTTCTGACTAAAAGCTTTTGGAAGAATCACGACGGCTCCAATACAGAGGGGTGATCTGTAGCACATGTAAGTTCAGCTGCTCTCCATTGTTTTTCTTATAAACTCTGGGGTTAGGGATGCTGTAAAATCATCTCTAACCACTATTAAGAAATCTTGCATTATGAGTAGAAAGGGGTATTGTAATAAGCTTTACTGAAGATGCTGCATTCAGCAATTACACTGCAGAAGTACACAGACAATAAGAACAAATGTAGAACTCCATTACTGCTTATGTTGTCTTGACAAACTTTATCTACTAACCCAGTATGTAACTGTTCCTTAATGCTAAAAACAATGTGAGGAGCAAGTTGCTCAACAACAAAATACTTGAGTTGTTAATGAAATCGCTCTTCACTGAACGGGTTTGTGCCTGAAAACAAACAAAAGAAGAAAAAAAGAAAAATTGAAAATCAAATCTTTTTCAGGACAACACAAAATGAAATAAACATAGAGACCTATTGCAAAGTTATCAGGAGAGCATGGCATTCATTTATATTCAAATCATTTCTGGAAGAGAGAGAAAGGAGAAATAAAGGTTTATGGAAAATAAATATTGTCCAAGCCTACAAATTTCAATGGGAAGATTTTTATATGTGTTGATGACTCAGAAGCAAAAGCTGGCTAAGTCAGGCTGAAAGTGAATACTAATGCATGGAAAAAATTGACACAACTCTACCTCACACTACATTCCTTGTGTAGTAGCTAAAGCCACTAGTGAATTACACGGAGAGCTCTGTATGTGAGGAATGCACATCCTATGGTGCTTGTCTGAAAACTCATGACAAATGGACAATGCCACTTCATCAAAACCACAACTTGGTAACATGTGTTCTGTCTTCAGCAAGGATAGACCTGAAGGTCATACGGGAGAGAGGAGGCAGACAATCCTTCCCTTTTGATCAGATAAGAGATCAAGCACAAGGTCTACTTGCCTTACATGAACGAAAATTAATTTTAAATTTGTGTTTCAATCATATAAACCAGGGAAATGTATTTCAAAAACGGATCCAAACAGCCATGAGGCAAACACCTGTTCCAAAACATCCCCTTGTACAATTTACTAGTCCTGCATATAATTTCATATATGTTTACTTTTACACTTCTAAGTACTTCAATTTCATTAGAATTTCCTACCATTTCCCTGGTGAAAGCAAGATCAGGTTTTAAATGTGTCTCAAATAACATGAACAGTCAGTAGAGCTATTAAGCTGACTAGAATGTTGGGTTGCAACCTTAGATGACAGCTTGTGCTTTCAGCTGATGTTGGAAAAAACATGAGCTCAAATGCCAGAGCTCTCAAAGAGGGGTCCACAGTAGTCCATGGTAAGATAATTAAGTTTACCTTCTCTATATGTTTAATTTTATTAGAGAACAGAATTCTAGAAATAGAGTCTAATTAAGTAAGAAAAAAAAAGCATGAAAAGTAAAAAAAGGTATAATTTTAGTTTACTGTAGCTACTTTCAAGCATGACTTCTTACAGTATTTTACATTCAGTCACTTAAGAAATTATCCGTACTGCAGAAAAAAAAATACATAGAGATCAGAATTTTTAAGAGCAGGCAGAAACTCAGCAATGTGTTATACTGATTCTCAAGATGCTTCTGATTAGAAGATAGATAAAGTTAACAGTTGCAAAAACTGTATAAAATTAAAGAGAAGAAAAACAACACAGAAGATAGTTAAACATTCACCTTGGCAACCTTTAAGTCCACAGACTACAGATTCTTAAAAAAAAGTCAGGAGGGGAAAATGTCTGTATACATTCCATTATCATTCAGATCTTTTTAAGTTACTCTATATAACGTATTCTTTTTATTTCAATTTTTATAAACAAGTAAATAAATGAGTTGGTTGAAGCTTTGAAGCTTTTTCCAGAGCCTTCTGCAAAGTTCTCTTCATGTTAAAGAAATTAAGGGAGGTGGAACATAAGAAGGAATGGATTTAATGATCTCCACAGTCTGACTTTCCATTAGAACTGAAGGAGATAGTTAACAAGAAGCTGATTGGCAAAGAAGAGTGAATTTGTCAGAAAAGGTAAACAGGGCTTTAAGAAGATATAGACACTATTTGCAGTGGGATGAGATAGAAAACCCCGTAGGTTTCATTAAAATGAAATGTAAGGACATCTCCCCTCCTTAGTACCTTTTTAATGTTTTATAGATGTGGTAAAATAGAAATGAAGAAATATAAATGTTTTCTTTCAACAGAAGTGCATCACTGACAAGAAAGGGAGAGAAAAGAGATATACATTTTTAGGGAAAAAAATATTTTTATGAAATAACAGATCTAAAACCATACAAAAAGAGTAGCAAGCAAGATATCAGGACCTATAAAGCAATGTTCATTCAGTCCCTTCACAAGCATGCGGTACTGGGTTTTGAGTCTAAATTAGGCCTGGTTAGAGGAGGGTAACAGAGACTTCAATGATCTATGCTTAAATATGTTATTTACAAACAAACTCTCTAGTGGGAATCACATTTTTCCTTTGTATGACAAACTTCTGCATCTCCGCCCTGTCTTCTGTCTGAATATTCTTCCATTTAACTTCAGAGTCCCCAAATTTCTCATATAACTTCTTTTCTAAATTGCCATCCTCTCTAAACAGTATGTAGAGACAGATCTGGAAGACTAACTGTGCCCAACTTAATAATGTAGAATCCAAAAATAAGTTGAAAGTGTGAACTAATCTCTCATCACTGGGGACAAATAAACTTCTCCTCAGTCAACAAACAAAATCAAACACTTCTTAACTGTTTTTGAGCAGTTGACACAGAGCACTGGCTTAAAATGTTTGCTGGACCTAAAGCTCAGGTCGCACATTTTCTGTTGAACCCTTAAGGAATATTTGTATATGGTGCTTTAAAAGTTAGCAACTGTGGATATTAGTACTGTACATCTTTTCCATACCAGGCTACTGGCCAGAGTACTTGCCTCCTGAGCAGGTGAAGCCCTTTCCTGAAAACCTGTGTGAGGCACAGCAACTGGGAGAACAGAGATATCCTAAGGAAGTGTTCAACATCCAAGCATCATTACAAATATAATCTAGAAGACTTGTATTATTAACATTATGTAATACATATTACATATATTTAATGTACAATAGTAATAGAATTCTACTTCCATAACAACCTTCAAAAGATCTCTGGCAGTTAAAAGTTATCCCACCATAATAAATCAGCATGTACCAGTGACTTATTCAACAATAAGCAAAGTAGAAGAATCTCCATACAAATGTCATTATCAGAAAGGAACATATTTGCCTTATGTGTAAGGGAGCACAGAATTAGTTCAAGATCTTTGTGTCCAGTTGTCAGTCTCTGAACCTCCCTTACGGTACTGATTCAAGAAGCTGAAGGACCAAATGAACCCTCTCTCTCCTCCTTCTCTACCTGTACTTCCTTCACCATTCATCTTGGTTACTTATAAAATCAGAACTACTTCTTCTCTCCCTTTCAACACATTTTTCCTACTGTCCTTTGTCCCTTCTTTGCACAAGTACAGAAGCAGCAGAAATAAATCATTCAGATGTCAATAAGCCACTCATCAAAATGTTAAGCTGTTGTTTCTTTCTTTCCTGTCCTTCCCTTCTTTTCCCTAAGATGACACATTTGGTATATTCTTGAACGTTCCATTTTCTCCT
This sequence comes from Cyrtonyx montezumae, assembly GCF_038088225.1. Classification (NCBI taxonomy): domain Eukaryota; kingdom Metazoa; phylum Chordata; class Aves; order Galliformes; family Odontophoridae; genus Cyrtonyx; species Cyrtonyx montezumae. The sequence goes on along the minus strand of NW_027072034.1, from coordinate 140,508,940 downwards.
TAATTATGTGTCAATCTGCAAAGCCACTCTCATTTTCTGCACAGGTTTTGACAAGAGTAGAACTGAGCTTAACACACAATCCTCTCTACTACTCTGCATAAAGTGCACTAAGATGTGGAAAGCTATTAAAATTAATGATAATAATGTAGCCTCCTGCTGCTTTACTAGTATCTGACAGGAAACAACCAACATTGCCTGGTTGGTGATCATGACAACTAATATACTTGCCCTTGTCCAATTGCTAAGGCTTTGGAATGAAATGCCATCAAACTGACATAAAATGCCAAGACTGATGTGACCATTTGTTCTGGTTGTCAACAAATCTTTTCTTCAAATACATCACTATAGCTGACTCATGCTACTACCATACTTCATCCTATATTATGTGTCTTCAAAAGGCTTATCTTGGAGTTATATAAAGTAGCACATATAAAAGCTTAGCAAAGGCTTTGTAAGGAGTTGGAAGTGCCATACATACAGGATGTTTACTGTAGAACAGAATAAATAAAATCTTTGGCTATTTTCAAGTTTAAAAATAAGAGTACCATACAGATAAAGAAAAGTGCTACATCTCCTTCACAACCATCAAGTCAGACCATACTTACCAAAATTACTCACTGAATTTTACTCTGAACTGTGTTCATGGTAGTGGTGTTTCGTTATATCTTTAAACTGGGATGAATGACTTCCAGTATTTAGTACATCCATATTCAGAATAACATCATTTCAGATCTATGCAGGTTGGGAAGTGATTTGTCAATTTTTTTTTCCATTTGATATATTTCAGAATGTGATATTTTAATTATTTCTTTTCTTGAATTAGCTCTTTTTTTTCTTTTTTTTTTTTTTTGTGAACACATTTTAGACCTTTGAGGAGAAGAGTTATAAAAAGTGGATGATCAGTGATTTGGAAGAAATGCTTAGCCAACGTAAGAAACTCCTTCTTATCCTGCTCTTGGTAAAGAGTTAATCCAACAGAAATTTCACAAGCTTTTCCCTGCAATATCAGCTGCTACAAATATCATTGTATTATCTGCTACATACGTGAAATCTTCCTGACAGTATATAAGTTCGGAGTAATAAAGAGTACATAGTGATAAAGTAAACTAGCAAGTAAATTTTAGTGCCATTTCAAAATGTCTTAATTATACATTCACCTTTTTTGTCACTCTGAAAAGTAATAGTGTGTATCAAGAACTTTCAAGATATTTGAGGAATGAAAATGTCAGCATGCACTAATGAAGGGGAAGTCAGAGTACAGAGAATAAAAATTGTTTTCCTTATAGCAGATAGACATCTAAGAATGGGAAAGATAGCTAATTAGCAATCATTTCTTTAAGAAATCTCATAAATTAACACAAATATTGAATTTTGAGGGGCCATGAGCTGACTCGATGCATTCCAGGGAACATACTTGGCTGTTACTCTTTTGGATTTCTCTTTCCAATAATCCTTTCTATAAAATCAGTGCATAATCAGCTTTGAAAGCTTTTTCAAAAGAGAAAGTTTTCTAACTCATTAAGGAAAAGTTCCTGGAGGACATTTCCACCAATATATATTTAATATAGTGATTACTGATAATAGTTAAATTGCTTTTTTCCTCTCACAAGCAGATTTGTATTGCATGCAGAATCCTTTCAGACTTCTCTCAGTTCTCACTTCTTAGTAAAGCAGGAGCACATGATCACTTTTCTATTTGTCACAGTTTTAGTTGTGAGCGTGTTGTTCCAGAAATGTTAGCTTCTTAATCTAAACATTTTCTAGGAATGCCTTGCAACATATGGTGTCAAGCTTGTGACATTGGGACCATGAATTCGTAGGATGTCTTGGGTTGAAAGGGACCTTAAAGACCATACAGTTCCAACCCACCTACCATGCACGTTGGACCCACTCAATCAGGCTGCCCAGGGTCTGCAATCAGCCTAGCCTCGAATGTTTCCAGGGATGGGACATCCATAGATTCTCTGGGCAGCCTATTCCAGTGCCTCACCATCCTCTGAATGAAAATTTTCCCCCTATTGTCTAATCTAAATCTCCTCTCAGTAAAAAACATTGCCCCTAGTCCTATCACTATCGGACCATGTAAAAAGCTGTTCTCCCTCCTGTTCATAAGCTCTCTTTAAGTACTGAAAGGATGCAATGAGGTCTCCCCAAAGCCTTCTCCAAACTGATTAAGACCAGCTCCCTAAATCTTTCCTCATAGAAGTGATGCTCCATTTTTCTGATCATCTTTGTGTTCCTCCTCTCTGCAGTTTCATGTCTTTCTTGTGGTGGGAGGTCCATTCCTGGGCACAGTACCTCCAATGGGGCCTCACAATCAACATCCTTGCCCTCCTTTGATGAATGAATATTTCTGAAATTCTTCTGGTCTACAATTCTCATACAATTACAGACAGTTACAGAGAAGTCAGTGACTCAAATGCTCCAATCCAATTCTCTATTCAATACAGGCAAAATAACTAAGGATCAAATATTGAATGCAAGTCACATAAAACAAGGACAATTTGTTGCTGTAGTTAAGTGTAGTACTACTGATTTCAAAGGCAGTAAATATGTCTTACTAAAACTCACTTATTACCTAAGCAAGTAAGAAGGAAAGGGCTGTAGGTGTATTTGCCTTCATGAATCTAGCTTTGAAGTTGTTACTGTATCTTATTCCATACATCATTTTTGACATTCCTGTCACTACTGTTAAGCCTTGGTGGGAGAGCAAATCCAAAACAACATACTCAAGTTTCCAGTCTCCATATTTTGACACCACAGACAACATCTCATGCTCTACTCTATTCAAACTCTCCCCACCTGTTACATGTTTAGCTGCAGTATGAATACTATCAGCCATTCTCCAAAATATTTGAGCTGATCTTGCATTTAATTGCACTTACATTGACAAATATCCAGTAAAACATTTGATGCACATATGTGCCATTGGAGTTACAGCAGATGAATCATAATATTATTGAAAAGCACTACTTGCATGTTTTTGATTGCAGAATGACAGAAATGTAGGTGTTGGAAGAGACCTCTGGAGTTTATCTAGCCCAATCCCCCTGCTAAATCATCTTCCCTAGGGGGAGACAGATTAAAGCATCCAGGTGAGTTTTGAATATCTCCAGAGAAGATTCCACAATCTCTGTGGGCAGCCTGTTTCAGTGCTCTGTAACCCTCACAATAAAGCTCTTTTTAACTTTTAGATGGAACTTCCTGTGTTCTAGATTGTGATCCATTGCCATTGTCTTGCTGCTGGCCTGTCCCAACCTACTTGACACCTACCCTTCAGATATTTATCAGTATTGACAAGATCCCTCTCAGTCTCCTGTTCTCTGGTATTGTTCCATATGATTTGGGTATGTTAGCTTTCATGGACACACTAAATCCATGGAGTAGCTTGTGAGTATCCCATCTATGAATTCCCCTACAATGACTTTGTAATAAATCTGAACTGCCATTTGAACTATCAGACAGAGCAAAATATTTGTGATTTCATGGTTACTAAGGTTGCTCTTCTGAATAACATTCATAATTTCACACTAACAGCCTAATGGGGCATCTGTTTAAGGTTGGCATATAGTTGAGCTATCTATCAAGTAGAAGAGGATTACATAGTTACCTAATTAGTGTTTACCTGTTCAACAATAGCTCTTCTGGAACCGTAAAAATAGTTCATAGAATCACAGGTTGGAAGGGGCCTCCAGAGATCATGGAGTCCAGCCCCCTGCCAAAGCAGATCCCTAGCCCAGGTTGCACAGGTAGGCGTCCAGGTGGGTCTGAGAAGGGTCCAAGGTGGCCTGATAGTGGCCTTTCAGTATCCTAAAGGAGAGCTAGAGGGAAAAAAAAGGGGACAGAATCATTGAAGGGTCTGTGGTGACAGAACAAGAGGAAATTCTTTAAAGCTCAAAGAGGGTAGATTTAGATTAGATAAAAAGAAAAAATCTTTATAAATGAGGGTGGTGAGGCACTGGAACAGGTTTCCCAGAAATGTGTTTTTTGCCCCATCCGTGGAGACTTTCAAGGTGAGGCTGGATAAGGTGCTGAGCAACCAGATCTAGTTTTGCATGTCCCTGTTCATTGCAGGAGAGTAGGACTAGATGGTCTTCAAAGATCTCTTCCATCTCTAAAGTTTCTATGATTTTATGGATTAACGTACTGATCAGGTAGCTGTATTAATTTTATAGTTCAAAAGCTACTCATCTCAGGAAAAAATGACACCTTTTCATATGTTTCAGTCTCATAATCCAGGATAGAAGACAAAAGCACTGTGTTGGCACCTTTCTCTAGTCTTGGAACTCTCGTCCAAGTCCTTTCAGTAACATTTTTATTTACAGGCTACTGCCATTGCAACATAAGAATGTTCAATACTGATGACCTGGATGAGGGCAATGAGTGCACCTTCAGTAAGTTTGCAGATTGACACCAAGTTGGTTGGAAGTGTCAATCTTCCTGGGGGTAGGAAGGCCCTTGGAGGGATCTAGACAGGCTGGATAGCTGGAATGAGGTCAGTGGGATGAAGTTCAAGTGATGGGTCCTGCACTTTGGCCACAACAACCCCAGGCAACACTATGGGCTTGGGGAAGAGTGGCTGGAAGACTGTGTAGAGGAAATGAACCTGGGGGTATTGGTCAATGCTCTGTGAACATGAGCAAGCAGTGTGCCTAGGTGGCCAAGAAGACCTGAGTTGTATCAGAAATATCATTGCCAGGAGGAGCAGTGATGTGGTCATCTTTCTGTACTCAGAACTGTTGAGGCTGCACCTCAAGTTCTGTGTTCAGTTTTGGGTCCCTCACTACAAGACACTGAGGCCTTGGAGAGTGTTCAGAGAAAGGCAATGAAATTGGTGAGGGATTTGGAGCACAAGCCCTGTGAGGAGTAGCTGAGGAAGCTGAGATTGTTCAATGTGAAGAAGAGGAAGCTCAGGGAAGACAATCACTATCTACAATTGCCTGAAAGAGGGTTGTGGTGAGATGGGATTCAGCTTCTTCTCCCATGTAACTAACAATGGGATTAGAAGGAACAGCCTCAAGTTATGTCAAGGGAGATTCAGGTTTCAAATACTTCTAGAGAGTGGCCAGGAACTGGGATGAGCTGCCCAGGGAGGTGATAGAATCACCATCCCTGGAGGTGTTCAAGAAACATTTAGATGTTGTACTGAGGGACATGGTTTAGTGGGAAATATATGTGATAGATGAATGGCTGGACTGGATGAAGTTGGAGGTCTTTTACAAACTTGGTGATTCTATGATTCTATACAGAAAATCTAGGAAGGGCCTTTTTTTTATAAGGACATGTAGCAACAGGATGAGGGGAAATAGATTTAAACTGGGAGATGGTAGACTAGATATTAGGGAGAAATTCTTATCTGTGACAGTGGTGAGACACTGAAACAGGTTGCCCAGAGGGACGGTGGATGCTCCCTCTCCGGAGGCATTCAAGGCCAGGCTGGATGGGGCTTTGAGCAGCTTGGTCCAGTGGGAGGTGTGCTTGCCTATAGCAGGGGGTTGGAAGTAGATTATCTTAATGGTCCCTTTCATCACAAAGCATTCTCTGATTCTGTGTAAGATAAACAATATGCACTTAAATAGTTTGGGGTTTTATTCTGTTATTTCTGTATTTTGTTTCTTTTTTTGTTCACTTTCTCTGGAAGAATTTTTAAATTATGTACAAACCATTACAAAATTCTGGTACAGTAGAATCTGTTGATGTGTTCTTGTGAAAATCCCTATCATTCCAAAGCACCAGACAATTATGGTAATTTCAGACTTGTCTCATTAAGATTTCATGTAGCAATCACAGAATCTCAAGCACAGCCATGCTACAGCTGAAATGTTACTCTACCACCCCAGCAGTCAGGTCATCACTCAGTAGTAACAGTCACTAGAAGAATGGCTTTCTAAAAATTTTCAGATTTGTCACATACACTAGAATTACCTTACCACTGTTGGCTGTCTGTTTCTCTAGTGTTTGAAATAGTGGTGTTTGAAATTTTATTCAATAAGTACTGAAGTACACTCTAGTCTATAGGGATTTCTCCACTTTTAACTTCATGAAGGTGAGTAGCTTCACTTAAATGGTTTAAAATACAACTACAAGCATAAATTTCTGCAGGACTGGGATCTTTAAATGTCACATCCTCTCAGTAGGAAATGTCACCATACATAATAATGGGGTGCAATAGCATTTTAGTCAGAATCAGTTCTCTGGAAACCACAACAGGGAAAATATATTCATCTAAGAGATGATGCAGCTAGTTTCAGTGAAGTATAACTAGATAATATGTCCTAAATTCCATATATTTTGCAACAATAAAAATATGTCTAGTAAATTCTTCATCGCAGATTAAACTTTATAGCATATTCTGTACTATACCGGACAGCTGGAGAGATATTCCCACCATTATGTTCACCAAATACAGAGTTCTGGAATGAAAACAAACAAACAAAAAAACAAGCTGCACACATACACAAGGCCTGTAACTAGCAACATTCCCCAAGGGTTCAGTCTTAATCAACATCTTCATCAACAACCAGGATGAAAGAGCAAAGTCCACCTTCAGCAAGTTTGCTGATGATTCAAAGCTGGGAGGAGTAGCTGACACACCAGAAGGCTGTGCTGCCATTCAGAAAGACCTGGACAGACTAGTGAGTTCGGAAGGGAGAAAACTGTTGAGGTTTAACAAAAGCAAGTGTAGAGTCTTGCACATGGGGAGGAATAACTGCATGCATCAGTACAGGTTAGGGGATGACCTGCTAAAGAGGAGCTCTGTAGAAGGGTCTGGGTGTTCCAGTGCACAACAGGCACACCAAGATGGCCAACAGTATCCTGAGGTGCATTAAGAACAGCGTGGCCAACCAGTCAATGGAATTGATCCTCCCACTCTACTCTGCTCCAGTGAGGCTGCATTTAGAATACTGTGTCCACTTCTGGTCTTTCCAGTTCAAAAATTAAAGGCATCTCCTAGAAGGAGTACAACAGAAGGCCACAAAGGTGAAAAAGGGTCTGAAGCATCACCATAATGAGGTAAGGCTAAGAAATGTGGGTTTGTTCAGCCTGGGGAAAAGATTGAGAGAAGATCTGATTAATGCTCATAAGTATCTAAAGGGAGGTGGGAGGCAAATGGATCTGTCACACAGGATGGTTATCAGAATAAATACAAATGGAAATCATATTACCTCAAATTATGTTCTATTAGCATTGTTTCTTTTCTAAAAATTATAGTGCCTTCAGGCCCTGAAAGACAGAAAATGAGACATAGGAGTGCAGAGTTGAAATACAAAAAAAACCTACATAATTTTTAGACATAAGAGTCTTTAGAAAAGTCTGAATAATTTATATAGATATTTTAATAGACAAAAACAAGCATCTTGTAAATCTGGATTTTTCTAGAGAAGCAGTTCTCAGATTTTTATACAATATCTCATTAGAAAACTTAAAGCTCTTGTAAAGAGTTCGTCTGTAGGCTTGTGTTTAGAGAAGATCACTCCCAAACATAAGCCATTCATGTGAATATATACTATACTTGCACCAGATTTATCAAGTAGCAAAGCTTGTATCTATATATTCAAAGAACTTTTGTAATTGATTCTCACCAGTTTTCAGAGCAGTAGCTTGCTAGTATTGCCATTTAACCATCTGTCTATTAGTCTCAGTATCATGTTAAAATAAACAAAATGTAATAGTCTAACTGACAGCAAAGAAAGAAGGCAGCTTGTCTTCTTGCAGATCCTTGTGCAGTAAACTATGATGCTTGTATTAATCAGACTGAATGACACCATACTTCAGAGCTGCAGGTGATAATGAGTTGGGTTTTTTTAATCATTCCTTTTCTATTCTGGAGAAATAATCTTTTTTTTTCAAACATACATTATTTTGACTGCTACAAAAATAATAGCAGTGTCTGACATTTCAACCTTTAGTGAGTGCCATGGTTTTATGATTTTTGGCATTGGTATTCCACATCATAACATCATGTAGCACGTTAAGAGTTAAAGAGTCAATGCTCCAGCTCCGTGGATCATCGATAGTTCCAGGTATACCTGTCTCAGAAGAGAAGAAGAACTCCATTCCCCAGAGGACTTTGCGATGCTTTGCATTTTTACGTGTTTACACTTAGAGGGAAAGATAAAAACTGTCTGCAGTCACGGGACCTGCTCTTCCCTTTGGGGTCAACTCAGCAGTGGGTGCTCGCTGCTGTCTGCCTTCAGCGTTAGCGTAAGGCCTTCGGTTTGTCGGACACTCTCTCTTGCTCATTTTATTTGATTTATTAGCCTCAATTCCAATTATATTGTGTTATTTTGTTCTCCGATATCTAAACTAGTAAATTAGCTTTCCTCCTCAGATCACTGCCGCCCTTTTGTTTCTAGGCCCATCTCCCTTTTCCCTTTCCCCCTTCCCCTTTCCTGGGGCGTGGATCTGTGGGTCGCCCGCACCAATTGTCACGGAACCGTGCCAAACCTGCCCGTAAACCATTGACAACGAGCATATACTTGAGTTTATTCAAAGAGACAATATAAATTAGACACTATTAGAAACATTGATCTTATTATGTTCTGCAACTGCTCTTATGCCTTGTATGTGATATCCAGTTGAGGTACAAGTTGGAGAACAGAAAGAAATCTCATCAACTTTAGCAAATTGATGAACATACACTACCAGTAGAAGTTATAGTCCTTGTCTCAATCACCTTTATTAAGTACTGCTTCTTTGTTGTGTATATGCTGGAAAATACTGGGCAACTCCAGTTACAGGCCAAAATGACCTCAGTCAGAATCAGGACATATAGGAATAACTTGACCCACCATGTCTTTTATGAAAGGGATGAATTTATTTCTCCTTGACTAAACTTGCTAGACTGATTTTGTCTGCTGCCTGAAAGTGGTCTCATTCATACCTGATACTCAGCTATTCAGTACCCTTATACTCTTGTAGTCTTCTTCTTTCCATTAGGCACATTATAAAGATCAGCCATCTCATGCTGACAATTGTATTCTTAATCAGTTGAAACATTTATTTCTGAACTTCTGTCTTCAAAGAGATTTTATTTTGGATTGTAAAACTGTAGTTGTAAATGCCAAATCCATCTGCAAGCTTCAGTAGCCAAAGCAGTGCTTTGACTCCTACATTTCACTCAGGTTTTACCTCTTGGTAGATGAACCAGTGAAGGTGAGAACAAATTGCTGCATTTTCAAATGACAGCCCAGTTCACCTTTTAAGTGTTGGCCCTCAACATTCTTTTCATCTGGTGCCAAAGGTTAGCTGCAGCAAATCTACTTTTTGCTGTCCAAGTTCTTGATGAGTCTGACTGGAAAAGCATTTTCAACTGCTTTTAGAGGGAAATAAAGCCAACAATTCAGAATCACTCTTTTCTTTAGTGGAAGCCTGAAAGATTACTTCTAAGTTTCTTTAAAACTGAATAAAATATAAGAAAACTCAGTTAAGAGGCAAAAGTTCTACAGTTAAAAATCCCTACAATTGAAGTACTGAAAAGATAAATTCTAGTTCAGCAAAACCTTTACTTTGAATTCCAAATAATGGAGAATGTAATTAATATGCTGAGTAAAGAAAAACATTTGGTGCATCCTCGTGATCAGTTAGTCCCTATTACTCATAATTTCTGGCTTGACTTTTGTCGTTTTTATTATACCAGTGCAGTTCTTGTGATACTTAAGCAACCTGAGGTTGCTTATGCTTCTTATGCTTCTTCATACAGCCTGTGATGCAGCTTGTGCTTATATTTTTAATTTTTTAATCAGTTTGTACTGTCTGACTCTATACTTGCATTGATTAATCCCTTAACTTTTGCAGTTCAATAACTGTGTAAAGACAGATAAGCAACTTCTGCTTCCCAAATCATCTGACTCATTTTTACCCCAAAGTATTCCTTGGCTTAGTTTTCCTGAACTGAAATCCTGATCAATTGAACTGAAATCTTGTTTGAAATTTAGTTTCCCATTCAACACCTTACTCTGCTTTTTATAACACCATTCTTTTTAAGGCAGAGCGTAAGTGAAAAAGTAAAAATATCATGATACTTGGGTCTGCAAAACTTAGAGACCCAGCATATTTCTGCACTGTTCTTCCCAGTACAGGTATGAATGCTCTTTCAGAACAGGACCTGTTTCTTTCTTTCTAATAAAGACCTCACCTTTACTTTTAGTAACTCTAATTTACCCTGCTACTGCTTTGAACAGGTTCCAGAGCTGCACAGCAGTGTAAAACATGAGCTGTAGCCTGTGCAGAACTCTGCCCTCAGGGCTACCAAGGCTCCCCTGACACTCACATTTCCTAGATGTTTTGAATACTTGTTTCTAATCCTGTCTTTTAAGCCCCAGTGCGTTCCACCAGGCTCACCAGGGAAATTCCTTCCAAGGATCTTCTCAGCTTTTCAATTCAATTAAGCTAACTGCCAGCAACTTAAATTCTCTCCTTAATTGTAAGTGCAAGCATTTTGTACGGAGAACATCTAGAATTTTAAAGCAGACCTTCTAGTGACAAAAATATTTCTACAGAAACACTAAGCATCTGAAGCAGAGATTAAAATCCAGTGCTGACAAAACATTCTTTTAAGGGCAATGTTATATATGTATTTATACCAACCTTGCCTCACCTTTTTTTTTCTACAAGAATCTATTTCAGAGGTCACATCTCCCTCTCTCAGAGGCCTATTAATAGTCTCTATTTCACCCACCTGTGAGCTCATTTCTCCAAGCTTTTACCCCTTGCTGTGCTCACCTCTTTCACCTCTTACTGCTTCCTTTCCCTGGTTTTAATAAGCTTCCGACAGTCTTGGAAGATGTTTGGCTTAAGGAGAACCACTAAATTTTTATACATGTCACTCAGGATCTGGTTTTGTGTGTGTATATTCACTTTCGCAAAGGGCTCTGTAACCTCTTCTTGCACTCTCTGTCTTCTCTCTTAAATTCAGAAACATTGGCCTCGGAGATCTGCTGCTGCCAGATCTGAAGGCAGAGGTCTCTGGGGCTGTACACAGTAAACTACACTGCATGCTCAGTAGCCTACATAGTTTAATGAGCATGTTGCTCAGGAGGTGGCAGGAAGGATGCCATGGATGTGGGGTGATACAAAAAGATCAGTGACAGGTCAGGGGGAAGCATGAGAAGTAGGTTAAAATGCAGATGCCTGTAGCTCTGGGAGGAATCATGATACTAAATGTTTACTGCTGACCTGGAAGAGTAGGTGAATAGGAAGGTGTAAAAGTTACAGGGAATACAAAATGATACAGGCTAATTGAGCCTAATTAGGAAAAACTGATGTGACAAAAAATGAGGAATATTAGAAAGATTTAACATAGCTATGAAAAATGGAAAACAATAGCAGAAGAATCCCAGTGAAGTAAAACGCAAACCCACATGGAGGAGAAAAATATGAACTAACACACAGGGATGGGTTTGACTTCAAACACTAAGGGGAGGTGCTTTCAGTTAACTCATTTTTATGCAGCATTAAGTGTACCTGCATACATGAGAGTCTGTATTAAGTATTTGTTGTGATATTCTAAAACTGCTGTAAGAACTGGAATACTGTGCTTAGGTATTTTGTGTTTTGCCTAAAGTTTGCAGCCACAACCTAGAAAGCAGAATATTAATTAATTAAAAGCAGTAAAAGTTTCATATGGGAGAATAGATACAAGGGCTAACTAGTAGTTGCAAAAGGAAAGTAGCTGGATGCTTCAGGGCAGGTATAGTTTCCAATCCTCTAAAAACACAAAAATGAAGTGGAAGTCATTGATTGACACTGGACAGAGAGGGTCTTAACTTCAGAAGTGCTGAAATAAGGAGGTGATGACAGGAACAGACTTCATCATGTCTGAAAATGTGACATTGAGAATTAGGTCCACAACCAAGGTTTCCCAGGGACATAGGCATATTTTGCCTGTCTGTTTCAGACCAAAGCCTGGAACTTGGTAATTTGTGTCACCAAAAGAGGAACATGGGTTTCTTATAGTCTGATTAAAGCACCTGATTAAAGTGAAGTTTTGATCCTACCTGAAATACTCCACTGTTATCTAAAAGATTTCTCATATTCACTCTTCTCCATCATTTTGCCTAAATTTGGAATTTAACCACAGTGAAAGAATTAAAGTTCCTAATAGAAAAATGAAGTGAAATTTTGTTCTTACCTTTGTCATGCTTAGTTGATGCTGTATCTTCTTATTTTCAAAGGAGTGCTGTTTTCTCTAGGCAAGTTTATATAAATATTTTGTTTCAATCCATTTGAATGTCTGAGAAAAAAAAAGTACGAATAAAATAAAAAACGAACATGCAACTCTTTCAGTGAAAGATCACTGTTTGATCTTATTTCCAAATCCTTTACATGGAAAGATCCTTTCATATATATATGTATGTATATATATATATATATATGTATACACACACACTTTCTATAGCTTAACATAATGGAAAACATACATACTCATATATTTATATATGTTTTCCATTGTACTGAGCTACTGAAAGTTATTTCAAGGGCAATTACCTACCGTCTAAGATACAGTACCTAATGGTGCATCGGCATACAGAGATGTAAATCAATCTCATGAGGGCTATATCAGATTTTGAGTTATAGACTGGCCTGCCTGCAGCTTATAACCTGTTTGTTTTCTACAGTACAGTGAAGGCAAAAAAAAAAAAAGTAGAAAAACGGAATAAAGGAAAATTCCAAGACCTTTTATGTAATGCCTACTGGGGAATCTTTCTTGTGCAATGCATATTTGTTCTGGATCCAGTTATTACTTGTGTTTATACTTTACTTAGAATATTCAGTCTCTCTGCCCCATTTGATATGTCTATTTGCAGTGGAAATCTTGCCATAAATTGCAATGCCATAATTTCCTGTTTACTCTTTTGTTCTGAGTAGTCTTTTCCTCCAATGAAATTTTGTAAAATGTGAAAAATACATTGGTGTCCACTATAAGGCATCTATTCTGGGTGTTTTGTGCACTTGGATTCTGAAGCATAGTTTCTCAACTCTAAATGTGCACAAAATACATTTTAAAGGGTAAGAAAGCAAAACACATGAGAGACAGAAAATGACCATGTAGTTTGTACCAACTATTTAGTATTTACATAATTAAAAAATTGCTCAATAGTATCTGTGAAATATTTAGATTCGCTGATGAAAAGACCCTTAGCATACTAATTCTCTCTTCACAGCAGTTTGCAGTAAATATCCAAAGGGTCATAAACTAAACAACTAAACATGGAGAAACAGATTCCAGGTGTCATTTTGTGGAGAAACACAAATGTGAATAAAATAAGGCTGAAAAAAGTAGAAAAGGATCATGCAATTATCATAGTTAGAGCTGATGATGAGTAAGAAATTTCAGAATCCTACAAAGGATTGTTTATTTTCTAAATATCTGTATTTTCAAAGTTTTACTGAATGAGAAAATCTAAGAAGCAAGCAGAGTATTTAATGTTACAACACTAAAAACATTTGGGAATAAACTGATCTCAAGAGAAGCCTCAAGGTTACCCCCAGACACATTGGGAACTGGAGCTGTCGAGATCCATTTTGCGTAGCAGACATTGTCCTTCACATCCCGGTCTAAAATAAAGCTTTTATCAAAGTGGGGCTCAGGATTACCTGGGGAAAGACACAGGACCCCTGAATATGGCATGAAGAGATCAGGAAATGTCAGACAGAAAATCTGGGCACATAGACACTGAGACAACATGCATGGTCACAGATGTTTCAGATGTTTAAAAGCTCCCAGTGATTGCTCAGTGAAGAAGGCAGGAAAATTTTCTGATTGTATTTTGACTTAACTTCATTCAATCTGAGAGTACTTTACAAACCATTTCAGTTTAGAAGTATCAGCAGTTTCTGATACTATCTCATTAATTATTTCCTGGAAAATTATCAGCCCTCTGTAATCATATTTCACGTGCTCCTAGGGATTGTTGCAGAGATGCCCCCAAGGGCATTTCCCACATTCCAAGCACTTAAACTTTCACAATGACTTAACATATTTTTTTTCCCATGTATTTTTATATGCATGTGTGCTTGTTGTTTTCTTAAAAATAAAGTACAAAAAACAAACAGGTCCGGCAGAGAGGAAGAAAAAATCCAACGGCATACACAGACTGAGAGAACTGGTGGAGAAGCAGATCTCTCCCCAGGCTCTGGTAGATCATGTGTATGACTGCAGACTTCCCTGTGCCTAACCCAGTAGAGGTCTCTTCTGCCACCCTCTCAACCTGTTCTTCCACAGCCATCTTCCCTCCCTAATTCACCATCCCATTGGGTCTTTTCCCCCATCTAGTCCCAGTCTGCACACCCTGAGCAGTCTATCTTAATTCTGCAACTCCTCCCTTTGCTTTACACATATTCACATTCTTTTCTCCATGGTTACTGGCCCCTGGATCCTGGATGTTTGCCCAGACACGTAACTGACTTCTGTGCAGTGGTAAAAAGCTAAAGCAATCATAGAATCAAACATTGGCTTCGATTGGAAGCGACCTCAAGGATCATGAAGCTCCAACCCCCCCTGCAACAGGTAGGGTTGCCAGCTGCTAGATCAAGTACTAGATCACATTGTCCTGGGCTCATCCAATCTGGCCAGGGACTGGGCATCCACAATCTCTCTGACCAGCCTGATCCAGCACCTCATTGCCCTCTCAGTGAGAAACTCAGCCCTCACATCTCATCTAAATCTTCCCTCTAGTTTAGAACCATACCCCTTGTTCTGTTACTATTTCTTACTCATGTAAGAAGTTGATTTCCCTCCTGTTTATAATCTTCCTTTAAACACTAGAAGGCCGTAATTAGGTCTTTCTACAGCCCTCTCTTCTCCAGACTGAGCAAGCCCAGCTCCTTCATTTTGTTCTCATAGGAGAAAATCTCTGGCCCTCAGAACATCTTCATGGCCCTCCTCTGGACTCCCTGCAAAAGCTCAGTATCTTTTCCTTGTTTGGAGCCCCAGACTTGATGCAATACTCCATGTGGGGCCTCACAAGGGCAAAGCAGATAGGAACAATCCCCTTCTTTGCCCTGCTGGCCACCCCTCTTCTGATGCAGCCCAGGATACCACTGGTCTTCTGGGCTGCAAGAGCACACTGCTAACTTATGTTTAATTTTTCATCTACCAGCACCTCCAAGTTCTTCTCCACAGGACAGCTCTCAAGGAGTCTTCCCCCAGCCATTTTGTTGCTAGGAGGGCTGTAACAGGATTTTTAATTAGATATTACTTCAGGTCCCAGATTTCAGCCTGTGCTCAGAAAGGGTTGCCTCAAGCAGTGGGACTTTACCTACCTCCTCTACAGACTGTTCAGGAGAGTCCCAGAGAGTGCTGAATGCTAAACACTGGCTCCTGAAGAATGGTAGTTTTCTTTGGACATCTTCCAGCCATATAACAACCCCAGCTATTCTTCACTTACCTGCGTGCTGAAATTGCATCTTAGGACTCAGTCATAAGTGTACAAGCAATTCAATCAACTTGAAGTTTTGTGAGCCTGGATAAAGATCCAGATGGAAATCTGTACAAGGTTGACAGTAGGCTCCCCCACCAAACTCAGACATTTTCAGAAAATTCTGAGGGGACTGCTATATGTGCCCTTGGTATATCTCTCTACATGGATAGAAAGGGTTGCTGAGGCTGCAATAACTCCTTAAGTTAAATAGTGATTGTTTCACTTTTCCATTACTGTAAATTATGCTCTTCTATCAGCTACTTCAAGAATCCAAAACTGCAAACCAAGCTTTTCTAACAGGAATATATTATTGCTTGAGGTGTAGGATCACTTTGTTGTTTTTATTTTATTTTATTTTTATTTAATAGAATTGAAATACTTAAGGCAGAGCCTTAAATAATTTAATAATTAATAATTTAAGAACAAACCAACAAATATTTGTAACAGTTTTTATTTAAAATGCTATTATTACTTTTCAGCTGTACAGGCAAGGGTTCTTTTGTAGCTCAAAATATGACTGAAAAGTGCTTCCTTATTAGATTTTTGGACTGGAGCAAAGCAGTAGAGCCCATGGTCCTAACTAAGCTGAGGACAGATTACAACTAAAACCAAAGCTAGGATGTGACGACATAAAGAATAGGATTAACTCAAAGTCCTTCCAGTGCAATGTCTGAATATTATGTGAATTTATAAGTCAAGCAAAGAAGAAAGAATACATGTCACGCTTAAGAATGAATAATATTCAGCCACATTGAGCACAGTGACGCTCAGTTTACAGAAGCTTTGAGACCAAAGAAGAAATGCTAGGGTTGGGAATCAAAAATCAGACTTGGACAGACAGCAAAAAATTAGGAGAAGAAAGTACCAAGTCTCAGTAACAATGCTCTGAAAGGCTGCACAGGGAAGCAGCCATCAGGGGCTATTGAATTTTTGAAGCCATCAGGGCTATTGAATTTTTGAAGCATTTCTGTGAAACCAAATGTATTGCTTTGCTCTTTTACTTGCATGTACAACACGGTTGCTTTTATGAAGTGATCTTTGCGTTATACCGTTACCTTTGCATAGCAGTTGACCTACGAACTTTGCTAAATTTGAGAAACATATAATTAAGCATAAGCTGTGCCATTCTAGGACAATATGCTAACAGAATAAAATAAAAACTCATTACTCTGTATCTTACTTTATACTCTTTCCAGTATGCACAATTTTTCTGCATTTAATTCTGAGTGTGGTAAGTGGTCAGAAGACAACCATTATGCCAGTGGTACCAGGAGCTGGATGTGAGCTATATCCCACAGAAAATGATAGACACCTCCACAACTGGTCAGTTGTACCTGGATAACTCCTGTTCCTGTGGTTACCATACTAATATAAATAATGAGCATTTAAATGCAGGTGAAAAGCACCTGAGTTTCAGAGTTTTCACAAGACCAGTGATAAATGAGAAGAGGCTTAACAAAGTGTCATCTCTGACATTGCCTAACACTGGTGGTTGCTTGAGATATTTACTGCCTGTGTCCATGGTAGAGCCCTGCTTTGATTTTTCAAGTCCAGATGGTGGTGATTCTGACAACAGGTTTTCCTCTAATATGCAGAGCAATTTTTCCTGTTAATTAAATTTCAAGTTTCTTCTAATGAAGGTAATGATCTTTTCATTCACTCACTTGGCAAGCACTGATATAATATAAGCACAATTATCCATTGAATCTGGAACCCTATTTTTTAAACGTCCAGCTATCCTGTAGTTTCTGTTTAAAACTCATCATGTCAGAGTGTGTGATAACAGTTAGTTTTCTCTGCCTGGATAATACTTTCAAGAGATTATGCAGATTCTTCTCATATTTGTTTTATTTGCATCCCAAGACATTTTGAGGTCTTCAATGCAGAGATGCTTATTTCCATTTTTCTTATATTTGTCTCAGATGCTTTGTGATTAGTGTCTTGCTCTAACACTGATTAATGAAAAATGTAGATCTCCTAAAATAATCAGCTACTAAAAAATGATAAATAATGTTGTTTTCATAATATCAAAGAGAAAGTATCACAGCTGGCCCTGAATTTGCAGGAGTAATCCACTGATGTGCTTCCTGCTTTAACTTCTGTTGAGTTCATTGAGATCTGTTAAAAATAAACATTTAGCTGGAATGACAGAATAGCTGCATCTCTTTTATAAAATAAATGAAATAATACGTAGTTAGTGAGATTTAAGAATGAGAAACAGTTTAACACAGCCATGAAAATAACAGTTTGAATCTCCTTGTGTTTGTTCAATTTTAAACATCGGTGATATTTAAAAAAAAACTGCCATATTTTGTCATTATTCATTATTATTATTATTATTATTATCTAATTTTGTAGTTATATTTTAAGAATTCTGTATTTCTTTTTTTATTTTCTTTTATAATTCAGGTAGGTGCTACTGTCTTGAAATGTGCTGAGTAGCCTAATGCTAATACCAGAAACATTTGGGACACACACAGCTCATCACCGAACCAAATTCTTTTTTAATTTTATCTTTCAGCAAAATTTCTCCCCCTAGATGATGCAAATAACACAGAATGATAATAAAAGTCTGATCAATATCTCAGTGCAATATCTCAAAGGTATCATCCTAGCGAGGAAAAGTCTCAAAATGAAACATCCTAATAAAAATATTTTAATCCCTTAAAAATAACGTGTATAAAACTCTGACAAAAGCACATTTTGTAGGGAACACAAAAAGTGAAATCAGGTATTTCTAAGCATCATTTAATAACTTTTCTTCATGCATTACATTTTCCCTAGAAATCCCTATTTCTTTTGGATCATTTCCAGTCCTTTTTGACCTACAAGTTGAGTAGTACGAAGCAGGATTTACATCACAGTAATGGAGAAACTATTAGCAGATATTGGTTGGTTGAATGCCACAAAGGGGCAGACAGAAAGACTCCTTGAAATGGAATATTTGTATCTGCTTTGCAATTTTTTATGCACATGTAAGTCATTTTCCAAGATTGTTTGTACAAGTGTATGATATCCAAGAAATTTCTCTCAACAAATATTTACCAATTTCAACTAGAAAGGTTCAATTGATAGCAATGAATTTCTTTAATGACTTGAAATCAGAGCAGTACAGGGGAAGTTGGCAACCAAAAAAATGAAGAGGAGACCTGCAAAGACAAATATCCACTAACTGGGAGAGGAAGGTGGTATGGAATTTGGAAAACAAAATGAAAGTTTCTTTGAGAAATGTAGTTGCTGGTAAAACAAAAACAAAAACAACAACAAAAACAAACAAACAAACAAACAAGCGTCCAATGTCCAAAGTTAGTTAAAGCCAAATATTTTTCACAATGAATAAACTGGAAAAACAAATCAGTAACATTGAAGATTTCAGTCAGATGCTCATACAGCATTTAATACATACATTTAATGCTTTACCTATGGATGCCAGTTATTTTATCCACCCCTGACTTTCTGACTGGTCTTTGTCAAGACACACATTAATTCCCTGTATGCCATCAGTGTACCTGAAGTCATTATTCAAATTAAATACATAACTTATAGAGAAGTTAAGCATTGCTGTTAGGTATCGATTGGTTTTGGACTTACAAGCTTTTGAAAAATCGGTGTTTTAATGATATATAGCTGACCATTGTTTATATGCAAAGGAAGAAAAGGAGTTGTGGCTCAAGTAGAGATAATTGAAATCACAAAGGAAAAAGAAGTTCAGGGGGAGTCAACGCTACTGCTGAGATCCTTTATATGAGGACAGAGATCCTGACAACAACAAATGTTACTACTGAAAGCTATCAGAAAAGTTGATGATTCTGCATTTCCTTTTTTTGTGCTCATCATATCACTCAAATTTAAATTCCAAAGGACAATCTTAAGGACAAATTAGACACATATTTTCCACACTTAGACTTAGCCAGTCTCCTTGCTCAGAGGTCATGGACTGGGTGATTTGCTTAATGTTTGAAATGCCTCCCAGATTCATCTTCTAAAGACTCCAGGGTGATTTTTTTTCAGTTGTTATTATTATTATTTATTATTATTGTTGTTGTTATTGTTATTATTATTGTTATTGTTATTATTATTATTATATGCTGTTCAAGTGCTAGGGAAGACACAGAATTCAATCCACTGAAGACAGCAATAAAGAGAAAAATGTATTGGCAGCCACAGGGATATGACAGTATGATGCCTCCTGTTCCAGAATAACAACTTTGCAACAAAGGAATCTCTCCCGTGAAGAGCACTACAGAGCAATGCCCAGTCCATGGAGCTGCATGCAGAATGAAAAGAGCTCCTCATGAGATGAACACAAGCATACAGAATGTAAAAAGGAGGATGAGGATGAAGTCTCAGAGGCTTCCTTCAGTGTAAATTAGTCCTGATGGAAGATGGAAATCGATGGCTCTGAAAATCTTCAGTCAGGGAGAGCAGTGAATTACAAAATAACTATCATGCCAGAAAGTTCAGAACTCTGCAAAACAGACCAATAACCTCCACAGACACTGCCTCCACTCTCGTTTTGGGAAACATAATAAAAGCATGTAGTTAGCTGTCATGGATATTTATGCCAGGTGATAAGTGCATGTGACAAATGCTTTTGCTGCTCAAGACTTGTCTGCACACAATAAATCACAGAACATGTTTTTCACAGTGCAGAAATATATATGGACATCATATTGCAAAATCCAAATGTTTTCTCAACTCCAGTTATTCAAAGTGGACGACATTTAGACAATCCATTTGTAGGAAATGTGTTTCAAGTAACAGTTTTCTGCTTACTTAAGATCCCTAGCGGTTTCCTAGGAGAATTTTAGCAAAATAGCTGCTCATTACTGGAAAATATGTTACCAAATATGTGTCGGTACAAACAATTTGTTCAGAAGATCACAGCTGACTGACTTTTAAAATATCATTTAGCATTTCACTGGTTTAGGTCAGATCAAACAAAAAAAATGTGACTAAAAAAAGAAATGGTGCAGAACTACTGGATCTGAATGGCAGAGTGCCTTACAAAAAGAATTTGGGTGAGAAATCACACAAGTCAGACTGGGAACTTGTGAAATGTGCTGTCAGGAGGATGCTGTTATGAGCAACGTACCTGGAGGGAAGTTAAAGAGACAACAATAAAGATGAAAGTTGAGAAAAATAAAAGCATAAAAATCAGTGCATGAAAATGTTATTGAAAAGAAAGCTTTATGGAAGGTAGAAGAAAAAGTGCTTTTTCAGTTAGGAGTTCCTTTGTATTAAGGCTTAAGAATCTTACTGCAGGTATGAGTAAGCCAGCCAGCCCTTTTCTAGCTGCCTCAAATTCACTCAATGCAGAAAAGTGTGTTAAACAAGAGAGATATTCTGAACAATGGCTTTTATAGAGTTGTCAGCTCTTCAAACGAGCAGGAAAAATAATTACTACATTACTATTTAAACAGTTCAATTAGCAAACTCCAGGATTCTCAAAGGAAAACCACAATAAATAGCTTATAATTAACTGATGAAACCTATACTTTTTTGCACATAGAATCTCACTTTTAAGGACAAATAGTAAGTGCATTTATAGAAATAACTACAGACAATAACTATACAGACAATTCACATACACACACACACAAAAAACAAGGAATATTTGCAAAATATTCTCTTGCTATACAGCTATAGAAGGTAAGAAGATGCCAGCCTAGACTTCCTTATTCAGGATTGCAAGGAGAGATAAGATGTTAATAAGACAGGAGATTCTCCTGTTTAGCATTTTTCTAGTAATTGGTATCAAATATCAAATGCCATCTCATGAATCTATTTTGATCGATCTAATGTATTTCTAATTAAACCTTCAGCAATTTCAAGGTCTGTCTGACAGAACCTGATTGTGGGTGAAAAACTCACAATGAGAATGTAAGAAAAATATGACAGCAAGAATTCTGAAATTATAGCATGTGAATCTCAGAAGCCTGAAAAACACTTCCAGTGATTTTGCAATATTCACACATTTTGTGTTCAACATGCTGAAGGATAACAGAGAAACAGGAGTTGAAGGCAGAAGTTCACAGGTTAAAAGTTCTGTCTTTGCATTCTGCAAACTCTCTGAGAGAAAATCTGAACCCTGTCCTCCTCAGATCATCAGAGCTAGGATTCACAATGCCGAAGCTGATACCATTTATGATGTGTTTGAATACACGTGGCATAAAGAAATAGTGTTTAGCTATACACTGGTCAAGTGACCCTCTAGCAGCCCTTATTTTCCATTGTTTATGCAGAACTATCCAAACTCAACTTACCCACCTGAGTAAGGGGTGTCCATATCAAATCCAAGCAGCACAGATTATGCCCTGAGCTTTCCAGAGGGGCACCTGAAGTGCCATGTTGCTTTACAGAGGAAAGAATACAGAGGCATTTGTTTTGTCACTTTTCAGATCTCTGTCAACTGCTGGTTTAATAGTTTGAATTGGGAAGTGTGAAGACGAGGGAAGAAAAATGAAAAATGCCAGGAAACCAGCCAGACTTTTTAGTGGTCCTTGGTAGAGATGTAGGATAACCCAGAGCTAGAGCTAGCACAAGTCTTCATGCCTAATGTAAATTAATGAACATGTTGGGAGAAGGCTAATGAAAAAGGCAGGGGGAGCTGTTTATTTCTCTCTCTGCAGGCTGCTGGGCAAATTGGGAAAAAAGAAGTTCAAATCAGAATGTTCCAGGCACTGTTGCATTTCATCTTCATCTTGCAATGAAGATCTTAGAGGGCCTCCTATCCCCTTAAATCAAACAAGATGTCATTTCTCCTTTCATTTTCAAATTCTGACCCACCAGAGCTGCAGACGCAGGCATTTAGTTAAGGATGATGCTCCACATCCTTGGAACCATGTTTATTTCTGCTGGAATTATGTGCTGGAATTAAGCTCTTTTCCTTGCTGATTTTCAACTGCATCAGTTCTACAGAAGAAGCTCACTCACAGTTCACATCAGCTGTTCAGCAAGGTCCTTTCGAAATTACCCACTATTTACTACATATATGTATATATATATTATACATATACATACACAGCATTTTCTTCCACCCCCTCATCTTCACCCCAGGAATCTGGAGTGGTTTTAAAAAAAGCTTTGCCGCAGACTGCTGCTTCTGCTTTGCTACAACAGCTGACTGAACTGACAGAATTATAGATAGAGCACAAACATGAGAGCCTGTCAGAAGCAGCAAAGCCTCCGTATCAAGGGTACAAGTATAAGAGTTCCTAGAGCCTCTGCAGCTGTCAACCTTCAAATGTGAAAATGCAGATTTCAATTTTAAGACATAAGCACCCAGAGTAAAATCTATGTTTGCTATATTTAGAAGAGTCGAAGATTGTGAAGCATGGAGCAAGGCGATTTATAAGCCACTGTCAACATCTACATTAACTCACATTTTGATTTTAAGACATAATCATCCAACTGGAAGATTATGTTATTCATATGCATAATAAAATGGCTTCAATATTTAGGACAGTTGATGGAACTGAGGAGTGGAATGAGTGAGTTCTCTCTTGGAGAAAATACACTTTTCAGGGCTTCTGAACACACACTTTGATCACTTAAAAACTCATCAATAAACTTTCATTTTTGGGGGTTCATTCTGAACATTTTCTCCTTTTCATTTTCCCTTAACTTCATCATCTTAGCAAGTGAATCCCATGTCTGTGTAGTCTTGGCTCTTTCTGTTCCTTGAGAGCATTCTTAGCAAGCGTATTATTAAGTTAATAAGGTATAACTTTGATCCTTTTTCTGAGAAAATCAAGCTCTATGCCAGATTTCCTCCCATTTTATGCTTTCTCAAAAGCTTCAGCAGTATGAATAAATTTATTACCTTTCTGTTCTGCCCCCTCTAGCTTTTGTACTTTGAGATGTAGCAGCACTGACCAATGAATAACTATTTCTAACTCTTCCATCCAGATCTTTTTATTTTATTTTATTTTATTTTATTTTATTTTATTTTATTTTATTTTATTTTCTGGAAAGAAAAATAGGATCAATATGCCATAGTCTCTTTCCCCTGCAGTGAGCATTTGCGTGGATAATACCTATGAATTCTAATGTGAGTTACTCATTGTGTGAAATGACATCACTATTAAAAAAATGTATCTCAGTGCCTGTTTAGAAGACTGATATCTGTTTAATAAATAGAGAAAAATATTGTGAAAATGAAACCTCTTTAGTCTTAGAAATGTTTTATAATAAAGTGAAATAAATTTTTGTTTTCATCTCACCATATAAACTATCTAACTGATGTAGTACTCTTATCATCAGTAGTCTCTCATTTTTTAAGCAATAATTTCACAGAAGTTGGAAAAATGTCTTTTCCTTGACTAATATTGCCTGGTTCAGGCTGCTCCTATGGTTCTCCAATTGAGGACAATTCAGGGTTAATGGTAGTATACTTCTTCACTTGAAAGATTTTCCCTAAAGCATCATTTCTAATATCAGCTGTCTCAATTTTGTTAACACAAGCACTTTCTTGGAAGGGATGAGGCAAATGAAAAAGAAAAAGAATGAGGTAGATATTGCCATTCAACAGAAGAAAAATAAACATTCCAGAAGAGATTAAAAGAGACAAGAAGGGAAGAGTAAACAGTAGATCTGACAGGTGGTCTGAATACATAGTTAACAGAGATGCACAGCTTACAATCACAAAGCAATAAGACATAAACCACTATTTTGAAGGGGGATCAAATCCTCCTATTTCAGGGGTAGCCATATTGAATACAAACAGGAGAAGCTAGGCAGATGCTTTCCCTGAGTATGTCATTCTGCCTGCTGATGAGTTTCTTTCAAATTCCTCTATGGCACACTGCAGTGAGAACTGGTACATGACTAGCTGGGCCACCAGCTGTCATAGTACAATAAAAATACTTACTTTGCTATGAAATTGATCCAAAGCAATGCAGAAGGAATTAAAATGGAGTACCAAAAATACTATTTTGTGATGGAAGTATAGAAATATTTCAAGCATTATACCTTCCAAAATTAGAAATAAATTATGTATAGATAGTATAAGGCATCTGATTCACAGCAGGATCAGTGACATAGGAACTGATGCTTCACTCAAGCTGTCAGATTTACTGACTTACCTGCAAAATGTCCAGTTCAACAGAAGCTATGACTTCACCCAAAATCAAGATAGAACTCTCATGCTCACCATATGCTAAAATACCCTTCAGCTAACACCTTATCTCATCTCTCTGGTGGCAATAGTAAACTCCAAGAGAAAAATACAGGAATGCAATAAAAATATACTGATTCCTCTTTAGAGTCTTCCCCTCCATCCAGTGATTTGTGGATAAGGAAACTCCTAAACAAAAATGTTAATTTTGTGACTGTTCCTGTTGGTAGATTTTCTCACCATGAATTTGTCTAAAAATAATGTGGAAAATTGCTCCACAGTTTCCCAGGTTGAAGCTGTATCATACTTTGCTTAATTGGGATCGTTTATTCTCAAGATTTGTGAGGTAAATAAGAGACAGGGCAGTGTTTTAGCATTCTCCTTTGAGTGTAGAAAGGCAGCATGGACCGTGTGCAGAACTTCTGTTCCTCAAATATCCCCCTTTCCAAAAATTTTATCTCATATGCATACTGTTTTGATGTGGTTTTGGAATTGAATCGGGAGAAGTATAAGGACATATATAAGCCAGAAGTTCTGACACAAATGCACATTAATTTCAAGGATTATATGGAGTGACTAATGCAGGCATTACACAATACATCGAGACCTGGATACAGAAAGAAAATATCTTTACGTATTCAATACATATTTAGAATTAAATGAAATGATACTAGAAGTGGAGGGTATTGAAGCAGATTTTAAAGCTTCTCTCCTCCTATCCAGCACTATAATCTTCAGGCAGAGTTGTCTTTCAAGTCTGTGTGCTCTCATATGTTACTATTAGCAGTCAGGAGTCTCAGGGGGAAATTCAATACAAAAAGGGCAAGAGGGAGAAGTTTTTCCCACCTCAAGTAGACTGCATATCACGGAAGCACTGTATGCTTAGCACAGGAAATGTCAAGCAGAATTAAGACTAACTGGAGTTCACAGGACAGCAAATTGCCTTTAGAACAATCCGAGCAATAACTACTCAGCCACAATATAAATACATGGATGGATTATTGCACCTTTCCAGAATGATCTAAAATTTTTAGAAAAGGGAAATCATGTTCTTCCAGAATGGCAACAATATGGAAGAGTTTAAGATTACATTTTTTTTAGATTGGAATTGAATAAGTGAATTGTCTGATCTTGACATTAGGGCTTATTTAAATATAACCAGTATTAGTGATAATACCCTCTAGTGTATTTTGAGAGCTAATTAAGGACTTGCTATTACAAAAATATTTCTAATGTTCAGTTAGGGCTTGTCTACATAATAAAAATGTGGAGAGAAAGAGGCACAATCAGAGTAATATTAACTGAGAAGGGTTGTCTAATCTTTTGACACTGAATAAGACATAGTAGCTTCATCCAAACAAACATCTTGCTTTTACTTCACTGACGTTCATTAATTCTTCATCAGAATAATTCATTAATGAAGGAAGATTTGGGGTGGATGCATGCACCTTGTTTCATGTGGCCTCCAAGACTGGCAGACTAAATGTATAAGCACCTTTGTGTGAGTAGTGACTGAATTTACACATTTCAAAAGCAATCCTAATATGGATGGACGCGTCCTTGATTCCTATGACCAAACAGTGAAGCAAACTACCAGAAAAGGCTAAGAGGAGCCCTGCTATCATTAGAGCAATATCTTCTGATGTTTATTGGGCTGGAAAAATGTTGCCACTTATTCAGAAACATGGACAAAGAACTCCTGTCTTGCAATGTGAGAGCTTTTCCAGAGCATTTTATGTACCTCCAAATGTATTTTATACATACTATACATTTTCTTTGACCTTGATGGCACCATGCAGTGAATTTCAGGTGTATCTGAAGTTAAAACAGTGCTGGCAGCAGTGAGGAGCATTCGTTATATAGGGAGAGCTCTGCTAGGTTTGTACTTATGAAACTGACTTGCTTTCATTGATACAAAAAATAAAAATAAAAATTAAAATTAAAGTGGTTTGCTGGGTTTTATACTGAAGGAAAAAAAAACCTCACTAGCATTTATTTGGAAATGTATGTTTTTCTTACTGGGTATTTGCTAAACCTTATGCTTAATAAAAATGTTATTTACTGACAGCACAAATTCATCTTTTACATGATTAAAGCCAATGAATGCTCTTCTTTCTGTAAATGGCACTTGATAATTTCAGTTTTTCCTTTTTTTTAAATCTGATACAACCAAGATGTAGCCACACAGAATGGGACTGAATAGGGTAGAGGTGGCTGGTCTTAGGAGGGAGATGCCAGCTAGGAAGGCAGCCATGGCAGGATGATTCTTTCCATCACATAATTCTGTTGCTTTGACAATTTGTTTGCAAATCCCTGCAACATATAATAAACATATAATGGTAATGCACCTGTGACTTTTCATGGCCTTTTTTTAATACAAGGTGGTAGAAGACCACAGGAATGGAGAAATCCCTCTGATATAATTTTGAAGTCCTCTACTGCTCTGCTCTTTCAGTTTTCAGAAGCCACCTGCTACAGTAGCAACAGTGAAAAGTTTGCACTGGAGGCAAAAACTATTGGCACTCATATCCTAACAAGTTTAAAAAGATATTTATTTTTCCTGAGTGTGTAAACTATCTATGGTGTCATTAGTGAACTTCTTGGAGAGAGGAGAATGACTGAACCAACACTGTGTATTCTATAAGTAAAAACGTGACAAAAGGCAGTCTGCTACTGAAATTGTAAGAGCCTTGCTTACATTGACAAAACACATGATTCAACTGACCTTGACAGGAAATTTACTTTGAGGAGATCCATTCCATCACATAATCTTTCTCAGAGGAGCTAAGGTGTATGTATGAATTTTTGCATAATTAGCTTAGTGATAGGCAACATAAACTTAGGAAAAGAAAGGATTTATTTCAGAAGTGTCAGGTAACGTTTTCTTGACTTTTCTCAGACTTCACAAATCCAAGAGTTTAAATACTACCTACACTCATTTGATGTAGAACAGAATTTTCACTGCCAAAAACATGAGGGTTGTTTCCTTTAATCAGACCTGATTTTTTACACAGCCATAGAGAAAAATGCAATGAAGAATGCATTAAAGCAGACCTGATACATCAAAACTGTGCATAAGAACAGAGAATAAACAGTACCAAGATAACTTACTGTATTGAAGCTAGCTTACTGTGCCTTTTTATGCTCATTTTTATATATGGACCAGTTTCTTGTATCAGCATGTGTTGTATCTGTCAGTGCCAGAGCTTCTTTTCAGCATAGTTTTATTTTGAGTGGTACTGATCAAGTAGAGACTGGGCCTACATGATCTTTTTGTAATGATTACTTTTATTTTGCCCTTCGTAGTCCTCATCCTACACTTACTGAAGCAGAAAAGGGATTTTAAGAATGATTTATGTGCAAATAAATCAGAAAACTTACACAGACAAATATTCCCATAGATTTTGTACATCGGTGCTCACCTTAATCAGTCTAGATAAGGATTTTAAAAACCAAAATCCACTATGTTTTGTACACTTCTACAGTAATCTGGCACTTTCTTACATGTATATGAATGAATGTGTTCTAAAGATTAAAGCAGTTTATTCATTTCTGATTCTGATGTGCAATCTTTTTTTTTTTTTAATTTATCCCAGCACTTACTTCATTACTGAGAGAAATTAGTTCCTCATTTCATTTTTCTTGAAATTTAAATGCATACTTCTGTAGACATATCACAGGTTTGTTTCCTTCCTTACTCTGAAAGGTTCTTCTGTGATGATAGACATTCTCTAAGTGAAGTAATTAGTCACATAAATAGTCTCTAATTTATAAATGATATCACTGTTGCTTTACTATCATTATTATTATTACTGTTATTACTTTCAAAGGAGAAAGGGAATTGTAGGTGTAGAGAAATAAGACATTCTGCAGTGTGCTGCTCTGAAATTGTACGTGTCCTTGAGGCTACTAAGAGAGATAAAGACCCAGGATGGGATACTAATTAGATAATATGTAGTCCTGAGGCAATGTTGGACAAATGACTTAGCTGTGCTGTAGAGAAACTGTCAGTGCCAGTAGCAACATAAAAAAGGCCTTAAAAGTAGTTTCTTGTATTACACATTCATGCCAACTGATTAGAGGAAGAAATTGCCTGGTATGTTGAATGTTAAAATACAGCAAGTTTAGCACACAGGTGAGGACTGGGGACACTAAATCTTACAGGAAGTAGTGACCAAATGAAAGCATTAACTTTTGGAACTTTTACAGAGTGCAGATTTATTACTGGCATTTACTTTTGATGACAGACTGGAAAGCACAAACAGCAGGACCTCATTAACATGCACGCATTGTAATTAAAAAAATGAAATATGAAAAATGCAGGGATCATCTCTTCTCTTTGGAACAAGGATTTAACAGCAAAGCACTGCAGATCAAGATCCTACTCAATCTGCCAGTGCTTCCTAAGACTGGTATTCTGCAATTGCCAACATAAACAAGCAGGTATGCAGCATTATTAATTTCTGTTGTGCTGCTAATACAGCAATGTCAATCTCTTATTTAGGGTTCATGCAATAATAGCTGAGCAGTGAGGATTGTTTTGTATCAAACACTGCTAACAAATTCAGAAAGCTCATACATTCTTTTAGAATGTCAAATAGGAGACAACTTAAAGGGATAACGTAATTAATTCTTAATTAAATAGGTATTTCTATTTCCTAGTGTGTATAGTCAGTTTAGAGTGTGTCAGTGATTTTGCACACAGAGGTAACAGAAAGAATACTTGGGAGTTATGAATTGAGCAATAATTCCAGCAAATGCAGTGTTCTGCAAACACCTTCTCATGTGAGTCATCACACTGAATCCAAGGAGACTGTGCTCACAGGGATTATTCTCATGATCATATGACTTTACAATGTGTTGTATTATAATCTGTGCAGAAAATATGTTACTTGGTGACTTCTTCTTAGCCATGTGACTTCTTTGTCTCTGCATTACAATTTATTGAAGTATGATTTGGGGGTTGGAATCTATGATCTCTGGAGGTCCCTTCCAGCCCCTACAATTCTGTGATTTTCTGAAACTGATAATTTCTCTTAAAAGGCCATATCCTACATGTCACTGACGTGAGTGACTTAGCCATGGAGCATGCTAGTATGTGAAATGTCACTGGAGTCTAGAGGAGTGTGTGAAACTTCATACATTAAAAATGTGAGCTCACATTAAAAAAATATTTGTTTTGGTGTAAACCTGAAATCCTCACAGTCAACTCAAGTAATCTCATATTTAGGAACTGGTTTAGAGAAGAAGAAGAAAAAGAAAAAAAAAATGTAAACTGTTTCAAAATAAATAAATAAATAAATGAAATCCTAAGAATGAAATGAAGAAAAGAAAGACCAAGAGAGAGCTCTAACATTTGAATAAAATGAGACTGGTCAGAATTATAATTATGTATGTACTGCATTGGAGAAGACAATGTTAGGGGTATATCTCCACAGCTCAAAACAGAAAAGGACTTAAGGGTCAGTCAGTAATGACCAAAGTTTAAAAAAGCCAAAGAGCATTTGCTGGTGGCTCACAGTGCATCAAAAGGAGTGACTCATCTTATTTGAAAGCCATTCCATGTAGAAGTCCCACACAAATGAAGACTTTGGGTTCCCCTTTCTGTATGAGACATGGCACAAGTCATGTTTCAGCACGAACAAATGTCTTCAAGCCCTCTGATTTCAGAGAAAACTTTAGGTATTTCTGGTTTTGCAGAGTTTATGTTTCTTTTCTTTCTCCTTCTCCTTCTGCAGCTCCACAGTAACTCAAATAGTGACCATCTGTCATCTCACAAGTTAGGCAGAGACTACCTCAGGGCACAGCTAAACAAAATGCCTCTAACAGTCAAGCCCACAAAAAAACAAAAATGCTGCAAACAGCAGAGAGGAGTGGGAGTTGTGTTTAGTAAGCAGTGCTTTACAGGAACATTTAAGAGCTATAGGTTGTAAAAGATATATGTGCTTTATAGGCCTTCTTTGGGTATGATTGGTGAACAGTTAAAACCCAAGACTAAACAGGAGAAGGGATGACTTTGGAAAGCAATTTTGAATGCCTTCCATTATAGCCAAGAGATTTTTGTCCTCTTTCTAAAGCAACTTTCTCTGGGATATATGTCCCCCAGATGTTAGAGGATCAGCGAGAGTCTGTATGTTCTAATAACATTGCCTTGTTCCTCAGACCATTCTATCCATATTTGAATACAAAGCATGGCCAGAGGTTAATTGCTGCATTCTATTGGTGATTCATCTTTAAATTCTTTCGGAGAAAGGTCTTTTTTTTAATAGAGCAATTGCATATTCTCCATTTCTAACAACAGTGTGCCATGGTATGTTTCAATACATCCTTTTGTCTAGAATCCACAGCAAGCAACAGCTTACCTATGACATTTCATCAGCTGAAAACGCCTCTATCAGAGCTTTTTTTTCCTGAGAGCAATGCCACATGTTGTGTTCCATGCACCAAAATTAACATTTAAAAGCCTCTGTTTCATTATTTAACCTTATTTCCTGTCCTGATTGAGCAAGACGGGCAAAGGGCAGGGAGCCTGATGGCATGCAATTACGGGCAGGCCTCAGACAGCAAAGGTGAGGAAGCGGCTCAGAGAATGTTGCTAAAGAATTAATATTTATGATTTCTTATCCTGTAACCTAGTGCAAAGTTTAAAATCCCCAGAACAATAATGCTCAGGGCCTGGAACAGCCCACAAAGCAATAAAAATCATTTATTCTGTGAAAGAGCAGACTTGTGCGAAGGTAAATGAAAGGAGGTCTTGACTGTGTCTTTGATACTGACTCTGACTTAACTTCACATCTGAAGGCTAAACATAGTCTACCTCTACCCCAGCAGAGAAGAGCCTAGAGATATGGGTGGTTGCAAATAAGGGAATAATCTATCCCATGGTGGGAAATTTGGAAAGTAGATTTGCTTCCTTTGCACCTTTGTGTTTTCATCAATGTTGTCTTGAAATTAAGTTAAGAACAGTTCAGAATTTGAAATATTTCTTTTTTAATTATGATAGATTTTGGATGAAATGTTTCTCATTTTTTGAAATCCCAGGTAATCACATTACAGGGATACTGTTGTCGCAAAATGTTTCATTTCATCCTTAGTGTCATTTGTCATCAGAATGCAACAGATCAAAGTTCATCCCATTTCTATCCTTGCATCTCCAGTCTCTGTTCTCCAGACCATCATGTAGAGTGATATTTAAGGAGCGCTGTCTAGAAACAACCCAGACACATAGAACATGGGAATTTTGTATCTCAGAGACAGATATCCAAGGAGATACAGAAAACAGTTTGAATGAATTGTGGTCTGGAGATGACTCTTCTGAACATCTGCAAGAACCCACAGCGAGTAAGATGCATTTTACAGATCAGTGAGTGTCTCAGTTTGGGTACAGTTGGGCACCCAAGCACTTGCTTCAGTCTGAGAAGGCAAAATCCAAATGACTTTCTACCGAAGTCCCCCCAACAGTTTACCCCACCACAAGTTTTGTAGGACATACTGGTAGTCTCGGGCTCAGCACAGGGTGAAGTGGTGGCTACCATCTTCTTCACCATCAAGTCAGAGATTGAGAAATGTCATTTAATGTAATGATTTTATGCTGTTACCCCCAAAACATGTGATGTGACATGGGTGTTAATAAATATTCCTGACAGTACTTGTCAAGGAAAAATGTTCAGAATGTCAATTCCTGAGTGGTAGCCTGATTCTTCACGCACACACCCATTTAAATGTTGCTTATTCAAGGCCTGTTTTGGATTCTCATCTGAAATATCAAGCTCTCCACTGCAACTCCAAGTTCTCAAACTCAACACCTGAGGCCTATTTGGACTACCTGTTTCAGTGCTTTACAACAACTTTCTAGATAAAAAAGTTATGTCATTGCTCCTTGTCAGCATACTGCTGGCACTGAATAGAGGGTCAATAAACCTTCCAGGCTGTGTTCACTCAACTCATCCTTGACACTGTCTCTTGAAATTTTTAACCCACTGCAAGTCCTGTAGCGAGCCCTTACCATAACTCCTGCCCTTGAAGCTGGCTACCTTGGGCTTCTGGGTGCAAAGAAAGAGATGGGGTTGAGTTGAATTCCTGAAAAATTTACAGAGGGTACATGCCTTCTCTGAGCATCTATATATACTCAGAATGACACTGCACATTTGAATCTTGGCAGCCTGGAGTTTTGCCCCTTCTCTCATGCCCGGAGTCTACTTTTCACCTGACCTTCTTGGAAGCAGAGCATGAAATTTACTGACTACAAATTAAAGACTGACAGCAGTTTGCTTTCTCCCATTCTCCATATGGATCAGCTTGGATCTCTGCAGTCACTGTGTGCATGTGTTAGTGTGCAGGACTGAAGTGTTTTCTTCACTTCCAACTCACAGACAGAATAGGGAGATACACACACAGAAAGAGAACAATGTGACAACATAGCTTATAAAATCCAAACTGAATTTGTGCATTTACATCTTGCAGATGGGGTACAGTAGCCCAACGTGTCTCAACAACCTGCCCAGATACTTGCAAAATGTAAGTTCTGTAAAAAAAATTTTTTTTTTAAGAAAGGAGGTAGTGGGGGAAGGAACTGCCTATTTTCAGAAATAAAAACTACTTCCACATTAATATTCTTCCTCTTCTTCCTTCTCTTGCCATGCTGTATGACACTGTATGCTGTCCTAGTGCTGCTCCTCACCACCCACAAACCTAGAGACTACATTCATTGGTTTCAGCCTCCCCCATGAATCTGAGTGAGTAATCAGGCCTTTCCAGCTACCCTTTCTGCATTATTTTTCATTGTAACTTTGGCTTGCTAGCGTAACAGTAAATCTTTAGCTCATTACTCTCAGTATGTCCTCACTGCTTGTAGGGTCAAGCAGTGAGACTCTCCAGCCCCACCAAACCAAAATGACTCTCAGTATGACAAATGTTCAAGGCATGAGCAACTCCACATCTTACCCACGTTGAGGTGGTGGCTGGCTCAGCTGGGATAACAATGAGACAGTGCTTATTCCTGGTTTTCTCATTTAGGAAAAAAAAAATAGATGGTTTGAACAAAGACCCTGCTTTATTGATCTGTGCACATCTTCATTGATAGTAATTAATTAAGAAATGTCAGATACTGATAATAATGTCTGTTCATTATTTTAGCAATTACAGGAGGACATTTCCCTCCCTGGATTTCAAGCACCAAAAATTACAGAAGAAGGAGCTTTTCAGGCACATTTTTTTAACTTCTAAATCTATTATTGGGAATGCTGTTCAAATAGAAACCTGCTTACATTCAAAGGGAACTGAAAACAGTTCAAAGATACAATTATTTGTTCAGATCCGCCCCAGTTCTCACAATGTCAAGACATTCCTCAGATGAGGGCATCTCAGCTCAGATTCATTTGTGCACTACACTTTCCCAAAGTGATCAAAAAAGCAAAATTTTCTCCCAGGTATACCTCTCTCCAAATCAAATGTCTATGGTGCCTTTGTTCAGTATCCCAGACACAAAGAAACAATCTTTGCCAACCACACCTATCTAAAGAAACTCAGAGAGCAATATGGGAAAAGTCTTTTTTCTAGTTGTGATGGCTGTTTACAAAGCTATGCAAGACGACCCGTTGGCTCCATGTGATACAGCCACTGCACAAATCCTTGATGATGTCTGCATGCCTATTTGCAGCATAATTTTATAGTTTTATCAAACTCTGTGCTGTGTGAATGCTAAACAACTGCCGTACTTAACAGAGTTTATAAATCTTCATAGGAAGAGAAAATACCTAACCAAGTTGCTAAACAGAAAGAACAGACATGAAGTTATCCAAGTACAAATACTGGTCATAGTACACACTGCACATATAGTTATTGCTAAATCTAATTCATGGCAGCAGGAAAGGAAAAATCCTTTTAAACAGGTGTTCAGAAAGGTGAGTATAATCTCCTTTACAGGATGCATGACTTTGCTCTTCAACATCTACTTCAAGTGAGAGCAACCACCCCCAGCAAAATACAGCTGTGCTTCAAGGTGGGAGAACTATGGCAAGAAACAACCTGTTTGTTAAACATTCCCACACAAATAAAAATAGCTTGTATAGGATCTTGATTTATCTTGTCCTTTATATTGTAATGTCTGACTCCTAAATCTCCTCCTCCCTTTGCAACAGGAAAGCTTTTCTAAGCAGAACCAGGCAAGAAAGAAAACTGTCTCTGCAGACATTCTTCTTCCTAGAATCTGGCAGACAGAGAAAGTACTTGATATGAAAAACCTAAAGAGTTCAAGGAAAGAGCAACCAAAACCAATTTCAGAAACCCATGCTAAATTTGCAATGCTCCTTATAGAGGCCAGTAAAGAAATACCTGCCTGCAGTCTCCTTCTTCATCAACAAAAGTCAAAGCAAGGTGCCCAAAGCCTTACATAAAGCTCCCTGTATTTTGTATTTGAATTCTGTCGTGGTGCAAAAATCTTGGATAAATATATGCTTAAGCAGAAAGTGATGGTTATACACCTCAGGTCTATGAACCTGCTTTAAGATAGCATAAAATTCATGAGAATAAAACCAACTCAGAATGTCCTTTCTAAAATGTTTATTTGAGGGTTTTGTTTGTCAGGGTTTTTTTTGTTGTTGTTGTTGTTGTTTTATTTTTGTTTTGCAAAACTTAAGTCTAGTACAATCTTCATGTCATAGATGTAATAGTACGTAAACTGTCTACTTGTCAACAAATTTGAGATAATCTTTTTATAAAAGAGCACAAACACAGTTAAGAAAATGTAACCTTTTCCATGCACTGCATTTCTGCATTTGTATATATTTAATATTAGAGAGGATTTAATGGCTAAGCATAGGTCAACAGCAGAGATAAAGCTATCCCACTTTCATGCAATTCTTTACTGAATAGTCTGTTGCACAACGATCTAAAGCTAACCCACAGCTGCAATTGCATTTGAAAGGAGCAGATCCACTATTTCTCAGGTGCAAGCTGTGAGTGGCAAGCTGTAGCATGCAAACGGGTACAAGATGAGCCCAGTCAAGACCTGAGAAATAAATGTTACTTACTGACTAAACAATATTTCAAATGCATTAGGTCCTCCCACATTTAATGGGTGCTAATGAAGAGCTGAAACACAACTGGATTTTAGCAGGTACGCGCAGAGGTCATACTTTTGGCAGTAGCATAAACTTAGATCCACTTAAATTTATAGTATAGAATCACAGAACTGTAGAATCACCAAGGTTTGAAAAGACTTCTAAGATCATCTCATCCAACTGTCCACCTACCAGCAATATTTCCCCTCTAAACCACGTCCCTTAGTACAACACACCTTGAACACCTCCCATTCCAGCATCTAACCACTCTTTCGAAGAAGTAATTTTTTCTAACATCCAACCTGAATCTCCCCTGGTGCAACTTGAGGCCATTCCCTCTAGTCCTGTCACTAGGTACATGGGAGAGGAGGCTAGCATGCACCTTACTACAACCTCCTTTCAGGCAGTTCTAGAGAGCAATAAGGCCTCCCTTGAGCCTCCTCTTCTCCAGACTAAACAATCCCAGTTCCCTCATCTGCTCCCAATAAAATTTGTGCTCCAAACCCCTCACCAGCTTCATTGCCCTTTTCTGGATACACTCCAGGGCCTCAGTCTCTTTCTTGTAGTGAGGGGACAAAAACTGAAAACAATATTCAAGGCATGGCCTCACCAAGTATAACTTGACTGCATAGCAAATTAGCAGCAAACATTCAGTCCAATAGAGAACAATTGTGTGTAAAATGAATGTTTTCAGATGATTTTGAAAATGTTACTTGGTTTTCACTCATCTTTAACTAGATGAGAGACAAATGTATCTGTTAGGGCTTCAATACCAGGCAGTCAACAATATAAAGTTCAATGTTATTTACAGTTGTTTTCTCTCCCCCTCAGTCCCAAGTGCATTCTGGTCTTCCTATTCATTAAATAACTGTGCCCAATTGTTTTCAGATTATTAAAATATGAAGGTAAATTCTGCAACTATTCCTCACACAAACATCTAGCAAAATCTTTAGAACAAATTGTGATTGCGGGATAATCTTCAGTACTGTTATTTATCACCACTGCATCAAATCACAAGTTTTCCTATCAGAGAAAACAGGTATCTGCTCATCTTTATCCTCTGGCTGTATCAGAGAATCACTGTATCATGGAACAGGTGCGGTTGGAAGTCACCTTTAGAGGTCATCTGGTCCAACCTCCACACTCAATTAAGGATCCCTAGAGCCACTTGTCCAGGGAAACAAACATATAAAACCAAGTTTCCCGATGTTTAGAGAGAATCTCCTGTGTTTTAGTTTGTGCACATTGCCAGTTCTGTTACTGGTAACTAATGAAAAACATCCTGGCTCCATACTCTGTGCAACCTCCCTTCGGGTATTTATAGAAATTAAGATTCCCTCCAAGTCTTTTCTTCTCCAATTTGAAGAATCGCAGCTCTCTCAACCTTTGCTCATATGAGAGATTTCCTCCACTCCCCAGACATCTCAGCCTTTGCTCCAATCCCTTAATCATCTCTGCGGTCCCTCTCTGGACTCTCTCTAGTAGAAAAACATCTCCTGTACACAGCACTTCAGGACTCCCAGGTTCTTTTTTGCTGAGTTACATTTGGGCTGAGTGTTACCATTCTTCTCCAGCTGCAAGAGTTCGCATGGTCACTCACTGAACTTCATGAAGTTCCTGTCAGCCCACTTCTCCAGTCTGTCAAAGTCTCTCTGGATATCAGCACAGCTGATATAAGTTGGTATATAAGCCACTTCTACCTTTGTCCCTTCTGCAAATTTGTTGAGAGTGCACTCTGCCTCATCATTAAATGGTGTTTCTGCCATAGCAATCTATCTCAGATGTTATATTCCTATGTAAGAGTTAAAAATAATCATCTTTTTTTTTCCCATGGGAAGCAGAGTCTCATATTATTCAAATATCCATGTCCTGTCCCAAAGCCAAGTTGTGAACTCTACTCAGGAAAAATTTCCTTAAGAAGGAATAAACTTATTTCTTCTTTTATCACCTAAGGTTTTTTCAAGGCATAAAATAAGAGTTATAAAATAGTTCTTCCTGCATCAGTGCCAGCAGTCTGGATGTGTTTTTGATGTGGATAGGAAACCTGTAATACTATCAAAGAGAGAATTATTACCCAGAAATATTCCACAGAGGATGGTAGTAAAAACAGCTTGGAAAACACTTTCCTGGATGTGAAAATCATCAGATTTCTTCATAGCACAGTCACTGAAATAAGCAAGAGAATGCTTTTTAGATTTTTTTTTTATCAAGTTTTATCCAGAAGCTTGTTGTAGAAAAGAATCTTGGATTAAGAATGATGGATTACTTCTGTTCAAATTGAACAGAAGTATAACAGTAGAAATCTATATTTATAATTGTTCTACATGACTAACAAAATATTTGAAAGTTAAAAAAAGTCACAGTAAACTCTGCCGGGTAGAATCACACAGAAAATCTTGAGAATTGACTTTTTTCATTTCAAAGCAGTTAACTTGACTGGGAGGATCGTGTGTTTCACAGTGAAAGAAAACCTGGTGTATTTAGGGGAAAAGACATCTGAGATTAAGGAATGAGAATAGAGAAAGTACAGGCATCTCTACTCTGGACATGAAATAAAGCAAAAACTTGCTGCAATAATGACCGAAAAGCAATCCTTTGAAAGGAATTATAAAAAAATTATCCAATCATATAAATTAATTAATATAGAACATGTACAGAAGAATGACATAGAGGTAAAGAGCAAAATAATGCCGGTGTGGTCCAAAGATACATACTCTAGTTAACTTCAAAGTTTGACAACAGTGTTGAAAATGAATGCCATACAAAACCAGATAATGAGAATGCACATTTAAATGGTCACAACTATTCTGTAAGATTTTTCTCAGTAACAGGTTAGGCAGTAAGATAATTCCCCTTCAATTGGTACTGAGTTTGTAAACACATCAGCAAGTATTTTATTGAGTCTTTCTGCATAACTGAAGATAGTAAATGAGGTATCCATATTTAGGAAATTGATGTGAGAAATTTGAGGTATCTTGGTCTAGCCAATAACACAGCAGTCAGCAGAACAGACTTAGAAGGAAGGAGTAATTAAAATTTGAGGTAGCTGAGAGGAAATGATACATAGCTAGTTCAGGGGACCTCTTGTCAGACTGATCTGTAAGTGGACATTCTTCAAAGGAAATGAAATATATCCTATTTATTTCGTTTTCATAAATATATTGATCTGTAAATATGTAAATATCAGTTAAGATGAAAAAAATAGAGATTGATAAAGGAACCATAGGAAAACATAACGTCTGTTAAAAGAATGAGCTGGTGAGCTGCAACCCTAGGAAAAAGCAGAGGCTTGTCCCTTTTGAGTGGCAGACTGAGGAAGGCATGATACAATGTGCAGGGCTGGGAGCCAGAGCTCAAGGAAGGAGACTCAGATATTACTGAAAGGACAGGAGAGGAAAGGCAAGTCTCAGAGGTGACGGGGCAATCTGCTGCAACTGAAAATTCATTAAGCTATCTGAAACTAAGCCCAGAAGGAAAGATCTTTCTGCAATGGCTGAGTGGGCAGGAGGAAGATATCAATTATATCCTTTTGCTACTCTGCCTTGCCTGTTACACTGCATATTCTCTGTTTTCAAAGTTAATTATTATTCTAGTTAAACCTGATTTTTTTTTAGTTTGAGGTTTTGTGGTCTTCCTGAGAGTGTTCACAGCAAGAAGGCCTTGCCCACCTTATCTTGAAGCTAAGGCTGCCTCATGCTTTGTCATGTTGAGAAAGAGGACAGAATAAACAGCAAATGAAAATGGATATGGCTGAAGTGAAGGGTGTTTGGGGAAAAAGAGTTAACATTTGGAGTTCAACAGGAGTCACTGTTTTCATTAGTGACTGTAATATGGTGCAATCCATGTTCATAAAATCCATCAATAGCATAACATCTAAAGTAACATCAAGACAGAATGTTGAAGAATTATACAAAGAGAAAAACATGATTAAAGGAGTAGGAAATATAACATAAATAGTGTAAAATAACCTGGCAATATCAGTAGAAAAACAACATAAAAATGGGAATTTTGCTTGTAGAATCAGAAGGCTAATGTGAGTGCTTTTTAACTCAAGAGTAACACTCACTCATATGATGTGACTGAAAGGATTCTAAAATGTTTTAGAGTTTTCTAGTAGAACAGTAGAATGGCTGATACTTGTTCCAGTGTACAAGGCATTGCTAAGCCAGTGCCTGCAATACCTAGAATTCACCTAATCTCTTGCACCAGTGAAATCTGAAATTAAACTAGTAGAGATGTGGAGAAAAGCTATAAGGCTGAACTTCTATAGTTTGTGAGAATAATGTAAGTAAACATGACAAACTGAAGCCTGAGAGTGCAATTTATTGCTTTCTGTAAATATGTCAGGCAAGTAAATGATAAGCATTAAAATAAAAATCTTATCTAAGAGATAAGTTCAAATCAAAAGTGAGTTATGACATTCCCGCTAACATGTTTATGGAAATAAGAATGTTCCTAACAGCCAAGAAAAAAATTGTATTTGTCTTCCAATAAATAGCCCCTACATCTTTTCCATTTGACTCTATGAGATAACATAGAATTATCCTACAGGTGCTAAATTATATCTACCTGAAAGCTTGAGGGTAGCAAAAAGGTGTTCTTATGTTTTTTGGATTTGGGTTTTTTTCTCAAAAATAACAGCAGTAGTGAAGAAAAATGTGAAATGAAGAGACTCTGTGTTAACAACAAAAATTATTATTTGGAAAAAGATGACAAAATTTCATGCCTCTCTTTTCTTGGTTGATTTCCTAGGTTCTCTTATTTCAATGAGAAAAACAACATTTCTTCCTTTCTGATCAAGCCAGTTATGAGTCAAGTCTAATAACAGTACAGTTAAAAATTCTGTTTTGCCACTTACTTCATTCTCATGTTCTTGACCACCATGGCATGTTCACGTCTTCCAAAGGCCAGGCACATGCTTCAACTCTATTTTGTCTAGCACAGTTAGCTAAGTACTTTGAAAATAAATGGCTATCAAATATTAATTCTGAACACTACATGCACGAGAAGCTGAGGAAGAGAATGAACCATATGAAACAGATGGCTGTCACTTTACTTAATCAATTTCTAGAAAATCCTGAAGTATTATAAAGATGGAGATGTAAGAGGAACTATTCATAACAGTCAGGACTGCTCTTTAACATCTACATAAGAGATTAATGACTATCTAGGGCATGTGTGCATTTCAGAACACTTTAAAATATATCTTGTAATTTCTATTTACAACATCATGGTCTAACAATATTTGACAAAAACAGTGTGCTATCATCTTTGGACTGTCAAATCTGAGTCTGCAGCATCATATAGTACTACAAGATTCACCTAAATTATAAATTGCACAACAAACCATGATGGATTCCCATATTTCCATTTTAATGGTACTACAAATGGTGATATTTACACAATTTTTGGCATTGCACCTCATTTTGGCACTTCAGAGACTGATAAATAACATTTGGTGTCCATTACCAAGAACACAGGTTGTTTACAATTTACTTATTCTTGACAGTTTAGATTTACATGAGCTGGATGGAGAATAAATCTATCTAAAATCTAATACTGTTCTCTTCAGTAGATCCATCTTCAGTGTTGTATTTGAATCAAAAATAAATAAATATTTTTATTTACAAAGGGAGAAAAAGTAGATGAAATATTTTGGTACCAATCCTGCTGTTTGCTGCACTAGA
The DNA here is from genome assembly GCF_038088225.1 of Cyrtonyx montezumae. Lineage (NCBI taxonomy): Eukaryota > Metazoa > Chordata > Aves > Galliformes > Odontophoridae > Cyrtonyx > Cyrtonyx montezumae. The sequence continues at coordinate 140,467,650 of NW_027072034.1, read as the reverse complement.
AACAGAACTGAATCTTTCATGAAGATATTAATATGCAAAGTAAAAGAGAAAAACAGTTTTTTATTGTTAATATGAACTTCTGAATGTTTATTTCAACTACACCATAGAGATCAAGGATCTGAGAGGGTTATGGGGACACAGAATAAAAGGCCAACACTTGTAAACTCTGTGAGCACTACTATTGCTTTTGATCTAAGTTTTCAAAACAGTATTTTTACAGAATTAGTATGTTAATGATGTAAATTGGAATACAATTGGGTAAAGAACCGATCAAAAATATTTTCTTTTTGACTTTACCAATGAATAAATATGTAAGATTAAACCATTTTTTATTATATTTTTCTTCTTCTCTAGCATTTGCTTTTCAACATTTTATAGAAGATTCTTCATTTTTGAGAAGTTGAGCATATATCAGCATGTCTTTTCATTAATCTGGTCCTACTGTTAACTCCTAGAACTTCAGCAAATGTTAAATATTGAATAATAACTACGGATTCAGCGTATATAAAGAATACCCTATGTTACATCATCTTTCAAGTATATGTTTTGTGAATAAACATTTTCTCAAAGGTCCCAGGTCAATCTTAGTGATAAGTTGAGACTATGTTCATGCAGTGAAATCAGGGGTTACCCATTTGGACACATGGCTTCAGTTGACAGCTACTGTCAACTGTACTGTACAATGCTACGACTTCTGTATTAGCACAGATCCCTGTACCTTGGAGGAGCTTCCTGAAAAGAATTACTATATGCCTTTTTTTTTTATTCTATTTTATTCCTCCCTATTCATCTCCTTTTAGCTATTGTCAAAGAAAGACATTGATCTTCGCTCTCATTTATCAGAGCTGCTCTTCTGATCTTTTCTTACAAGTCAAATGAAGTATCAGATATTTTTACATACAAAAAAGGGAGGACTCATTGGCACAGACTCTTCCAAGGGTGATCCCTGTCAAACAGAAAATTGAAATGACCACAATCACCTATGCAATCCCAAGAGCTACTTTAATGTCCCTTCTGCTTTGGATTCACTAATTTGCATACTAATAGCAAATCAATGAAATCATTCTTCTTAATTTGAGAAGCAGTTGTCAGGAGCCTCTAGTGAGAGAGGAAAATTCTGTTTAAAATATCTTTCTTGTGTAAATTTGAAAAGAATTAACTGCTCTTAGAAGTAACTTTAAAAATATTCAGATACTAAAGTGTACCAAGCAGCTGAGCACCATGCTGAAGATGATTATTTGCATAACAGAAAAACAAGTGTAAGCCTCTATGTTTTTTCTTCTAACCACTTTCATCAATACAAAGATTCAGTAGTTTAACATCTTTATCAGCCTGGATAGTGGGACAGAGTGCAACCTAATTGGGTTTGCAGGTGACACAAAACTGAAGGAAGGGATGCCATCCAGAGGAACCTGGACAAACATGAGAAGTGGGCCTGTACTCTGATGTGAGTATACACTGGGAGAACAACCCAGAAAGAGAAGGACTCAGGGGATCTGGGGGTGAAAGCTAGACAAGAACCAGCAGTGTGCTCTTGCAGCCCAGGAGATCAACTGTATCCTGGATCACATCAAAAGAGGTGTGGCCAGCAAGGAGAGAGAGGTGTAAGACAGTGTAAAACACTTAAGACATTCATAATGGTCAATGGTAATAACTCACAGCAGACTTACATGTTGAAAGCACTGTACAGACATTCATTAATCTCCATAATATCCAGCAGGCAAGAGAGCAAATACAGTTACTGCCAGTTGACAGAGAACATGACAAAATAGTCACAGTTTGCTAAAGACTGTTCAATGAGCAGAGTAGGAATAGACTAATGGCTAGAAGATCCACTGCCCTATGGAGGTCCACACTAAGCCCAAAAAGTAGACAATTAGCAATCAGGTTGTCATAGCACTTACAATGTAGGATCCCAACTACATATACTATCTCTTACGTAGGTTCCATAACATCCTCTGTAAGGTCTTACTAAATGGACTTTGCCTAGCAAAGTGCTTGTGTCTGTAAACTTGTCTGAAATCCTTTCAAGGACACACAGCCTGAAGGCTGTCTTCAGCCAGTTGGGCACGTAAGATAACCATGTGCTTTCTCAGTAGGGTCGATCAATCCTAAGCAAATGTGCCATCCAATTTTCAGTTGCCCGCTCAAACCATGGTATGTTACCAAAGCTGAGACAACTGGATCAGTGGGCTGCCAAAGAGCTTGCCAGTAGTTGGGCAGATGAACTCGGTTGCCTGTCATCAGCTATTTGGCTCAGTTTATATTACTTTCCCTCCCCTAGCTACTGTTGAGTTGAGACTTGAGATAATGCTGCATTATGCCATCATCATTGCCAATGCCTGACTTTGGAGATTTCACCTCACTGAACAGGATGTAGGATAAACTTTCTGTAAAAAATAAAAAACAGTTTCTCCTCTGTAAGGTACGGCAGAGGAAAGAAATACCATATTTTGTGAAACTAGGGAAAATTTCTAGCTCTCTCCAGCTCATTGGTGTAGGAAAGAACCAACAATGCAAACTAACAGGCTTCTTTCACAGTCCAGCTCAGATGTTTATGACTCTTCCAAGCCTGGCTGCCATGCTGATAGTAAAGAAGAACAATATAATAAAAGAAAGCAACTATGAAAAAAAAATATAGAATTACCTATTAATTTTGTAATCCCATAAATGCTGTAAAACTCTTCTGTCACTACAAACAGATAGAATTTGGTTCTGGTTTTTTTTCGTTTTTTTTTTTAATGATTGTTTTTAAAGCATCACTTGCATTCAGTATAGCTTTCCCAAAAACTTGTTTTATCTAAATCCATTGTTATGGATGAAGTGCTGTCCCATGTGCCTTCACATAAATGCATATAAAATTTGAAGTATCAATACAGTGCATTTGGCTTTATTGCTTCTGCTTTGCTCAGTTATCCAGCTACTTTGAAATGCTGGACCTTGGCAGGTTTGCCACAATTGTTTTTCATTTAGGTTTGCAATAGTACTTTAAAATTCTCTGCTTTCAACATATTCATATTTATGGCATTTTCAAAATGCTGTCTAAAAATTGGAAGTTATTACCCAGAATAGATAGAATTTATTTCACACGAAACAGTAATGTTTACAGTTCTGTAAACATCTGATTTTTTCTGTCTTTTTAATGATCTAAACAATAACCTTCCTATTCTCAGGAGATAAACTACATATTTACAGTGTATTATTATGTTCTAGGAAACATTTTTTAGATGAGAGATTAGAAATCGTTATACTTGTGCTTCAAAATATTATGTTAATCTATCTTTTCTTTATATACTAGTAGGGGGTATTATCACTGCAGACTGATTGATTTTTGCAATATCTAACAACATGTCTTATGCAGAGAGTACAACATAACCAGATCCTGAAACCTGGTGAAGTTCCATTATGAAAATTTTGGTGACTGGTCACGTTAGGGTCAATAGCTCCTAACCATTACAACTATTGCTTTCCAGTTTTGTTCTACCAAAAAACCTTAACTGAAAAGTAATAAACCATATAGATATAGATAATATTGATGAAAGAGAGAAAGATTGAGATAAAATTATGGTCATACAAAACCCTAAGCGTGTGCTCATTTGAAACTCACTGAAGATATTTATATATTATTATTATTTAACCAATATTAGAATCCTTCCCATTTGCATGTATTACTTCACTCTACAATTTAGAGTCAGATGATTCATTGGTCTGGTGGTCTGAGTGTGAAGCAGGATATAGGGAAAGCAGGTTGATATCAAGGAGAGATAGTAATGTGGAAGCCTTGGGAAACAGCAATATGCTTTTTAATACTCCTTCCTCAGGGCTAGAAGGTAAATGGAATGCACAGGAGACACAGTTCTCACTGCTCATGCATATGGGTATGCTCAGGAAGTTCAGCAGCTTGCTGTCAGCATACAGGGTTTTGCACAGGATATGACAGTGGTTTGGCCATCATTTTACACTGAGGTGTGGGCTGTGTGAGAGGGTAGCCCCCAGGGCAGGAGAGCTGCCCTTGTGAGTAGGGGTACCACGCAGCAGGCAAGAACACAGCAGAAGGGGGCAGATATGAGAGTCTCTGATATCCAAGTGTTTCCTCTTGTGATAATACCTCAAATCACACCTTATGTTTCCAACAATTTCTCTTTGCATCAAGTATTTGGTCTAACGTGAAATATCATTGTGACCAGTTCTGGGGCTTGGAGCTCTCCTCATGTTCTCTCTGCTTGCAGCGGCAGGGCTGCCCACTTCAGGGCATGGTGGCTGCAGCCTTCCCATTCACTGTGTGCATGAACAGGCAGATGTCCAACATCTGTAGGCAGCCAGCACAGAGGATGCTGACAGGAGGATAGGAGCATTCTGCTTTCTGCTGTCCTGTGGATCAAGTATCTGCAGAGAATAGTGGGAATGGAATGCAATCCAGATACAAAAAGTAGACAGCAATATCCAGGACATGTTATCTGCCATTTCAGAGGCTGGAAAGGGTGAACAAGGAATATGTATCCCTACACATCTAGTCATTAAGGATGAGCTTGTCAAAAGTGGTTACAATCAGCATAAACATATTTTCCTTTTCAATTTCTTACATTGGTGTCTGTTCTTTATACAGTAAGTAGCATCATCTTCTATGATTTGTGGAAATTAGCTGCAAAAATAAATCTGCCTGCGGGAGAAAGTCTTCCCCATTAATGTGCTTTTCTTTGACTACTAGCAACTAAAGATCACTAAAACTATCAGAAATAAAAACTTGCCAGAATAATCACAGAAAACCATATGGAACATGTGGTGCTGTACTTTGGACAGACACCCAGGACAAACCTTGTTCTCTCCTTCATTGCCATTCATTGAATGTAATTTAGAAAGTCAGTGGAAATGAGCTTTTCTCTCTTCCAGAGTAATTTCCTTCCTAGCTGAGTTCTCTGCTTTTTTATCAAATAGGATAGCTGCTGAAGCAACCAGATAACTTCCTTCTTGTTGCCTGTCAGAACATGGTGAGTATTCCCACTGGCCCTACCAAACAATTTAAAATTGAAAAGTTCTCCCTTGTTTACCCATAATTTACATTGTGCTGTGTGTGACAGAGGTAGCAAATTCCAGAGGGCAATGCCTTCTCTCCTTTCAATTTGGATAAATACTCACAGATCTTCTGAGTCTCTAGGATTTTACCCTTTACACTGAATAACCCATGGAGTTTGGGGAAGAGGGGAGAAGAAAAAAGAATCTAGACAAATTTTACTGTTTCTGTGACTCTTAACAACATTGTCTCTTGCATAATATTTTTTATTTTCAGTGACACCATATAGAACAGTCAGACTTTGGATGAGCCACCCTCTGACCAGCTCCAGCAAAGTCCTGTTACAGTGAAGCAAGTACAGTAAGGCAGTCTGCACATGTACTAGAACAAATAATTAAACAGTATCTGCTTACTGTCTCCCTCTTATGCTTTGCAAAATAAACAACAAAAGATTTAACACATTTTATCTGTTTTTGATTCCCTGTTCCTTCCCTTCATAATTGCATTATGAGTGATACCATAGTGAAAACTATGGAGACAGAAGAGGAAAAACAATTAACAGAAGCACAGCTTCTCTACTGCTGTTCCATCCAGATGATTCATAGAAGAGATGTATAGAAGAAATGTAGGAAACACTTTTCTTACACAGAAGAGTATATTCTGTCTTTTCCCCTTTCCCTCTGTGCTTATACATCCACCAAACCCTGCCCATCAGTTCCCAGTAAAATAGGTTCATCTCATGAAAACCCATCCACTTGGAGGCAGCTCTAAGGCTCAGCCTCCACAGAGATGTTTAACAGCCACACACAGGAATATAAGGGAAGCTGCCGTGAGTCTTTCACAGATGGCTTTTTATCAGAGAAGTATGGGTCTCAGGGGCTCTGCAGGGGTCAGTAATTGGTCCTGCACAGTCTGGTATTTTCATCATAGATCTGCGGCTATCCAGAAAACCATTGCTTATACAATGTATAGCTGATGCACAGCTCTAAGGGCATAATCTTCAACTATGAAGAAGTCTCCCAAATGATCTGAATCATTTTACGAGACCTAGTCTCAAAATTAATTATTTTTTAATATATGAAAAATTAGAGATCCTGTATGTAATGTGTCTTTGTTTGATTTTAAATTTCATGGCACAAATCAGCAACCTTCTGCACTGATTTATTTTTTTTTTCTTTCAACTAGAAATTCATTATGAACTTGGTCCATTTTCTCCAAATATTTTAGCCAAATAAATGTGTGTGAAGGAACAGCACTGTTACCATTCCTCTTCATCCACTAGCTTAGTCACTTACTCACTGCATGATAAACCAGAGATCACGCCTTTCTGGCTGAAGGGATCAGAACTCACATCTGCCACACACCAATAAGGTACTATCAGTCTGTTATAGCTGCTGTGCTAAGCTTAAGCTATTTAAAATTCATTGAACCATCATGTGAAGGAGTGAATTATTTCACTACCTTGCTGGATCTGTTGGGCGCTCTCATACGCTGTGGACATTTTCATTCCAGTCTCTGCTCCAGCGGGCCTTTTAATATTAATATGAAACAGTATACAACCAGCAGGAGCAACATAAGAGTCCTGATATTTTTACCAGCACGGTATGTAAACAGGGAAGCTTCCCGAGATATTTGCTCATATCTATCCAAGGAGAACACAAAAATTAACATGAGACTTTAACCTTCCTGAGGACTTCACTAACCCCTACAGACTAGATAAAAGGGGATCAATGACTAAATCATCATCAATTGTAGCTCTTCATTATCATTGCTTACCCTGAAATGTCTGAAAAATCAAATAATCTGTTCATTTTTGACGTATTGCTTCAGTAAACATACATTTTTCACTTCTTTTCTGGTTTGACATGGAAAACAAACCAAAAAATATATATTTTTTTCCTACTGAATGAATTTTTTCCAGCTAGTGAACAGAGAATAATTACTCTGAGTCTTTAACTGCATCCATTTTAGGGGTAAAGGATCTTAGCACTGTATTCACTTGTCCCCTAAAAACTTTATCAAGCTTTTAATGTGGATTTGCTGATGTCTGAATAACTGCATTGGTGGTGACTGAAAGCTTATTATGTGCTTTTAATTACTGTGAGGGCGATCAATCCCTGTTCCCTGCAGCTATTACTGTGCAAAGTTCTATTTAGTGCCTATTTTCCTCATTTTCTTTTTTCGGGGCAAAGGAAAATTGACTGGATTGAGTTTTTTTTCCTACTGATGCAAAATGATACTCAAAACATATATTTCATTTTAGAGCTTAATTCCAGTTCTCTTGCAGATGCAAGAAGAATATCTAAGAGCTCTACATTTTCTAATATATTAGATGGAATAACATTTGCAATAGCTCTGTATTTGTTGAAAGCTTTGTTTTACATAAGCAAGTTTGTTGGCTGGATGGTTTGTTGAATAGTTCATTTCTGGAACTAGATGGTGTAGATCCATAAAAAGAAGTTACCCAGTGTGGTCTCTTTTGCAGGCCAGGACATGGAGAGAAGAAATGTTTTCCAAAGTTAAATTCTGAAGAGTTTGTGCCTTGCAGCTGAGGAAGTCAACAGAATATGGAAAGGCTGGAAGTACACATAAATCTACAAAGTAAAGTGATGGCTGCTTTAGAATTAGACAGCAGATATGTATTGCAAAATAAAAACAGTATCTAATTTTTATTCACTCCTTGTTTTATATCATTCTGCTATGAATGAGGCTGAAAGAACCTCAAGGTAACCCAGCACCTCCTCAGCATGAATTCTACTGAATACAGAATGACCAGTTTTGCTTAAATTCCAAACTCCCACAATCCTTGAAGGGTCATTATGAATCATATAATTCTTTCCAATATACTCTCAGGGTCTGGGAATAATATATCCAAATCTGTCTAAGCTGATTTCTACTAAGCATTTGACAAGTTCATTTTTCTTAAGATCATATAATATTTGGACCTACCTATGAATTAATTTAATTCCAGCTAGATTTACTGTTCCCAGTGCAATTAATGAGGGAGAATTACAGTTAAAAAGAAACTCTTTTTGCCTGGGTACTTTGTCTTGACCATTTTAAAGAGGATCCAGATGATTTGCTTACACCTTTAAATAACTAATACTATTTGAGCTGAGTTCCACATTGTGTTTGAATGAACTAAGCCCTTCTCTAATAAGTATTAAGATTTGGATGTCACTACTACTACCCTTCATGCTTCATGATCTGGCCATTTTTATTTTTTCTGTATGACAATGAGAATATTTAACTACTATTAGGCATGAATATATCTAAGTTGTTGATATCATCCAGAAAACATTACATGGAGAAAAATATTTCAAATAATTTTGAATACCATAACATACTTTTTATATCCAGTGGATTTCTCCTATGTTAATAAATGAGTAAATAATAAAATGAACTCCAGGATGTTGAATTTTTCTTCACTAGAAAAACTTCATTGCCAATTCTATGTGGTATAATTAAGCCAATTCACTATAAAGTAAATAAAATTAATCATAAGATAAAAATAGATCAAAGACCATTCTGTATTAGAAGTTTCAGTGACATATAATCAGCTTCTTAGCTACTTAGAATCATGGAATTGGTAAGGTTGGAAAAGACTTCCAAGGTCACCTAGACCTACCGTCCATCCATCACCAGTATTTCCCACTAATCCATGACCCATCACAACATATAAACATTTCTTGAACACCTTCAGGGATGGTGACTTCACCATCTCCCTGTTCACCTTCTCCAGTACTTGACCAGTGTTTCAGAAAATAAGTTTTTTCTACTTATTGCAGGGAACAGGGACTGATTCTACTGCTGCAGGGAACAGGGATTGATTGCCCTCACAGTAATTAAAACCTGAATCTCCCCTGGTGCAAGCTAAGGCCATTCCCTCCTGCCCTCTCACTAGTTTTGTGGGAAAAAGGCAAACCCCACCTCTCCACAACCTCCTTTCAGGGAGTTGTAGAAAGCAATGAGATCTCCCCAGAGCTCCCCCTTCTGCAGAAGAATTAAACAATCTCAATTCCATCAGTCGCTCTTCATAAGACTTGTGTTCTAGTCCCTTCACCTGCTTCACTGTCCTTCTCTGGACATGCTCAGGGCCTTGATGTAAGGCTCCAGGACTTCCTTCTTTCAATAGTGTGTACTTTGACAAACAAGGCACTGCAAAGACCTTTTAAAAGTATTGCAGAGTTCTGAAGTATTAAGGAAGTCAGTTCTGGCATGAACCACAGTCACTAAGATGCATTCCTTGTCCATACTATTTTCCCTCTTCAGGGACTGACTACTCAAAAGCCCTTCCACAGCAAAAGTTGCCATTGCTCAGGTTCATTTCTTTTTTGCAGCATAACAGAAAAAGTGATAAAGAATTGAGATAAATGTGCAGAAAACTATTCTGCAGTTGCTGATCTTTCTGCACTAATGGACAATTTCTTTGAGGAAATTATATATACTACGCTGGCATATAGTTTTTCATTTGTATTTTTACCATCTTCAGTTCTTCCTGTTTCATCTCAGTGATTCTTCATTCTCAACTGTTCCAATTGAGAATATCTGAGAGCAAGAGAGAAGAGGAAAGACAGCTGAAAAAGAAGTTGGCCTGCAAAAAAGTGCAGAAACATGATCTGAAAATATGATTCAAACTGTCATAATGATTAATATTTTTGAGCTTTCTCTCATCTTGTACTCATCAAGACTCCTCTTGCCTGTGGTCTTGGAATCAGCAGCATCCCTTCTCTTGAATCTGCCTCTAAGTCTTTCACCCTTTTGCTTCATCCTTACGAAGTTTTGCCTTGCTCTTTTTCACTCATACTCTCTACTTTTCCCTTTCCATCAGCCACAGGCCATCTTAGTGCCTACATTCTTCAGCAACATTGACTTGAAAGAAAAAGGTAACATGGGTAGCCACCTGCCATCACCAAAAGCTCCGTTCAACTTGGTGATTATTTCCCACCCTACACACACACAAAAAAAAAAATACACTACCGTCCTCAAATCCCATCCCTGCAGAAAACCAATCCTTCAGCTTTTCTTAGTGTTTTTAGAAAAAAATAGAAAAGAAGATACAATGTTCTTAAAATTCAATTTCCTCATTTTTTTATCCAATTACTCTACTTCTTCTTTGGTAAATGAGGAAAATAGAGATAGATTTGTTATCTGCAGGTGATTTGCAGAACTCATCTACAGATACAACCTCAGTCAAGGTTCAGGAAAACAAAAATCAAAATTCAGGCCTTCTCTGAGAACGATACAAGAACGCAGAATGCTTGACCAAAGGAATTTTTCCTAAATCAGATTTTTAAATGTTGGTTGGTTTAAATGTTTATATGAATCATATATCACATCTTGGACATTGAGAAATCACATAACATTACTGCATTTCAAATAGAGTGGAGAAATGCCATTTTAAGGATTTACTTTAATTTACCATGGTTCATTATCCTAGTTTTATTCAATATTCAAAGCATGAAACTCATCTATTTGCCCATTTTTCCTCACTCCTTAGGTCCATCAGCTGTTGTACCCTAATGTAAATTCTGATCAAATATGTTACAGCAAAGTTAAAAGTTTAGTTATCCAAACTTTAACTGTTTGTATAATTAGCAGGTTAGGAATTCACATCCTAAAATAATTCAGTGCATAGCTAGATAGAAAGATTCTTTAGAGTTCAGTATTACTTGCAGTTACTACAGTATTTAAAACATACTAGAGTTAAAAAAAATGGAACAAAACAAAGAAAGGAGAGAAAAGTTGACAAGAGAAGACTCTCCTCACTGCTCTGGCCTTCATACAATTCTTGCTTTGTCTCTGAAGGATTTTGTTTACGATTAATCTTAAATCTAGCAACCACTAAGCTTATTTAGCTGAATCAGCTATGGCACCAATTCATTACAACAACATATCTAACAGACAGTTATACAGCTTATATAGTTTTTATATAATGTAAAATTTATATACATATATAGACATACTTGGTGTATTTGCTTGATTACTAAGGTAGCTGAAAACCAAGATTTTACTGGAAAGGATCATCTAAAGATGTTCTTTCTGATATAAAATTGCATGGGTTTCCGAGAAGCTATCTCACTGCTCGAATGGGGCAGCTGCAATGAAAGCTATATATTGAAATCTGAGTGCTCAGCACTGAGATAGTTGTATTATTCCAGCTGAAAAAAAAAATGCTACCATTACTACTGAATAAGGTTGTAACTGCATACTTAATAGTAGAAGAAGGTAGGAAGTGATTTTTTTTGTTTGTTTTTGCTTTTGCTTTGCTTTGCTGAAGTCCAACCAAAAGAAGCTTCTTGGATCTCCTTGAGTTAAAGAACTTTCCCTGACACTGTAACAACAGATAAACATATCTGGACCAATCTCTACTGCTTTTCCTGTGTTTCTGGAACAGCTTTTTTAACTTCTGAAATCATGACACGGGTTCATGCAACAGATCCACCTTATCTACTCTTCTGTAAGTGAATTAGTGCATTAAATCCTCAGTTCTGGTATTAAGTCTCAGGTAGTATGTTCTGACCAGGCAGAAACCAGTAGAAGATGACCCTTTTGCCTACAGTATCTCTTCTGTCTTAAATTTTACTCAGAAATAAATATTAGAGTTAGGATTCCATATGAATATTTCATGGCTCTATTTTCAGCATGTTGCTCTGGATGAGGGGAAGCATAGTCACTAGTATCCAACCACTCTAAATAACGTTCTAAATTCTGAATCAGTTGGTGGAAGAATAATGGAGCTGCAGAAAATCCAGTTTGCCTTGAAAGGGGTACTTATTCTCCAACAAGTTCTAAGAATGCCTGTGGAATATCAAGGTTATCTCAAAAGCAGAAGTTGTTAATGGTTTGCTCCATAAAAGTTATAGTATCTCTAGCAAAACAAGCAAACAAACACACACCTGAAGGTGCCTATATTTCCTTTAGTAAGGTTTTCATCTCTTTAAGCAGGCATCCCATATCTCTTCACCCACAGTATGCAGCTGCATGCATTTCATTTCTAAATGCAGGCTGATGTTTTGATTGTATTTTCCACCCTATGTTTCTCGACTAACATACTTGAGACATATTTTTACAGTTATTGTATCTCCAGGTAACAAAATTTGCTCTGATATCTGAAGACTTTTACAGCTTAGAGAGTAGGAAATTATTGCACTTCAAATTTTCTGGCTAAACTACAAGTCATGAACACTAAATGTAATAATCCTTTACATCTGTAAAAGTATTTAGCACCCAGAATAAAGAGCTGAAAACTAGTTTCATTACAGTGGTATTCAGTTTTCTCTCCCATTTATGTAGCTAAAATTCACCCACTTGGTTTTCTGTTCATACAAATCATAATCCTGATATTCTACTAAAGTTACTCATCACTTCAGTATAAGGGAGACATGCAGGGACATAACAACTAAAGAAGAACACCTTTATAGTGAATAAATAAATTGATAAATAGGCCAAATGTTCTTCAGAAGAACTATTTGTTATACAAGAAGCTTTTGAGCTTCATGTTTGTCATGACAAAACAATAGAGAATTGCAAATAAAAATGAGGCTGCTACACATAGTCCTATGAGAGTAGGGTTAAAACATTTTGTTAGGTACAAGCTCACTCAGGAACAGTTTCTACTGCACTGTAGCCCTGAAATTGTCCACACCCTTATGAGACTGTGTTGTTGTTGACTTGTAAAAGTGAACTGATCCCTGCCATATTTCCACATCCATTATCTTCTCATCAACATATGTTTTAATAGACCCTCAAATTTTTAACCACATCAGTTTATGCTATATAGTAAGATTTTTGGGTGACTATTCTACACCAAAAAAATAAGTTTAAGCAAGAGAGATAGTTAACACATTAAGGAGCTTTGAAGCTACATTTCCTTAGTATTGATAAATCCAATCTAGTCTCTAATGCTTATGTGAGAAATGCTTGGAAATAAAAAGGGTTTTTTTGACTGAATTGAGCATGTCATCCAATACGAAACAGTGAATTACTATATTTCTATGATTTCTGCAAAGAATTTCATTTCAATTAGAACTGAAGTTTTTGCTTTCTTTTCTCCTTTTCAAATCAAATGATTACTTAGATAAGTATTATTGAATGGCAATATAACAGAATTTAAAAAATATTATACAGGATTTAGAATCAATGGTGAGGCCAAGAATAAGTGAACAATACTACAATACAAGAGCATTTAGAAGAACACAGTCTGTTAGGATCTGAAGAAGCTGAACATGGCGTAGGACTGAGGTGATGTACTGTAGGGCTGTATGAATTCCTCACAGTTTGAACAAGGCCAGATACAACATGAGATCTGAAGAAAGAGCAGTTACCAGAAGCAGTACAGAGGAGAGAAAGAACTAGGATCAACAACTTGTGTTTTGAATGAGTCAGTGAATTATTACAGACTTTAATATAGGTTGTATTAGCATAACCTGGTCATTCATTTTAATACTTTTAAAACGTGTGGCGACATATCTTAATACAACACTAGCTATAACAAATGCCTACTTTCCTCACATTATACATTACTGCTTATTTCTTTAACATAAAATACAAGTTCTTTAATTCTTTAAAAAAAATACCATAGAAGTAATTCATTTTATCAGCCATAATGAATTATATGAACCACTTCTGAAGCAGCACTGTTTAATTGGGGACTGCATAAGCCATACCTATCAATACTCGTATTACTGCCAAGTGAAAGTTCTAGAGACAATACTTCTACTGAAATATTGATATGAGACAGATGATCACACTGATGACAGGTGCTAGAAAACCATTCTCATTTCATCTTCACTCTCTGAATACAATTCCTCTTCCTAAGCTTTTTCTGATTGCCTTCCAATCTTCAGCTTTATTTGACAATTGATCAGAATGACTACATATACCAATACACGTTTAAAACCCAGTGAAGCCATGGTACCCCCACTTTAACTGAAGTGACCATTGGATCAGGCGTAACGTGGGTGAACATAAAAACACCAGCAGATCCTTTACTTAAATGAAAACTCCTACCTCATGATCTACAAACAGAACTGAAGAATAGTAATTAAAGCATAGCACCCTGCAGAAGAGATCATGTGCTCACTCGTATTTATTGTTGACAGTGAGGATACAGCTAATTCCTCAAGAACACTATGGAGCATGCATCCTCACAACCCCCTTAGCTGACAATCTCTTCTACATATTCCAAAGGTTCTTCAGTGTTCCTACACCAAAGTAGTGTTAGAAAATTAGAGAAGTTGCTAATACTGCTGAAAAGGTTCTAGAGCTGACCGGTGGACTGCAGCACCAGTATGTAAGCAGGCCATCCTGCCACAGGCTGACAGCCATGGGAACTACATCTAATAAGCCATAAATGTCTCTATTCTTTCATGTTTTCAAGTTGTTCCTTACTCACATGAATGTGACAGGCTTTCGCATCTGCAAGTGCACATTGCTCTCTGTCAAATATGAAACTGGTCAGACCTGATGCCCTGGAACAATGGGCAGTCTGAACAAATAAATACAAAGTAAGTGCCTGCCCAGAAATCACCCAGAAAGCTGATGACAGGACTCAGGCTGCCCCAACCCCACACCACTGCCCGACCCACTATACTACTTCGCCTCCTGATATCAGTGCTCTCAACGTGTCATCCATTTAAAAAGGAAATGCTATGCATGTACCAAATTTCCAAAGTGCGTGCATACAATCTCTAGTGTCTTTACATACACTTCCCTCTAGCGTTAAAAGGGAGCAACTGCACATACTTCCTGGAGCAATTAGCTTGCCTTCATTTATATGCTCAATGTGAACTCCAAATTTCTCCCTAGAGTGAAATAACATCAAAATAAATAACACCTCAAGCATCTCAGGGGAAAAAAGAAAAAAAGACACTATCCTTCACTGTCTTTCCTGAGCTATTTCAAGAAGTTGTGGGAAGCAATACAAAGTCGAGGTAAAAGATACAGAAATATAATACATTCATTAAATTCTGTCAGGAATTTGTGTTGTGTATTAATATTGAACCTGACTTTGAATCATCAGCTAAGGCAGCACTACTGATATGAGGAGCATTCCTAAAGTAGAATATGTTCATGCTGAAGATAAGTGAGGATGTGCTGACAAGTAATGCCTTCAGCAGAATAACCTTGGAAGCCAAATTTAGAGGACAGCCTTTGCAAGTCACTTATTCTAGTGACGGTCAAAGAGGACACTGAATTTGATAAGCCATATGTTGGCTTCAAATTTGAGACATCATAAGATAGTCATGCTAACCTATAAATTGAAAAATAATTGCTAACCAAAGACTGAACTCAGAATGAGATCTGAATATTATGAATAGAACACTTGAGCTAAAAGAGCCTCTCTGAGCACAGTCAAATTTCCAGATGGGTTAGCAAAATTCATCTAACATTCTAAATTTTCTCAATATAAAAAAAATCTTGTTTAAATCATTATGTGACCAGACTGATCATTTCCCTGTAGTAATTTTTACTTGGAAAACATTTCTGTTAAATAACATGACAGAAGTATCAACTCAGACACTCAAAACTATTCTTAGGCAGTTTTCTTATATATTAATAATAATAAAAAAATATCCCTAGTTAAACTCCTAAAGTGTCAGTGGACATATTACAAGAAACATGAAGGCTTCTGCCATTCCCCATGTTAAGGGAAATGTGAAGTTTCCAGTGTTCTGTTCTTCTTATTCAGAGTTTCCATTCCTATTTGGATTTCCTGTTATCTTCAATCCCTGCAGACAAATATGCTGATGCAAATTAATGCAAAACATTGCTATTCTGATTAGCTACCGCTTGCTCCATCTGCCTCATATAGCTATAAACATCCAAAGAGAAAAAACATTCTCTTTTTATGATTTATGAGATTTAATGTTAGCATTCATACAGTTGTGCTACGATGCATTCAGGAACCTGAACACAACTGTTGAGTATCTCTGCGATGTATTGAACTGATAAGGCTAAAGCTCTTCAATTCTTACTGCATAGATGCTTTGATGATGTGCTCTTAAAAATATTATAAAATAAAACAAATCAGAAATTGAAGTTACTGCTGGACTAGGATTAGATCAGAAAATCAGAGAAAGGAGAGAATCAGACTTCAAAATATTGATATTGACATATGCTATCATTTAATTCTTAAAACACACACACAGCACTAAAAACTAAAGTTAGATCTTGGATTTCAATCACTTCTCTAGATTTTTGTTTTGACCATCAAGCCAAAGTGCAGTCCAGGGCTGTAACCACACAACGTCTCATGTTTCTACCTTTCTTAATCCCCAGAATGTCCCTCTAGACTTCACCAGTAATTGGAACTTCTAAACAGTTAAAAATGCAGAGTTTGTTTTGCTGAAGTATAAAATACGAAACTGCCTTGAATTCTACAAATACAAGAAGCTGCGTAGAGAAACAAGGCAGAAATAGGGAGATTCAATTGATACATTTGTGCTTTAACATACATATTTATGTGGTAAGGAACTAGCTGACTAAAAGATATGGTGCTATCAGATGGAGAAAAATCAAGATGTTCATTTCTAGACATCTTCACGAATTTTACCTAAAAATGCTGCTGTCATTTCTCAGTTTTCTCTCCTTACACAAATTATGTGGTATTTTACTCCAGGAGTAATTCTCTTAAGAGGAACATAACTAAGAGGAAAGCCCTAAGCAGTATGACACAAGGCAAAACCTAGTGGCCTACATTAACTGGTTGAAATGAAAACTGCTGTTGACAGTTCTCCTGCAGAGCTGAAGTCTCTGATTTGTTCTATAGTTAGAACAGAAAACTTTGGGTAGGATTCATCTGCCATAATTGAAGTCCTCTAACAATTACATATCCCATTCTTGCTAGCCATACTTGTCTGTGCAGTCAATAAGTAAAAATTCAGCTCTTACCTGGGGGGTTTGGGGGACTAAACTGGTGTTTTCAGATCTAAAAATGTTTGAACAGAAATAAAGATGGGAAAGATCTTTCTGCAACACTTTGCTTGTGTCATGAGTTAGAAAGCTTATAATAGTTTCTATTTTGTTCAACCCATATGACAAATAGACAGCATTGTCTCGTTCATGCAATTATTACTCAGATTCATTGTAAATCTTTTCCAGTTAATGACAAAGTGTTTGCTCTTTGCTGCATCTACCTTAGTTCTATGTGAACTATGTACTCTGAATTTCTAATTTGTGAACTCCTGCACATAACTGGGATCATCAAAACTCCAAAATTTGTTTGATGCAGTTCAGACAAGTTGATTTTTGCTTTGTTTAGTTCACATTCAGGAAAGATTCAAAGACAGATGTCAGTTTGTTTTTATCAAACTTACTCAGATCATGTCATCAGCTGCATTTTGCTTAAGACATTAGTATGCTTAAAGTAAGGGATGCTTCTGGGTAACAGGGTATAAAAGTAGGTCAATATAGAAAGACATCCTAAGTGACAGTTTTATGACTTAAAGCAATAGCACATCCCAGGCTTTTTTTTTTTTTTTTAATTCTAGTATTGGATTTATCAAGTAAAGACAAGAAATTGAAGTGTGATCCCATTGGATTTGATACCAGCAATTTCTCTTCATTCAAATTTGCCAACACAAACCCCAGTTTTAGGTAATATACTTTCTAGAAGTTCAGAGTTGGAAGGGTCACAAATATATTACACTTTCTTTCCTCTTCAGGCAAGTTCTTGAATGATACTCTCTTGAAAGCAAAGGAAAAAATTATCAGAAGCACAACTGCTGTATAATTAATATTAATTGATGTGGTCACATATAGGCACTGGAAAACCAAATACGATGTTCCCAGTTGTTAAATCTGTTCTGTAAGCCTGCACAGCTTTCATAATGCATGTTTAAGAGTTAAGGCCAATCAAGAACCAGATGGTTGAAGTACTTATTTAGTAAATAATGTCAAGTTTTATTTCATCTGTTTTTAATTGCTAAAAATTCACAATACTACCTCTTCTCAGCACCTATGGCTTATTTGGAAGCATTACTAAGGGACTAGATTTTTAATCTGTTGACTGAAATTAATCATTTTAATTATACATTATGCTACAAAGCCTCTTGGTATTGTTCTTGCTTTCTGCCTGCGACCAAGATGAATAATGAATAGTGAATGACAGGCACCAGTCCAAAATTTTAATCACTAGCTGAAAAATAACACTGAAATGTCCTAGGGAATCACAAACATTTGCATACAATAGACAGTAGTCACAGTGACATATCAGCACAACAGACCACATAACCCCACTCAACACTACCAATTTACAGTAGCCCTAGGTAATATGAGTAAACTGCAGTCTCAGATGTTTCTCAGGAAAACTCTGTTTCCTGACATTTCTAGGAAGTGTTACTTGGGTCATTTCATCCACCTCTGGGGTCTTTTCAGATCAATCCATTCTATGAGTGTAAACAACAGTAGTAGAATCTCATTCTTACTTCAAAAGCCTCATGAATATGAGATTTTCTTGCA
The DNA here is from genome assembly GCF_038088225.1 of Cyrtonyx montezumae. Classification (NCBI taxonomy): domain Eukaryota; kingdom Metazoa; phylum Chordata; class Aves; order Galliformes; family Odontophoridae; genus Cyrtonyx; species Cyrtonyx montezumae. The sequence continues at coordinate 140,449,175 of NW_027072034.1, read as the reverse complement.
TAGTAGCAGGAAACTGAGACCTCAGGAAAGAGTTATTGTCACTTGTAATGGCTATTTTTTATGTCACATCTGGGTCATGGAACTAGCATGATCTGTTCTCTTTCATTATCTGTAGTACAGTAAGTTCTCAGGGCTCACAATTGAGCTTAATCCCACTGTGCTAGGAATAACATCAACAAAGAAGACAATCATTTTACTTCAAAGCTAACAGTATAAAGAGATAATTATAAAAAGAAAAAAAGGAAAAAAACTCTCTCTAAAGTGTAATCCAATGAGCTTGGCAAAACAAATTAACAAAGAAACCTAGGAGTTTAGGCAGCATGAACTCAAGGAAAACTCAAATTCTGAGTTCTTCTGTAAGTACTACTGAGTAGTAGAAGTTTTGATTTTGATTTTCAATGTCAGAAAAAAAAATGCCAGTGGCTGGAAGTGGCTTCATTAAGAACTTTAAAACTTGAAAGTTTATAAACTATATCTGAAAAAAAAAAGTAATAAACCATACCATACTACATAATGTGACCCTTTAAAAAAATACATTGAAGCTGGAACACTGTCCAGTGTGGCGCACAATATTCCCAGTGACCAGAAAGCCACTGCTTTCTGTCCAGTGAGTCCAAAAGAGTCCAGTGTAGAGCAGTTTAAGAAGTATCTGGCAAATGCTTTTGGCTAAAGCAGGTTGTTTAAATTGACACTGAGGATCATTTACACTGCTGTGGCATGAGATACTCTGTCATGAATTACATACAAGCTAACACAATACTGTCTCATATAATGACCTCCTCAAAAGCACAACAAAATAAATACACAGCAAAGGAAACAAGGAAGACAAACTTTTCCTCTGAAGAAGAGAAGGAATAGGCAGAACATTACGTTGCAAAATCCTAGAGGCTTAACTTGCCTGCCTGAGGAATGCAGGAACAGCGTCTGGAGATAAGCCAGAATAAACCTTCATCAAAAATGCATTGAACTGTGATACTGCAAGAGCTGAAACACAGAAAATATTAAGAAGCAAAGGTTGACAGAGAAGAGTTTTTCTTACAAACTGCCCAGTGGTGAGAACATGCCCCTGTGAGATGAAGATCTATGAACTGCAGATATATTTTTTCCCCATAGACTTGCATGTGTTACACTAAAACAGTTTCCCTCATGTTATGCTCTTGTCATTTGATTATTCTAATTAAAATGCAGACAAGAATAACAGATCAATAATAAGATCATAGCAGACAAAAAAGATTCTTTTGAAAGTAAAGGCAGAGGTTCAAACTGAACAGCCCATGTAGTGAGGCTGAAAGTCTTCTTGCTGAAGATAATTCATTGAAGAATTGTAGAAAATGATGCTGTAAGAGACCTTAGGCAGTCACTTCGTTTTCCCTGTCGAACCCCCAGCAGGGTTCACAATGTATAGACCCAGAAAGATTGGCTTAATCTGTTCTTAAAACCCTCAACAAGCCATGATTTCATACCCCTCCAATACAATCTATTGAGTTTAACTCTCCTGCCTGATCAATTAAAATTTTCTAAATGTATGTTAAATTTTATTTCCTTCAGTTTAAACTTCCCAGGCCTTGCCCTATCTCCAGGGTATTTGAGAAGAATACTTTCTTCTGCTTTATTAGAAAGCCCTTTAAATATTATCATACTGTGGTTTTGTTTCTCAATCTGGTCTCTACGCATTAAAAAGATGCATCTCCATCATTCCTTATCCACAAATTGTGTTTTCCTGCTTTTCATTATGATTTCCTCTGAAATTTAATCCAAATTCTCCATGTTTCCCTTGGTCCACAACACACCAGATGGACAATACTTCAGAAGAGCTGTTATTTACTGCTGATTAGAATGAAAGCAATATTGTGTTCTAAAGTATATGTCATGTTACATAACCTACTAAAATCCTTTTGTTTCCCATAGAACTGAGTCTTCCCCATCTTCATTTTGAGCTATTGATTAAATGAGGGTAGGAATAATAATTTCCACTTTTCCCTATTGAGTAGACACCTTCTCATCAAGAACACTTTTCCAATTTGTTGGAATCACTTCAATCCTAGACATCTCAGCCAGAGCACCTTCAGCCCCTCCCAGCCACAGGTTGTCTGCAGATTTCTTAAGAAAACTCTCAGTTCCTACTTTTAATGCTTTAATGACAATTGAGTGAACACAGGACAAAGCTTTGTGGAACTCTACTCAGCATGAAAACTTTCCAGTCTGACAGCTAACTATTGAAAAATGCTCTCTGATGACCTAAATCATCTTATTTTAGATAAATTAAGAGACAAAAACCAGTCAGGGAAGAACTATTGAGCAGATACTGTGAGGAATATAATAGTCTAAGACTTACAGATGTAAAGAAAGATCTGCAAAGAAACACCCATTACTTATATTGCTCTTCTGTAATTTTTGTTTTACATCTCTAGGGCATCTAGCATTACAGTTAAAAAAAAGATGCCATTGAACCAGCTTATTCTTTTATGCACTTGTACACCTGCATATATGATAACCAGATTTATTTAATTACTCTCTCTTGTGGATGCAACTTGTCTGCAAGTGAGGTGTTGTTTTTTTTTTTTGAGTTTTTGCCCACTGGCTCTGCTGTTACTACTCTAACAGACCTCTCTTCTGCACCATGGGGTGCAGTTCTCAAAGGTAACATAGAGGATGGTAAGTCCGTGCACTAGGAACTGCCTTTTTTGTAATAAAGCCCCAAAAGACATATATTTCATAAATCCTAAAGTTCAACACTACTAGGTGCCCCTCTGCTAGTTAATCTTACAGTCCACTCAAAATGGCAGAATTTTGAACTTCAAAACTTTTATCGAAGTGCCTAGAAAAGGCCCAGAGGAAAATGCAACTCAAACAACATTTTTTTAGCACATTTTATAATGTGAGGTTTCTGTTCCTCCTGGGAAAGAATATGGCTGAACCAGATTGGACAGGTTTGAAACTAATGAGTCCTACTCAGCTGCTCCTCCATCTCCTTCATATGGCTTCTTTTGCTGCACAATCTGACAATTCCTTTTTTAGCCACCTGACTCTAAGGCAGTACTGCTTTTCTCACTAACAGATGGGAACTGAAATGCCTATCTGCAAATGGGCATAGGCATTACAATGCCAGAAGCTGCAAAAGCCTAAACAGCACATAGGGAACATCAAGCATCTCCAAATAGGATTGACAGGAACTATTATAGCAAATAAGAGAGCTGCCTAAGATAGCCATTAGGAAATGCTAAAGAGAGAGGTTAACGTAAACTCTTTCTAGATTTTTGATATCCAATTACAGGCTCAGGGCAAGAACTCAAAGCCTCTCCAAGACAAAGTAGTTCATAGCCAAAGCTCTCTCTTCAAGAGATCATCCTATCCTACAAATAAGAGGGAGATGCAGATCTGACACACCCCTTAACCAAGATTGTTTGAGATGACCAGCTACCACACAGATCCCCAGGACTGTGTTGGCTTGCAAAACTTCATAATTAAAACCCACATTTCCAAGAGTTCACCTAAATGTTTTGTGGCTCACACTCCTAGACTAGCACTGAGACTTGGAGAACCTTATTTTAGTGCCAATGGCACTGACGTAATTTGGCATTTTCCAGGGTTGTGCAGCTAGCCTGAGATCACACAGCACTATCTAAAGGATTTGAAGTAAGTTCAGCAGTAGCGCCCCATCCTAGCAGACATTTGTTAATGTCAGATAGCTCTTTTGGGGACACTGTTAAGAGCTACCATAAACAGCTGCTCCAAATCAGAATGCAGCTGCAAGGGATTGTCTGTAGCCTGGCAGGTCCCAGTCCACATAGCACCAAGGATTCCTTCAGCAGAGTAAATAACCAGAAGAATCTCCCAGGACTCACTATGTACAATTGCTCTCCTCTCCTGGGGCTGGTCAGCTTCCAGATGCTTCCACCATGAGGCCTATTGATCAAATAGCAAAATAGAGACATGAAACATAATGGTGAATAATAACAGTTTAGGCCATGCACGATGATAATGAAGCATCCTCAGTACATGCTTTCATGTTGGATACAGAGAGGCACGCCTCCTAAAGCTCCTTTTGGTGATTTATCTCCAAGAAATTCCTCTCCTTAGTTGTCAATGTAGAGCGTAGTAAGACATCTATAGAAAGTACCTCTCGCGTCCAAATAGATTCCCAGTGGCTACATAGAGGTTAAAACTCCTGTTGGCTAATTGCCTCAATTTAATACTGTTAGCAGATGCATTTATAGTTTTAAAACTCTTTTTATGATGTCTAAGTAATTGCGTTAATTTGGCAACTCTCTACTTAATTTTGAGCAGCTTTAACAGAATGCTTACTGTTGAAAACAACCCTTGTCAATGCTACATAAATTGGCTCATTTAAACTGTTCTTTTTCTTGAGAAAGGGGCAATTTCAACAATTACTCTACATTGAAAACAGCTTTTGTCACTGCTAAATTGAGTCACTTGAACTGTTATTTACATGTGCATGTATAAAATTTTATTTACTATCAAAGGACTTTTCAAGAAATTAAATTTCCATTGTAACTCAGATTTTGTTTGGAGCAAAATGGTTAATTTATTGCTCTTTATTATACACTTCTAGTCAGCAAAGTAATTAGAAACAGTTTTTTAAAGATAAGATGAATTTCTATCCAGCACTATTTAAGTAAAAACCCATTGCCATTACTCATTTCTGGCAACAAAAGGACTTTTTGTTGAAAGGTGGAAGAGCCATTTATTGAGTTTTCATCATCTTCTATTTCAAAGCCCAGCTTCCCTCAGCACTTTGTAGCCACTTCAAGCAGGCAGCCTTTATAGTCTCTGTTTTTTGACTAGTTTTTGTTATTGACAGAACTGCCAGGGAAGCTGTAGATTCAGCAATTAATCCCAGACAAGATGCAAAATATGCAGTGTTCATTACTGACTAGTTAATCCATTAGAAAAGACAGCCCCAACAGCACTGACATCAGTGTCACTGATACCTTACATCTTCACAGATAAATTCCAGAGGTTGTCAGAAGTGCCAACTTGACAGCTTTGATGTCTGAAGTCCTATCTGACCAGAAAGCAATATGACACAGGCTGTTTTTCGTGCACTTCTCAGCCTGTTTTGTAGACCAGAGAAGAGCTCAACCTACAAAAAGGATTTGTTCTCTGACCATTTGCAAGGTCCTCTGACAGAAGAAGCTTATGCCTGTGACAGGGTGGCTGCACACAGGGACGTGCCCAAGCTAGAAACGGACAGCTGATGAGCAGTTATTTTATCTGACCTTGTGAATTATCAATTTAGCTGTAGCCCCAAAGTGAAATGTCTCAATAAAAAGAGGGATTGCAGAAGTAGCATTTTAAAATTCCAAGTAGCCCTCCACAGAAATTCAGAACAATCAGATCAATGAAAGAGCCTAGATATCAGCATCCTAGCACACACTGCAATGTCAGACTTGCTGCCTGTACTAGAAGACAATGGGAAGAGGCCTTAACTGGCACATAGGTGGAATTTGTGGCCTGTCTAGATCCCCTAGAATCTGATTTTCTCTGATAATTCTACCTCCATGCTGTGTAACAAATCCTATTTCTTGCTATTTATGCTCAGTCCTAAGAATGTTTTATCCTCTTCACTCTGAATGTGCCAGGGCTCACTCAATCCACAGCTGTTCCACCTCTCCTGATGGAGAGTTTACCAGTTTGCTTTCAGCCTGGACATTCCCTGCAGATCCTCATGCTGTTTCATTGATTTTCTGATCACACATGCATTCTTCTCACATAACAGGTGCAGCTTGTGGAGGGTATTGTCAAGGCTCTTTGTCCTAATCTTCTTGAGGCTGCTGTATCAGGGTTTTGCTGCAAATTAAGTACAAATCTCTGTTTTCCTCGATGCTGTGGTATGAATGATTCTCTTGTGCTAATGGCAGAACTGTCAGAAGCAGAAGAATCTGTTGTGTTTACTCAACAGTAATGGCAGCAAATTGCTATTATTCTGGATGGTTTTACAATTTTTAATGCCATTATCTGTTTTGCTACCAGAATACCAAGTGTTTTTCATCTTGGTTCCAAGGATTTCTTTGACCTTCTTTGACTTTTTCCTCTTTTTGCGACGGTGGCAGCAAAACACCCAGATGCAGTCTTCTTTCATTTTAAAAGACAACAGCTTTTCCCTCTCACCGTGTAAGCATTCTGAGACAGTAAAAATAAAGATACCTTACTCTTCACATTTCAGCATTTTTCACGGAGTCGATTTTGGTTCTTAGTCATAATCTCACAGTAAACACAGATTTAAAAACAAAGTCTTAAATTATATTCTGCATATTAAAAATGTTCTCTTCACCATCTCCCATTGAAGCCATTTCACACCAAACAGCAAAGCTATTCGGCATACCAAACTTGCACATTAATTCTGAGTCACTAAAATGGTCTGTAGTTCTAGAATTCTCAAGACTTTCTGAAAACACTGTGAATGCTTCTGAAGCCTTCCTAGGCATCATGAATTCACACTCCTTTGCAGCCCACCCTCATGCCTCAAGTACATAGATTCAAAGTACTACTCTTTAAGAAGTGATGATGCAAGTTATTCTCTTGCTGAGATCAAAGTTGTGCTATGGTGTGAGACAGAGGGTCTTAAGCAGAGATCTCTGAGAATGATAAGCCAGTTGACAATTACCAAAATATGAAGACTTACATTTCATATGAATAAAAGAGAACCTTTTGTCAAAGTATTCAAAAGGGGAATATAGTATTGAACTATCCCAAGATAGAGAACCAAACCAGAAAACACTTCCAAATCTGACAGGCACAAGAAGGGAAGCTTACCTTCATCCCTCACATATCAAAATATCCACAAGCCTTAAGAAATTCCCCTAATTACCCTGCCGCTAGTTATCTTCCATCTCTGTATTGTTCGTTCTACTTATGAAAAACAAATACTTGAAAAGCATACCAATGCTTCCCCACAAAAATGTAGTAACCTGTGCTTATGTTTTCTCTACCCAGATGCAGACAGGGCAAGACACTCAAACAGCTTTGGCAGCACAGGAAGATGACCTGTAGATCTCTGCAGATATTCCTTCCCATCCTCCCTGCCCTCCACACTCTTAGTAGTATCAGAATTACTGCTTGGCATGAGAAAGATGAAGTCATCCCAGACCATTCCCAGCACAGGCCAGATATAGGTCCTTTAAGTATAATGTGTGCTTGTGTAAGCAAAGACTGAACATACCTGAACAACTGCATCGGCAGAGGTATCTTCAACACTGCCCACTTAGGGGTGCTTAGTTTGTAGTTTAATACTACAGTATTTCATTGTTTCATATGTTTAGATCTACACTGGATGTGGCCTCTCAGGGCTTGTTTGTGGGTTCATTTGTATTTCTAGAAAAGTGTTTTTAGCTTTTTTAGCACTAACTTCAACCTTAGCATTTAAGCATTAAGACTTTGTCAGACCATACTTCAAGAAGCAGATAGCTGAGAGCTTGGGAATGAAGGACTTTGATTATTCAATGGCTTCTCTGTGATCATCTTCATTGGAATCATCTATATATGGAAGCCACTTCAGTCAAACAGGTAATCTAAGAATATGCAGAAAACCTCAGATAGGAACTGAAAAGACCAAAGTAGAGGGCAAAGAAGCTACAGGAATAGAAGTCCTCTCTCTGTCCTTGTCAGAGCCTACTTAAATGGTAAATGCTTTTACGTCTGCATGAATGGATTTTAATTAAATGTATTCATAAATAGAATACTGAGATGACACATCTTGTTGCAAATACAATCTGTCAGCAAACAGCATCTGGAAGAGATGGTGCTCTGTCAGCTAAAGCAGCTCGAGGAAGCCTCAGCTCATTCCCATGTGAAGACAAGAAGAGCATTATCTCTGCTAATTGAAGGGATCTATATGACCCTGTATTTCTCCAAATTGCACAGAAGAGCAGAAGCTCTGATCATACAGCCACTGCATTCCACTAACAAGCCTGATATCCTGTGTTTAATAGCTACCTGAGAAAACATCCATCAGCACCCACCAGCTGAAGTAGGAATTCTGTCTTCCATTCATCATGTGCTCAACATGGTTAATGAAAGAAGATGCAGATAGATACCAACAGTAAAATAAGGTGTCCATCTGGTGTGATCCTGCTTACATTTTAGCAAAATGGACACCTGTTCAAGAATAGGATCATTCTGAATAATAAATGTGAATAAATGAAGAGATGGCACACTACATTCCAGTGGCTGTGTTCCAGTACCAGCACTGACTGTCACACTGCGCACACACAGCCACCTGCCGTGCACAATGGGGGTGTTATAAGCTGAGCCAAAAGCAACCTATTTTCTATGTTTTTTCAATTATTCTTCAATGCAAAAATATTTTTTCTGGCTGACTGCTTGGAATTCTCCCAAACATCCAACATCAAACACTGCAGGTCATTCACTGTTAATCACAAATGGCTGTAGCTGATCCCCTCAGTACCTGATTTGATCTACAGTGAGCATTGCCCCAGCTGCCCTGCAGTAATAACACTCACCATATCTGCACGGTGATGGGGGAGGGAGGGGGAAGAGAAGCATAAACCTGGTCCAAGCATGGATCCAACAGTTTTGTTCATAAAGCAGTGAGCAATGAACAGTGACACAAGGGTTTTGGAGAATTCTTTGATAATACAACTACGCCATTTGGTAGGTGTATTTAACCAATACATTTTTTCAGAAGAGAGCTATTTAGTAGGTATACCAGCTGTTACACATTACACTGTTCTGAAGGGGAGTTGCCTAGATTCACCACTATATTACTCCAATCATCAAGACTGAGAGATCCTTCCTGAAGACCTTCTGAACCTCTCATCAGTTCCATTGTCCCCAGGTGAAAGTGAGCTTACTCATCATCAGCACTTCTTAATAATCACTCCTTCCTAAACTCTTCAGGACTTTCCTCAATGCTCCCAGTTTCTTTGACTTCTTTAACAAAAAGAAACAAAGGAAATTTTTTTTGGATATGGAAATTTGAATATGCCATACATCCAAGCCCTGAAAATATTGCTGTGTGTTTTCAGAAGCATGCACAGATTAATAAATAAAAGCCAGAGATACATAAATAAGAGATAAATAAAGCCAGAGAAACAGGGATGAAAGATCTCATCCTGTCGTTAATTTAATCTCTCTCCTTACATAATCCCACAGATTTTAATCACTACATTATGAGCATTTTTTCCAGTTATAATGATTGGCCCTTTGCCTCTGAAGAGGTTTGATTCTTGGCTGAAGATATCAGTATGATAGGAGGGATCTTGCTTCCTTAATGTATACAAAAAACACAAGCTCCAGGCAAAGCACGGTCATTTCTATCTCAGATGTGGAGAATGTAGGCACAGCCAGCACAACTTGATTAAACCCCACCCTGAGTTTCTGCCCAAATTACATTCTCCTACAGTCAAGCAACTGTCCTTTTAACTACAGCTTGAGCTATGCAGAAAACATGCCCACCTTTCTCAAATGCACAGTAGAGAATGAGATCACTCTGAACACCTCCCAGGAGCAATTTAGAGAGCTTAAACTAAAAGCCTGAATTTCTCAGCTTCCCCACATGGATGAGCAGGCAGTGACCTAGAGCCAGTCAGCCACAGGCACCAAGTACCCTACACAGCCATTCACTGACCACAAAACACAGCAGGACTGTGGCACATCATCCTGCATGGCTGCTTCCCAGAGGGAACCCTTGCTGAGCAAACAAGGCCTGAATCCACGCTGCCCCCAGCCATTAAGAATACCTGCCTGAGCTCCCCAGCTGGGGGATACTACCCAGATGATTCAAGACGAGGAATTCCTGGTGTGAACACTTGCACATCTCCTTGCTTCATTCAGACCATCAGAAAATGGGGAACATAAGGTTTAAGCAGGGAGAATGGCAGCTTGAGAGTCTATTTTTTCACCAGACAATGGCAGTCATGCAACACCTTGTATTCCTTGAGTTATTTCTGCTTTTGTCCTACTGATGTAACATTCATAAACACTCATACACGTAGTTATTACTATGACCTGACAGCATAGGTGTGAAGCTACCTCATATATCCAATTAGTTCTTCTTGATCACTGGAAAATGTGACTTCCCTTAACACACTGCAATATTTCATTAGTTGTGTATTTGAAGTAGCAAGGTTTGGGAGCATTAAGATCTGTCTTTAATAAGCTCCTTCAGAGACTAAAGAAATATCAAATAATAAAAAGTAACAACAATGCAAAAAGGAAGAGAAGGGAAAAGAACTACTTAGAACTCATCCATATCAGAAACAGGGTATGAATCATATCTCATAAGTAGTAAAATCTATGCAAGACAGTTTCATAGATGCTGAAGTTCTTATTTTGAAGAAACAAAAATACCTAAGTAACTTAACTTCTTAACTTGGATGTGTAAGCTGAGCCTTTGTTTGATTCTTTTTGCTACTAGAATAGTGGTGTTTCTCAGATCAATCTAATCTCAAATAATTATGCATGCATAAGAATATTAAAGTCCTCAGAACGTGAACCTAAAAATGTAACTGCTTTTTCCCCTTAAATATACTCTTTTTGCCTTTTAAAATACAAGCACCTATAGTCTTCTATACAAAATAATACAGACCCAAATGGCATTTTTCCATCCCAGCCTGCTCTGTTGACCAGGAAGCATTGCCTAGAACCAATAGGAAAGATGTGATCCCCAAAAGACCTGAATGCAGTTGGTGAGCAATAGTAGGTCCCTGTTATAGCGCAGCAGAACCAGTAACAACATAACAATCCGATGCTACCAGAGAAACCCTGGCTCTGCAAGCAACAGTTCATCAATGATCAGCTGAAGTCCCTACTGTGCATGATTTAAGTTTCACTACATTAGCAGCTCTTCTAAAACCAATAGATGAAAACTCCTTTTCCTGTCAAAGGTTTAATTTCCCTACTAAATTGATTACTCTCATAAATGGACAAAAACAAAAGCTTTCATTCCTTCTTTCCAGACTTCCATAGCATTGCCTTCTTCTCTTTTCCACACAGTAGAGAGGAATTAATCTCTTGTAGAGTTTATATTGGTTTTATTTTCTTTTTCATATTCTTTATTGCAGCAGAAGAAATACAGTTTGCTACTAGTAAAGGATGCACTTTTAACCTACAGATGTAAGCTGTACTCATGAAGCACATCTTTTGTATGACAGTATCTAACCTGGCTTGTTAGAAACTGCACTGCAGAAATAGTTGAGAAGAAAGCCACTTCAATATAGATGTTACTTTCTTATAAATACTAACATTAAGTGAAGAAAAACAACCAGTTGCAACTACTGCCAAGAACAGATGAATACCCAACCACTACCAAAACGTAAAGCTGTAGTAACTTCCTGGACAAATCCTGAACTCCATGTAAAATGGAGTTTAGTTACTTTCAAAACAAAGATAGTATGTTTTATCTTTGACATTAATATAAAAGGGCTTCTCTGAAAGTAATACCTCCTACTTTATTTTGTTGGCCCAGAACATCATATTGTATGGCGGTGGAATAACAGTAGAGGTTGAATCTTCCCATCAATACTCCTCTACATTTGTTTAATTCTCACATTTAATTCTTACATTCATACACATCAAACGTGAAAGATAGCAACTGAGAACTTGTTCTATTGAATACTGTTACTGTACTCTCCATATCTCTTGTAGTTGCCTTAGAAATAAATAGGAGGCAGTATTTTCATAGCAATCCAAATCTATATATATATATATACACATACTTAAAAGCCTACAGAACAGCAAAAACTTATTAGAGAGTCTACCTGACTTCTTCATTTGTATAAATTGGTATAAAAAGAAACACAGTGGTGACTTAGTAGCTGTTTGATTTATGCAATAAGACTGGAGAACTTCAATTGTCCTCATATCTTTGATTAGCTCATAGAATTAACAGCAAAACTGATTTATTTTTTTATTTTTTTGTAAGAAAAGGCAATAGCAGATAATCAGCTCTAAATCACCAAAAAAAAGGGTGATGATCACAAACCAATTAAAAAAGGAAATGCTTACCTACCTGTCCCAAGGATCAGGAATCATTAAGCACTCCAAAAGAGATCTTCAGGTAGAGATCCTTTCTTTGTGGCAGCCAGCCCTTAATTGAGCTTTAGAGTGGGGTGCAACCGGGTTCCACCCCCCTTCCAGTTGCAGAGGTGAATTGCTTTCACCTGTGCTCCTATGGCTAGCTAGCTGTGTGCCTTCAACAGGTGCTCAATCATTGGTTCAGGCCATGACTTAGTAGTTCCCACACATTACCTTTTTAAAATGAGATTCATTTCATCTTGAAGCATTAATGTTGCATCACAGACTTCTTAGATAGGAGGGAAAACTTAATATCTCCCAAGACTTAAAGATATTCAATTCTCTCTGTTTCTATTTCGCTACCTGCTTACTTGGACCAATGTTTTTTGTTGTAACCTCCATCTTAGTTGTGGCTAAGGGGTGTCCTTGTTTGTTTCCCTGCTCACTGTTAAGGAAGGATGCATGATCCTAGCTATCAGCAGACACCAGCCCGTGGGTCTGAGTTGACCAGTTACAGTCCTCAGTTACCAATGACCAATGGGCTGGTTGGAAACAGTGAAACAAAGATCATGTTTTATAACCATTTATAATTTAGAAATATAATGAATGGCAAGTTGATATTCTGGAATTCAGAAAAGGTTGTGTTATATTTTGTGTTTGGGTCTTCCTTAGTTTCAAAGACCTAGATTTGGAAACAAACAAACAAACAACAAAAATCCACAAAAAATAGCTGTATGTACTGTATTTTCTGGACTGGATTTCAAGTAACTAGAGTAACAGGAAGAAATAAGCTCTTTCTTCTAAAATTCTCTCAAATATCCTTTCTTAGCGTTAGATTTTATGAATTAATTCTAAATACTGCTTAAACAAGGTGTTCTACTTCCATGCACGGTCTGGTACACAGATTCAGGATACTTCAATATAAGTCAAAATTTCAGGGACATTTCTGGCACTGATAGAAAAGCTGATTTTATTTCATAGCCTGTTCATTTGTTTTACCCACCAGATTTTTTCCCCCAGTTAATTAGCTTCAGAAAACAGGAAACAAATTTTCTAATATATATGAAAGAAAAACTGAAGATGTTTCCCAGGTGGAAACTTCTCAAATTCTCTGGTGTCTCTTAGTTATTGGCAACTTCTCCATTTTCCATTTTAGAACAATTCCACATCTTCCCACCCACAGCAAAGAATTGATCTCATCCTGACACAGATTATTAAAGGCATTGTGAAAGAAATCCTGGCCGTATTGAAGTCAACAGGCATTTTGCCAGTGATTTGAGCAATGTCAGGATATTACCTGTCTGCCTGTAACACCCAGAGCTTTACAGTAAAATTAAACACATTCATTTCTCCCATCAGAGATAAATCTGCTACCCTATTCAACAGCCTAGTTTTTGGACCATGCAGAGGCTTAACAAAATTAAAGTTCCCTGTAGCAGAAAGAGAGAGAGATTCAGGTTTTTAAGGGCCCTCCCATAACACACCATTGCTTTTTGGAGTTTACCTTACAAGTTTTCATTGAACTTATGGAAGTCACTGACAGTTACACAGTGCGCCGACTACTGTACAGTGCTGGGCTATTCTGGGTTTCATTGCATCTGAGCAATTGGGAAGAAGATGAGCATTGGAAACATACTGGAACTCAAATATACTTTTTTTTTTTTTACCTATATTCCCCATTGTTCTTACTTACCTCTCCAAGGTTTAATATTTGTCACTGACTTCTTGTAACACACTGATAATCTATACTTGCAATATGTACTGGTCTCCCAAAGTGTAATCATGACATAGATGTCGTTATTATTCCTAATAATATTTGATTTTATTCCTGAAATATTTGTTTCTGTTTTGATTTAGAAAAAAAAAAAAGCAACAACAACAACGTAAGGGGATAGAAGAACTTCTGGCCTGTAGGGGAGATTGCCTAGCAGAGACAGCTGGAAAACACTTGATCAGAAAGAAAATACTGCTTAGATAGCTGACTTCCCTCTTCCTTCAGTCTCTTAATACAGCAGTGTTCCCCAGGAGATGACTCATAGATAGGGACACTGAGGGTAGGATCTCATGACCTCAAGACTGCCTGAGTACAAGTCAGTATTTATCTCCATTGTGCTAACATCTGCGAACCTGAATCAGGGTCCTATTATGCTAGACACTATACATGTAGGAAACAGAGTGCTAAGGTGGTCTTACAGTATAAGGATAAATGGCTGCTTGGAATGGTCACCAGCACACATTACTCAGGACCAGAGTGACTACTCATCCCAGCTAAAACCTCACAAGCATTTCTGTGTCCATGCTCAGAAAAGACTACTGCACATACACGGATACGTCACCCATTTGCTCAATCTGTGCAGGCAGTTGTTGCTACACCATATGTTCAGAGTTTCTGACTTAACTTCACTGTACATGCAATACCACCAACCTGCACAAATCTAGGTACTTGTCTGCCCTGATGGAGTCTCCTCCAGACATACTGTGCCTAAGGCCTTCAAAGTCCTGACTCTAGTTCTGACAGCTATTCAGAGAATTTATAGCTGTCTGAACAGTCAAGGAAAAAAAAAATAGCTGAGATGCTTGAGTTGAAATGCAAAATAAACAAACAAAAAAAAAGGTAAGGGAATTTAACAGAAAAGAAATCTTTGTTCAAATTGTTTCTTATTAAAAGATACCAAGTTCAGCATGATACAGTGGAAAGTGGGAGTGTTGCTAGCTTGAATACATCAGTGATCATAGTCTCTCTCAGGGGAGAGTGAGAAAGATACATCAGCTGGTGGCAATCAGAGTAAGAGAATGATTCTGGAAAACCAATTCATCTTTCTGTCACTCAACCCTCCTAGCTTGCAAATACACAACTGTGGGATCTGACCTCAAAACTGATTGCATTATCAAGAGCAGGATGAAGTCTGTTTTACGTGACTCCTGGATCTGGGCAGGTAAGAATATATCTAAACATATTAGTTTTTCTCCTGAAAGGAGCACAAGACTCAAACAGCAGTGCTTACTGGGTTCAGCACAATGCTTTTATCTGTAGAAGTCCTTCAGATAAAGTTTTGATACATTCAGCCTCTAATAGACAGTTGAAAATAAAATGATTTTAACAAGCAATAAAACTGGCAGTTCATTGATTCACAAAGCAAATTTCATTTCACTGTGATTGCAAAACCACATCTGCTGAGTTTTCTTTGATCCTCCGTCTCTAAGTGCAACCCCAGCTAGAGCAAATTAATGGTAAAAGATGTCTTTGGTACATATCCCCTAGCTACCCCAAAGCTATCTATTTCAGTAATATCCAGGCCAGCAGTTTAATAAACACAGCAGGACATGAATGTCTCCAGGTACCAATGAAAAGAAGTTTTTCCAACAGATAGAAAAGAGTTCTGCCTGGCTATATCAGCTCCATACTATATGTACATTAAAAGGACCATCACTTGTTGAAAAAGAGACTGAATCAAGTGGATAATATCCACAAGATGCCAGAAAACAATACCAAGGGTATAAATAACATCTTATGCTGGGTTGCTGAAACTTTCTAAACAAAATATTTATCTGATTATAAAAAGATGTTCAATTTTTGCACATTTTGATTTTGTACTCTGCAGATTCTACAGCCTTTTTCTTCAAGGTAGGCCTGGCAAGGACCCTCATAAATGCTGTTCCACACATTTTAGATTTTCAGAATTTCCAATTTTAGTGTAAAAGCCTATGGTTTTGGAGAGATTTTTTTCTCATCTGTTCCATTTTAAACAGAAATCTTTGCAAAGAGAATATACTCAATTCCTTGAAAGGGGTGGATGTCTTAGTGTAGGCTGTGGCAACATGTGCTTACAACATTTTTCACATTCCTGAATCTATTGTAAACAAAATATTAAGTTTACTCAGCAATAGATTTCACA